>NC_134280.1:52731407-53034438 GCF_949628215.1 Phalacrocorax aristotelis | reverse complement strand
CTCCAAACCCACCAACAGGTCCTGATGACACTCCTGGATGTTCAGCAGGTACCGTGCCCTCACAAGCTTGTAGGCTGCCGGCAGCCTCATGCTGTGCTTGACCATCAGGTACTGAATGACACAAGTAGGACCTAGAAAGCAACCATCCCTGCAGTGTATGAGGACATACTTCCCTTTCTCCAGCAAGGTTTCAATGCATTTGTTGATGTTCTGAAAGCACAGTTGCCCCATTTTGTGATGATCCCCATGGAGTGGAGCCTCGATGTCAACCTTGAGGCTTGACCAGCTGTGTCAGCCCTCCCCGTTGGCACATGCAGGGGATGATGCTCAGGCTGTGGTCACTGGGCAGGCTGTTCAGGTCAATGATGCTGTCAATGCTGTTGGTGCACAGCGCCTGCCCGTTGTAGGCAGCATTGAGATTCCCCAGGTAGATGCAGTCAGTTATCCAAGCGATGATGGGTCCTGTGAAGGAGGAATATGCAGGCTCTCTTGATTTCAGACCAGTGGGCTCCTCAAGATGCATATTCTTCAAGCTGGCATGGGTCAGGGAGCTGGAATCAGGCTTGGAGCTCCACAACAGCGATGAGAAGATGGAAAAGCAGCTGGAGAGCTTGGCCTTGGAAAGGGAGTCTGCTGGACAAGGCAGGGGAGAATCAGGGGTGGGACTGGATCTGTGAGCACAGGAATAGGATGCCTGCACCAGGGACCCTGTGCTGTGGGCCACCACTCCACTCTCAGGCTCTCCCATCTGCAAAAAATCCCAAAAGGACTGGTGAGACCACAGAAACTTGTCTCTCCAGCTGCACAAGCAAGAAGGCACAAGCTGGCAGCTGGCTTTGCCCACAGCAGCACTTGGATATACTAGAGGCCCTGAAGACCTTGCACATCACCAGCCCAAATACCCAATCATCCTGTTTCCCTGGGTCAGGCACAAACATGCTGTAAAGGCTCACCTGGACCTTCAGACTGCTCTGCCAGTCCTGGGGTGCCGGCTTGCTGGAGCGGTCATCCCCTCCTGCTGATGATGCTAAGGAGAGTGGCCAGTGTGTCCTGTCAGGCTGGGTGGCTACGGACACCACATCCCCACCCTTCTTTTCATGCACTTCACTTTTACTTATCACCAAGTTTGGACAAGAGCCTGTAGGAACAGAACAACTCCATATGGACACACTCAAGTACTCAGACACAGGTGCTTTCAATATAAACACTGGCCTTGAAGAGAAACAAGGCATTTTAATGATCCCTACCACTCCAGAGGGACACTCTTTGGTGTGAGCGGCTGGAGAGGTTTGCAACTCATTGAAAGCTGGAGCCAGGAGGAGGGATGACATTTCAAACTGAAAACTTGAAGGGGTAAAGAGAAGCTGCAGGGGGAGGGCAAATGACAGAAAAGCCCTCTAGATGAAGCCCCTTCTCACCACGGCAGCACCTGAGGGCTTCAGTCTCCAGCAATGGAGATGGTGTGTTCATAGCCAGGGTTAGGGTCGCTCAGTTCCCAGCTCAGACCCAGGCACAGATCTTACTCCTCACAGGAGCTTTTCCCACTTACACCCAGGACACTTGGACCAGAAGGTGCCTCAGACCCTGCCACAGCCCAGCCATTTCTCCATGTCCCCAGGCTGAGTTGGCAGACCCTCTGGAAAGCCAACAGCCCACACATTTCTGCCTAACGGTGGTCTGTGCCCAGACCTCCAGCAGCTGAGGTGATACCTCCAGCATTCCCACCAAGCCTGCCCATGGATTATACTACCACAGTGACCTGACAGCTGATCACAATCTTCCATGGGTCTTCCATGGGTCTGGAAGGGTCCTCAAACCCTGCTAAAGACCAGGACATGACCCAGAACACGTCTGGAGAATAGGCTGAGACCTCTGTGTGCTGAAATGAATATGGTTGCAATATATCTTCACTCTTAAAAGGTCTTTAAGGCTGTCTGTGCCAAAACAAAGCAGCAGCAAGAACTTTGTGTTAGTAAAGAAAAAGTGGCCATAGAGCTCAAAAAAAAAGCAATAAAGCACAAAGCTTTTCTGTCTCCAAGGTCAGCAACTGCCTTACAAACCAGTGGCCATGTAGGGAATGATTCTCCAGAAATCATCCATTACAAGCCCACTGGCTTTTTGCAAGTGCTATGTGACCCCAGACACCACATTTTGTAAAAAAGCTGGGAGCTGCAAAGACCCTCAGCTGCCTCGCCTACCCGCACATAACTGAGAGAGTGCCATGGGAGAAAACAGCTGCAAGGCGATGGGCCTCTGGAAGGTCTTCTGGAGGTACTTCGCAATCAGGCCTGGGAAGGGAAGGGATAAGCTCAGAAAAGGAGAGGGCTGAGCCAGGAAAACTCAACACCATCCCCAATGCTCCTTACTGCAGGGTGTATCTAAGAGGTTTCCCATATGGAGCCAGACCTGAGTTTAGCACATACCCAAAACTCAAGGGTAGTGTGGGATGAGTGCAATAAAAGCAGAGAGACCTTCAGAAGATTTTGTTTCTGGCCTTTGTAGATGTGAATGTGTCCTTTGTCACGTCCAGAGTAAGGTTCCCAACCAGCTTTTCATAACAGTAATGCCAAGCGTTTTAACTGGGCTCTCTTAAGTCGTGCCTTTCATGCCAAAATTCAGGCTTCTACATCAAAACCGCTCTGATTTTTATGTAAGCTAAAAGGGAAATGCTCTCCATCCAGGGCAAACCCAGATGCTGATGGGGCAGAAACCTCCACCTGAGCCAGCCACCTCCTTCACAGCCGATGAGGAGAACTGGCTCTTCCAAGGGTGTAATTCTTCTCATCCTAAATGAACAATGAATCATTCACTAACCAAAGTTCCCATGGGAAACACAGAGGGCTTGTTGCCCCCAGATAACTGGCTCAGAAGGGGACATCTGCAATGTCCATGTTTATGAGCAGGGTGATGAAACACTTGTTTGCAAAACTACCATCTTCCCAGACACTGCTCACAGGACTTAAAATAAGATACAGGTTAGGGTGTTTGCAGGTCAAGAGCTCATTTCAGTTCATAAAATCATAGAATCATTAAGGTTGGGAAAGACCTCTAGGATCATCAAGTCCAACTGTCAACCCAACAATACCATGCCTCCTAAACCTTGCCCTGAAGTCCCTCATCTACACTTCTTTTAAATACCTCCAGGGATGGTGTCTCCACCACCTCTCTGGGCAGCCATTTCCAGTGCCTGACCACCCTTTCAGTAAAGAGATTTTTCCTAATATCCAATCTAAACCTCCCCTGACACAGCTTGAAGCCATTTCCTCTCATTCTATCACTAGTAACTTGGGAGAAGAGACCAACACCCACCTCTCTACAACCTCCTTTCAGGTAGTTGCAGAGAGCGGTAAGGTCTCCCCTCAGCCTCCTCTTCTCCAGACTAAATTTTAGCTGAATTACTATTCCTAATTGTCTTTGTGCTTGTTCCTGCTTGAACTGAACTGCAGTAAGTGCCCACAGGGGCTTCATCACCTTTGTGTGAAGTTAGCAAGGCTGATTGAGAAATCCCCGTCTTGTTGACATGCAACAAATTATCACAGATAACTGATAACACTGATCTCTGGGGGACATCCTTTGCCTGGCAGCGTGACAGTGGTGAAATCCTTGTGCTGGTTTTCCTCTGGCTCCATCCTTCTGAGACCTGAAATACAGAGAAATTATAAGTGATGGGGTTTTAGGTCTGCTCCTTCAAATGGAAGGAGGCACTGGGGAGCATCTCTGTGCACCCGTTATCAGTCCTGTTTCTTGGATGGGACTGTTTGGGGCAGGAGGCTGCTACCCCACGATGGAAACCCTCCATGGCAGTGAAACATGCAGTGGGACTTAAACTGGTCCTAAAAACACGTCTGTGTCACCAGACTGATACAGAAGCAAATCAAGCCCAGTATGGGGCACAAAGAGTTCCAGATGTGAGTGCCCCAGCAGTAGCTGGGGCAGGATCAAGGGGGCAGAGAAAAGAGGTTGGGGCAGGGGAAAGGGGGCAGAAAAAAAAGGGGGGGAAAGGGCAGGAAAAAGGAGATAGGGAAAGGAGTAGAGATAAGGGTAGGGAGAGGAGTGAGGGTCCTTGCCTCTCTCTGAGGAACTGAAAGGCACATCTACTGCAGACTTGGCCAGGGCAGAGGAGGAAGCTGTCACCCCGAAAGGCAGTAGCACACCATCCTGCAGCCCCCCTCCCACTCCCCTCTCCCTGCCTTGCTCCCAGCTCCAGCACAAAGCCCCTCTCCCCTCCCTCCCATGCACCTCCCCCAGAGACCCCAGCACCCAGGCACGACTGCTTCCCTCCACCCTTTTCCCACCAGTGCCCAGTGGGGGGGCTCTCCCAGCACCCCCTTATCCCACCAGAGCTTCCCAGAGGCCAGTTGGCCAACTGGAGCCATCCCTCCCACCCAGCAGCGTGCAGGACCCTTCACCAAAGTTCCTCCCCATGCCGCAATGCTTTACCGTAGGCGAGGGCAGGGTGCCAGGGCCAGCGGGGGCCAGTGGCTGCACCCCATCTCCCCCAAGCAGCCCTCCCTGGGGAGCTGGCAGCAGGGCAGTGTGCTGGGCAGCCTGGGAGATGTAGTTTCAGTAGGAATCGTGACCCTGGACCCCCCAAGAGAGAGCAGCACATGGTGGGGCTCTGAGCCAGGGGGAGGCTGGCTGCAGCCCACACCACCTCTCCTACCCTCCTTTGCACCAGCTGAGGGGTACTGGCTTTCCTCCCACCCACCTAGCAAACCTTGGCAGCAGCTGGTGAGCCTTCCACGGGGCCTCCCTCCGCTGTTGCCCACCGCCACCATCCCACAGCAAACCCCGGGCTCGCAGCATGGCTGGGCAGCTGCCAGGACCCCCATTCATTTGCAAGAGCCTCAAGCAAAAGCCAATCATCTTTTCACTTTGCCTCTGGGTTTTGAGCCTGGAGGCACCCTCATATATTCCCCCTGCCTCTACAACCACAAAGGTTAAAAGTGTGCTTTAAAAAAAAAAAAGCTGCAAACCTGCAAATCCAGGAGCCGGGGCTTTTAAAACAACACTGTGGCATGGAAAAGTATATGTGTCCCCATAAAATTGCAAGACATAATGACACTTGTTATCGAATACTTATAAAACAGGCACGCTTGCTCCTTGTGAGAAAAGCTTAGATACTCTCTAGCTCTCAAAAACTCTGAGACTAGCCAAAAAAATCTGTGGCTGGAGGACAGCCAACATATATCCAGGCTGAACGATGACAGCCCATAATCATTTTTGTCTCACGGCAGATGACTGGCAACAAGCACAAATAAGGCTCAGCCTTCTCCTGGTGCAGCTCTCCTGTTTGATTTCCTGAAGCACAGGGACAAATATCATAAAAATCACTGAATGAGAGAATAATTTACTTTGGGAGGGACTTCTTGAGGTCAGAAGTCTTGGATTTGGATGTAAATAAATGAGATTATAAATCTTAATAGCAAACACCTCAGTACTTCTTGTCTCCTTTAATGACCTCTGCATGGCCCAAGCCCTGCTTTTTGCCACCATCCTGCAAAATTGCTAATTAAATGCAGGGGGACTGTCCTTTGCATGAAGCAGAGGAATGAACTCCCCACCCACCATCCAGACAGTTCACACCATGCAGACTAGCTTTGGATACCTGCTTTTGCCTCCCTCAACCCACCAACAAAACCCACTTTGCCCCTGTGGTGCAGGATCAGGCTGGCTCCTGCCTCCTGGAAAAAGCCACATGAACACCTCCAGCATCGCCACCCAGGTGCCAGACGGCTCTGCGGCAATGTGAATGGGCTTGCACCGGAGTATCACAGCTTTCTTCCCCTCTCACACACATGCTCCACCTCCAGAAGAAATCTTGGCTGGTGGGGCTCTACAGGAGCCACAGACCAGATAACACAGAGCCCCAGCCTGGAGCACGTACCTGCCCTGCCCCCTAGATGCAGATGGGGGAATCCAGCATAGACACAAGCTGAGGAGGAGTTGGTTTCCCCCTCCTTTAACTTCTCTTCTTGTTACATCTTCCACTCCCACTTCCTTCTCTTCTTGTCCATACTCCTGCTCCAGGCCCTCCAAGTGCATGAGGAGCATTGGTTGGGCAGTAAATGCTCGGACATCGAGCCTTTGCAGATGAGAGACAACTGGTCTTGCCAAGGACAAGGTGAAAAGGAGATGCCTGCGTGTGAGATGGGGCCATCTTCCTTCCTGTGAGCAGGCTCCTGAGAGTGCTACATTCACTTTGGGTGAAAAAAGCCATGAAACAAAGCCCAGCTACGCCTGCCCTGCTTCAAACAGCTGCCAGAAGATACAAAAAGGATCCCACCAGAGGAGGAGAGCACTCAAAACCTTGTTGTAAGGGCAAAAGGCAGATTGAAAAGGTAAAGAAATGATGGAGAAAGAAGGCAGCCTTGGCAGTGCATTAAAAACTGGAGCTGGGTGGAGATCATCCCCACCCACTCTCCTCTCCCTCTTGAGCAAACAAATTAGTTTGCTGTGTTTTACAGCACCAAGGATCAGCCCAGGCTGCCTAGAGCTGGCCCAGCCAGGTGCCAGTGATCTGGGCTCTGAGCAACACCAAAGCTGGAGGGATGAGTGGTGGGTGCTTGTATTGGGGGTAGCCTTTCTCAAGGAAGGGATGTCCCCACACTTTCTTCAGCTGTGTCCATTTTGGGACTAATGCACATGCTTTTGTGCCCAGCCCCATAAATTACGCAGTGAACCTCAAGGCCACAACTTAAAAAAAGGGCCCTGGAAAAAGGAAGCATGCAAACACATACGCACAAAAGAAATGTTTGTTCCAAGCACCTCCAAAACCCTTCTGGGTCCTGCATGGCCCTAAATCACCACACAGCATCACCAAAAACCAACCTCACAACAGATTTGGGATCCCAAACCCAATTCAGAGATGTTCTCTTCTGCACAGCCTGTTTCAACCTGATTCAAGGCTGAGACTGAAAGTTGATGCTTTAAAGCATCCCTTTACAAGTCTTTCTCAGGTGACTGATTTTCTCCTCCATCTCATTAGCAGCTGCCAGCAGATGCTGTTTCCCCAGCAGAAGCCACACTCCACTTATTACAGCTGTCTCAAAACCACCCTGTCATTTCTTCCCTCCTCAAACTACAGCAAAGCCTGGAGAATATTTATCAAGAAGCAGACACAGCAGCTTTTTATGGTTAAGCTTAGGTCATTAATCTCTATTGAGAGTTTTCATAATCTTCCTCAGCTTCAGCAGGTTTGTTTAACTCTTGGATGGTCACTCCATGGAGCTCTGGGTAATTGCAAATTAACTGCTTTTCAATATTAATGGCTCGTCATTAATGCACAGGCTCTCTCCCCTCCAGAACCCAGGTAACAGCTATTAGCATTGTGCCCACTGCTCCCCACAGTGCAAATTGCTGTCTTTTGGGCCAAAATTTCATTAGATGAGTCTAAATCTTCTGTGTGTTATGGCTGCTTTGTGTTAGAGGTATTTCAGAGCAAGGGTGATTCCTTCCTCCAGTCCAATGCAGTGAGCTTCCTCCTGCAGATGGCTCAGAGGAGGTGCTTTTGAGCTACCCCAAATACAGCACACCCAAGGACAGGTAGGGATGGTGGCACCTCTTCAATGCCCTCATCCTTCTAGGAGGGATCTTTACTTACATAGCTCCCACCCCAAAGCCACATGAAGCAAGGCAGGGCAGGACATGTGGCCACAAAAACCTCCCAGATTACATGAAACCTGCCCAGAAGTGACATGAGTGTTGCAACCCAGCCTTCTTCAGGGTGTTGTGATCATGGCATGGAAGTGAGCTCCTCAGCCCCTTCACCCTGGCAGCACCTCCAGGTGCTGGGGGTGCAAACCTTTCTGCACTAGCACTGTAGGACCATGCGGGGTGGATAGAGCTGACTGTACATCCTCATCTGCATGGTCCATGGGGATGGTTGCTGGTGAGTCCCATACCCTGAGTCACATCTTGGGGTGCACAAGTCAGCATGGGCTCAGAATGGGCTAAGAGTGAAGCCCTGTGGACAACTAGTGGCTGATCTTGCTGTCTCATTTAGCTTCTAGCGAGGACACAGAAGCACTGAAGAGCTAGTCCTGTATCTCAAACACCGTCCCTACCAGCCTGTCCTCTTTCTCTCCTCGAGAGCCTCTTAGGGTGCTTCAAGATCTTGGTCTTGTTTAAAAGCCTTCCCAAGACGCATAAAGCCTTCCCAAGATCTTGCCTCTTGACGAGTTATTCACAACCAAAGAAACTTCCCACCCCATGCTGCTGGCATGTTAATCCCCTGTTTTAAAATATCAATGGACTCAGTGTTTTTGCATGACCTTGAAGCTCCGTGTATTTGTCCCCCCAGCCCAAGAGCAGCTGGGATGAGCTGGCTCCTGCACCCATGCTGTCCCTTCTAGCATCCTCTGCTCTGTGTCCAGCCTTGCCCTGGGGTGCCGAGCTGCTCCACTCCAGACATTACACAGGGCATGAGCTGCACCAGCAGGCAGCTCATCTCTTGGCCAAAAGGAGCCCCCAGTCCTCTCTTTGCAGACATTGAGCTGGGATGAACACATCTAGACGCCGCTGAGCAGAAGCTCCTCATCCTTCCACAAGCCCTCTGTCCTGCCCTCTGTGTGGAAGAGGAAACCCCCCACTATCTGGGGGACAGGGACAGCTTGAGGTGGGAATTCAGCCCCAGGGCTTTGTCGACCACATCTGGGGGCTGCAGGCTGTGCCACTGGGTGAGGGGCCGGCGTGGGTTGGAGAGCATGTCAGACCAGTGCCGCAGCTGGTTGCCCGTGGCCCGGCATCCCAGGAAGAGTTTGCCGATGGGCTCATTCTTGGTTACTTTATCATGATCCCAGACAGAGATGACAACTTCCACGTTCTGGGGGGGACACAAGAAAGAGGGTCAGTGGGAGGGGGCTTGCTGCAGTGGGGACCTGCTCAGCCCTGGGTGCTGCAGTGAAGCCCACCTGGATCTGACTGAAAGGCACCTCAAAAACAAACACCTCATTGAAGTAAGGGCTTAAGGTGTTTTTTTTCACACTTGTCTTTTTCTTCTTCCATTTCTTCCTGTTCAGGATGAGATGCACCTTGACAAAAGGATCTGAGGAGAGAGAGGACACGGCTGACACAAGTGACAATTTTTGACTGAGGAGCTCAGCCATGAAACAGCTTCCCTAGGCCAATCCCAAGCAGAGCATGGCATCCCACTTGTCACTTCTTGTGGTGAGCATCCACCCCTCTTCCCCTTGCCAGCCACCCCACAGCTCACCTCCCCCTGCTTCCTCCTGCCATGAGCTCCCCATGCTATCCAGCCATGACATTTTCTCCTGGAAAATACCTCCAGCTTCACCCAAAGATGGAATATTTTTGCTGGGGAAGGCTGGGAGCTGGCCAAGGCCTGGGTACGGTGCTGGGAGAGGGAAGCAGGTCTCTGCACAGAGAGCTTTCAAGGCTTTGCATCTCTGGGTGCCATCATTAAGGCCTGAGCAAGGGTAGGGAGACCTGAGCATGAGCAGTCCCTGCTGACCTGAAAGCCCATGGGAGTCCATCCGCTTCAGCTTCTTGGCTTCCAGGATGAGCACTGTTAGTTTGCCAGTGCTAGGGACGTAGCGCAGCGAGAAGCAGATCTCACCCAGCTGCTCTTCCTGATGGAGAGATGCCAGTGATGAACACTGGGCAGAGGAGCTGGCTCACCTGGGGCTAGAGCACCAGGCTGGACCAAAGTTTCTCAGGTCTCCCCCATCTTCATGCTTGCCCCCAAGGGGCTGCTTCTTGGGGTGGTGCCAAGCAAAGCAAAAGCAACAATGCGTTCCTCCCGGCAGAGTTTCCCAGCCACCAGGACCAACCTCCACTTTACTGGCCGCCACCAGGTCACTCCACTGCTCGATGACATGCTGCAGGCTGACACTGGCCAGGGGCAGCCGGACCTCGCCAATGATGTCATGCTTGGTGAAGCGATTGAAGTCATAGACCTTCATCACCAGCGTAGATTCAGGCACCTCTGCCTGGGGTACCTGCAGGGGAGGACCCTAAAACCTGGATTCACTCCTTGGTGGCAGCCCTGCCCCATGGGATGGGGAGGCAGATGCAATAACAGGTCTTTCCCTCTGACGCTTCCCCACCCCATTGCAAAGGCATCTCCCTGCCTGGAGAGGTTTATGCCCAGGGAGCAGTGCCCATGCAACACTCCTGATGGGACCATAAAACTGTCATCAGCTGTAGTTTCCTACCTGGAAAATGAAGCTCTCATTGAAGACAGGGTTCAGGGTCTTGCGGTAAACTTTGGTCTCGTACTTCTTCTTCATATCAGACGTTAGGTAGATGATCACATACGGATCAGATGTGCCTCCACTGTCCATGGCCTTCAGCTCAGCTGCCTGCTTCACGCCAACTTTCAGCTTAAAAGGAGCAATGCACAAGGTCACCAGGTGGAGGAGGATGGGGCAGATGACTGGCATCTCAGTGGGAAGCAAGCAAGTGCAGCAGGAAGGACACCTCCACACCAAGTGGAGCCAGCAAGGCTGCAGGCGGAGAGAGGTGCGAGAGGGTATGGCCCATCTTGGTGGGCAACAAAGAGGGACCATGCAACAAAGCCTTTTCCCTGCCATGCCGTGGCCACAAGCATCCCCACCTCCTGCGCACGGAAGTTGTACTCCAGGGAGTACTGCAGCTTTCCTCGTGCCTTCTGCTCCACGCCCCGCTCCAGGTCTTCAATCTCAGGCTGGACCTGCAGCAAAGAGCAGCACTACCCTCAGGACATGCTCAGCCATGTCCCTGGCCATGCCGTGCTTCTACCACCCCCAGGACCGGGCAGCACGGCAACAAACCTCCAGGAAAGAGGGAGGGGGGAAAAGGGGAAAGCAGGACGCACAAGGCAGGCTGTGCTGGAGCCACTGACGGCATGCAAGCTGACTCTTTCCTTCTTCTTGGGCTTCTTCTTGCAACAGCAGCACCTGACGATGCAGATGAGGAAGAGGAGGAGGAGAACTGCCACTGCCACAGCCACAGCAATGAGCACCCATTTAGGTACTGGTGTGATGTTCAGGGAGCGGAGATGGACAGAGGAGTTAAACTCAAGCAAAAATGTGAAGAGTGCATTTAAACCCCTTCCTGGTGCTTCAGCATTAAGGAGTTGTACTTTCAAAATTGCCCCTATAATCCTAGACAGGCCCAATGCAGGGAGGCCACAGCTGGAGACCATTCCCCAAATGGGTAGTAATGTCCTGCACTCCTTGAGCAGCACAGTACCACTCTGCAGCATCCCTACCCTGATGGACCTTGCTGAAAAAAGGGATTTGGAGGGAGGGAGAAGTGGATACACAGCCTCAAAGTCCAGGAGCCCTCCCAGGATAATGCTGCCTGATAGATCAGGGTAAGTGCAACCATACTCACATGGGATCCGGCTAAGCCAGCTGCCCAGGAGTCCTGGCTCAGCTGTGGTGATGATGGCCACAGGGCTACTGGCAAGGAGGGAGTCCGTCACCCTGCCTTTTCTGGCTGCCACTGCCATTGCTAAGCCAGGATGACCTGGGGATGCAAGCAAAAATAACAGTGTCGGGGTTTCCTTTCCAGTACAACATGTGCTGCTGGTGGCCCAGGGCTCTAATGAGAGCAAACACAATTAAAACATAGAGCCCAGTGTAAGCATTTAGGGCTTGGCCACTTTGGCAATGAGGTGCAAAATAGATCAGGAGGGAGCCACAGGCAGAGAGGGCTCTGCGCCAGCTGGCCCCTCACCTACAGCCTTCTTATTTATATACTTGCAAGCCTGCCTTCAAAAAGGGGAAGGAGCAGGGAGGATGTATTAGGGAGTTTTACTTTGTTTTTGAGAAAAGGAATCGTCTGGCTGTAGAAAGAAAAAACCCCAAGAGCTCTTTTTTGCTGGCTACTCCCTGGCCAGGCTGCATGAGCTGAAGGGTTTGTTCAGCCCCAGGCAAGCCCCACCGTTAGCTAACACCCTTTTCTGGCTGTTTTCCCCCCTCTCACAGGGCTGAGGAGCAGGAGGGCTTGCTCCTTGGCTTGCAGTAGGGCTGGTGCCTGCATTGCAGGTGGCAGTGGTGCCACCAGGCTGGGGTCACACTGGCTCAGAAACTTTGCATAAGCCTGACCGTGCACATGGCAACGCTGACGCAGCTTAAGGGAAGGTTTCCAATTTAAAGCTGAATAGTTTTTCGCTACTGTTTTTGCCATAGCAAGGCTCTTATTCTAGCATGAACACTTCCCTGTAGCCAAAACTTCCTTCTTGCCTCCTTTTAGGTGAGGAGTGACAGCAGAAGAGGTGTGCCAAGATGTGGGCTGTGCTGCAAGTGGGTCTGCAGCCATCACGGTGCTGGTGGCACCTGGTCCTGGTGCCATGAGCAAGACTGGCAGGTATGTGACTGTTTGCCTTGGCTGCCCCAGCTGCCTGCCCTGCATCCAAGCAGGTCCCTGCTCAAGCAGCCAACACTGCCTTGCTCTGCCTGTGCCGTGCCCACATTCTTCCCATCCTACAGGGTCAGGGGTCCTTGCACGGTTATCCTTCTGAGGAGAAGTCACCTCAGCGCTTCCCTGTGCTGAGCCCATGAAGCCAGCAAGAGCCTTTAATTCTTCCAACAGTGTGCTTTGCTGCGTGCAGGCATAGGGCTGACGGGACATGGGAATTGCCATCATCCCTGTGGCATCATCACTGGGGCAATGAGGTGCAGGTTAAGTGACTTACCCAGAGTCACCTGGAACACCTCTGCCATTGGACACCTGAGCTTTGCTCGCAGCCTCGCCACCAGCAGCTTAAATGATCAGATTCTCCTGCCCCACAGGCGGAAATCTGTGGCCAGCAACATGCCTGTGACATTTAGGAGGCACCAGACTGCAGCTTCAGGCTGTGGCGGTGGGTGGACACAACAGCATGGGTGAGCAGGCACCCACCCAGCACAGAATTAGGTGTCTCAGCACTTTTTCCCTGCCAGACCCCCATGGGCTGTGTCACATTAGTCTGATATTGGCCCTGGTTTAAAAAAAAAAAGCCCATTCCAGCCCTGGGGGGTGATCTGAGCCGCTGTTTTGGTGACAATGGGGACAGCCCAGCTGCAGTATGGGAGAGGCAGTGCAGACTTAGTGGGCTCTGCAGGGAGCATCAAGCATCCCTACTCCTGGAAAAGGGGCCGCGGGAGCCCTGCTTCTCACTCCCACCCTGTGCTGACTGGACTCCCAAAATCAGACTTACCAACACGTCTCCTTCCCAGCCTCAGTCTCCTTTTTTCCCTGCGTGGGCTCCAGGCTCAGCTGCCACACATGGCAGGGGCACGCTGCGGGGTGAGATGGGACCCTGCCAGGTGTGGAGCCGAGGGTGCAGCACGGATGGTGGCTGCACAGCACAATCAAAACAGGAAAATCTGCTTTGCCAGTGCAGGAACGAGGCGGCCCCAGCAGCTCAGTCAGCCCCACCTTGCTGCTGACCAAAGCTGTGCTCACGCAGGTGAAAAGCCAGCAGGGAACTCCCTGCTGGACCAGGAAGCAAAACCTGCCTGTGAGAAGCTGGTGGGCATCACTGCCCAGCTCTGTGCCCCAGCAAACTCTGTTCTTCATGTTATCCCTGTAGCGATACTGGACTGAGTAGCTTCAGACACTTCGCACAAGGGGACGGACGCTTGCACGGGGATGGGTGCACGGCTGTATCCATCCCGGGTAAGGTCTGCACTTGGGGAGTCCAGCTTGTTGGCCCACAGGGGCACACAGAGGTTTAATGCACTATGTGAATGCCTGGGAAATGTGTGCAGCAGTGGGGATAAACAAGGATGCTTCACTCCAATGTGGCAGGGAGGACAGATGGAGCGGGGGGATACTGGATATACTGGGTATACTTGGGTGGCTCCATCCCCCAGCTCCAACAGAGCAGCACCAGGCACACAGCCAGGAGCAATTTCACCGGCATCCCTGTTGCATTAAATTTATGCTTGCACACTTCCTCCCTTGCTGCCAATTCAGCAAAGTCAGCCCAAAACCTGCCTTGTTTTGTCAAGTTTGCAGAAATTTGGGGCGGTGCAGGAAGCAGGGAGTGATAGTACCGGCGTCTGATGGCTGATGCAGACATGGTGGGAGAGGGCACCAGAAACCAGACCCATGCCAGCTCTGCCAGGCCACTGGTCCTACCAGATTTTCACATGGCCACCAAGGTGTTGTCACACAGGGCACCTGGCCACGGGAAACGTGCCAGGGCTGCCCCTCGGCCACCAGAAACGGCCATGCTTGCAAGTGCCCTGCACTCCTGCTGCTCAGAGAAGCATCATCTCCAGGAGCAGGAGATGCTGTGGGAACAATGCTGCAGCAAACCTCTTGAGGGGGAAACATAGATGCAAAACATATTTTTGTTCTAAACTGGCAGTCCCGGAGGATGCACAGGAGAAATGCATAAGTGGGACGGGGCAAAAGAGAACATGCCCAATAAAATCAGTCAGGGAAAGGGGGTTTGCATATGCATGTGAAAAGCTAAGTGCATCAGTAGCCTTTCTGAGAGGCTTGCTAGAGGCAAGCATCTCGGTGAAACCAAGCTACCTAGGACCCCAGTTGCAGCCCATGCTTTGGGAGAAGATTTGGTGATGCTAGTGATAACCTGGTGCTGCACAGGGGAATGGCTGCTTGGCCTTAACACAGATGAGTTTGGTCTCCTTTGGAGGGACCAGGCTGGGAAGGCTGCTGCTCTGGGCCGTCTTCCAGCAGCAGGGCAGGGATATGCCCCGGCTGGGCAAGGGAAAAGCGGCAGGACAGCAGCCGCTCCTCTGTGTCAGCCCCACCCCTCCACCCTCCCTGCCAAATCTCACTCTTGAGCAGAAAAGGAGTGTTGAAATACCCCGGCAACATGAGCATCACAGGGCTGGGTGCCGCACAGCCCACCTGGAAAAGCAAGATCCCAGACCAAAAAATCACCCCTGTTCAGGTCAGTGTGCAAGAGGCAGCTTTCAGAAAAGAAGGGAAAAGGAACTCAAAAACATTACAGTAAAATCGCAACTGTGGTGAGCCCCACTGCACCCTGCCACACTCTGCACCAGCCTTTGTCCCTGGTCCAGCTCCCTGCATCTGCCTGCATAAGCTGCATGCAGCTCTTGAACAGGTACCCCTATATATTCAGTCAAAAACACAGCGATTGTATATTCAAGGGCTAGAAAATGAGAGGTCTGGAAGCATTCTATAAATACCCTGGCTACAGAAACTGCAGCGCTTGTGGGCAGTGAGTGCCAACTGAGCACAAGCTCCTGGAGAGCCTGAAAAGCAGGACCAGGGCTGAGCCCCTTCCCCAGAGCATGGCCGTGGCTGATGCCAGCCTGGACGGCCATGAGCTGCCCTGTGCAGCGCTTGCTGGGAAATGCAGTCTGGCCTGGGCACGATGCCAAAGCACCGGCCTGCCTACAAATCCCAGCACACCAGGGAGTGGAGCTGCCCGGCTCCTGCCTGCTTCCTGCCAGCACGGGGAGAGGGAAACATAAACGGCAGCATCTTGGGCAGAGTTTGGGTGCTGCTGCTGGACACACTGCACCAGGGAGCAGAGGCAGCACTCGCGGTGAGTTTGGGCTTTTCTCTCTAGCAAAATCCTGGCTGTGTACAGTGGGGTAATAGCTGCTCTATGCTACGCAGCTGTAGGATGAGCTGCACAGACCAGCAAGCATCTGCCTGAAATGCTTTCCTGCATGTCTGGTGTTGCGTGCATGGGGGGGTGCTCACAGGAGAGATGCGTGCATGTGCATATACATATATCTGTATGTAAGTAATACCACAGTTACTAGAGGCAGGTAGATGGAAAGAAGTCAGGCTTGGTTTGCAGCACTTGGAAGGACAGAGCAGAGATTAGGTGGCGTTCTCCCTCCAGGAAGGTCTGGTCAGCTCTGTTGCCTCCTCTCATTTCATTTTCACTTTTAGAAAAGTGCTTGGCTGAAATTTGGTCAGAGGAAAGCTTCTCCCTGCTCAGCAGACAAGGGCTGGTGGTTGCCACCCTCTGCCCTGTTCTGTGGGAAGATGCCCCTTCCCAGCATGGGTTTGGGTAGAAGAAGCAGAAGGATGGTCAGCATCTCCTGGTTTTCCAGCCACCCCCTGGCTGGGGGAGCAGTTGAGGAGTGTACATGCACACACTGAACCCCCATGGCAAGGCTCTGGCTTTTGGGGCTGGCATCAGCCAAGTGCATTTCCTATCAGCCCAGACAACACTTTGCACAGCCCCTGAATCATAAAAATGAATTAAAGAAAACTGGGGCAAAAGAAGGGTTTCCCTGGAGACCCTGACTTCCCCTTTACACTGTGTGCTGGCTTTCGTCAATGCTTGCACACACCCCAAACCCAGTAATCAGGTAGCACATGAACTAGTAAATGAGGTTTTAACGCCCCTGCCATTCCCAGCACAACTGTGCAGAGACATCATTGCTGCCTCTGCTCTCCAAAGAAACCCCACAGTGTACTTGTTGGAGCTGCTGGGTGGAAACAACTCCTGTGGAGTGCCCCTCAGTAGGAATGGGAACAGTGCCCATCCCACAGGCTGAATCCTAAAAGTCCACTTCTAACACTGACTAGTACATAGAGATGAAGTATACAGCATGGTGGTTACAGAAACCACAGGACTTTGGTGTGCAAAAATAAATGTGATTTCTTATTCAGTTGCTAGGCATAGGCAGACCATGTAACCCCTCATGACTTTCATCTGCCAGACCTGGTTTAGCACAGCCTGCATAGAGACCTTTAGTGTAGGAGCTGGCTGGATCAGAGGGCTGTGGAGGGGTAGACCAGCCCCATCAGCAGGATCCTGTCCTGCACCCAAGCCCTCACCACATGTCTCTACTTACTCAGGCCTTTTGCAGCTGCAGATGAGCTGCTCACACAGTGAACTTGCTTATTTGTGGATACAAATTCTCCATTCGAACAAAAACAGGTAGCAAGAAAGGCAATAAGGATGCAAACTAGAAGCCTATCCATAAGATCTGACGTATTTTGGCTTTTTAGCTCCAATCTCCAAACCCTAGTTAAGGTACATAAAAACTAACTTATTTTGCTGGGAAGAGCTTCACGACGACCTTCAGCAGTTCCCCCTAGAGCTTCTGGCAGGTGCAGGGGAGAAGCAGTGATCTGTGGTTGAAAAGCCACTTCATCATATTTAATTGGAACTATTAGACTAGGCTTTCTCACAGCAGAGCAGGAGCAGGTTCATTTGGGCTGCTCTGCCTGGTAGATAGGATGTCCCCTTTCTTTTCCACTCTTCCCCCTCTCTAGATTGGCTATATTATAATGCATCAATTTAATTGTATATTTTCTCTTTGAGGCTGAAAGTTGAAGATGGCAGAGCCTGAAAGCACCATCATAAACACCGATGTGAAACAGGTAAAAGGTTGTTCATTACAAAACACACATCCTGTATTTCTAAAGCAAGTTTTGAAATGCCACCGCAGGAGAGGACACACCGCAGCTGGGAGCTGTAGTGGCCTGAATTGCCTGTGCCTAGGTTTCAGCAGAAGTGGCCTGTCCCAGGGCTTCTGGGCACCTGGTCCCAGTGAGGTCTGTGTGATTTCCACATGAGAAGAGGTTGCATGACTAAACCTCTAATTGCATGGACAGGAGCATTTGCTCACACTTAAATTTTGGAGCAGCCAGTAAGAAAGCAGCAGCTTCTGTACATATGTATAGACTTTATTAGATTCTCCAGAACAGACACAAATGAAAGGTAAAGCCACCAGTATGTGCAGAGAAACACAGAAGTGCCCAGCTCAGCACAGACAACCATGGCTGTGCTGTGGCGACAAATACAAAAATTATGAAGCAATCCCCTCTGATGTAAGCTGTCCCCAGAGCATATGGCACTTACCAGACAGGTTAGTGTTTCACAAGTGCCTGCCCCATCCTTGGTGGCCTGAAGATGAAGATAGGGCTTGGTACCTCTTCTCCAAAGGCCCTCTGGCATCAGAAACCATAACATATGAATGATGCCTCCAACACTCAACCCCACCAGCCTGGTCAGTAGAGCCCTGTGTCCTCCTGCTTACCCCACCCCCCCAGGCTCCTTCTTTGCTGTCCCCTAACCCCTTTTTCCCTCCCTGTCCTGCAGAAAGACCCCAGTGAGGCACTGGTCATTGCAGTGACCACCAGAGCCATCTTCAACCTGGAGGAGGAGCACAAGCTTTACCTGGAGAAAGGCAAGGAGGAGTACACAAGGTACCAGCAGGCCAACCAAGACAAGCCCCTGCCACCTGGCACGGCCTTCGCCTTTATCCAGGTGAGCCCCATGCCTGGCCCTGGGCACATACGGACACTCACAGGATGGGGTGAAAGGTCAGCTTTCCCAGCTTTCCCAGCTTCAGGTCTTAACTCCCATCATGGAGTGCAGATATGCCTGTCCTGGCCTCTTAGTCTCATTACAGGGCATCGAGACCTGTGCTCCTCACCAGTCCCACTTGCCCACCCCTGCTTTGGTGGGGTATCCTGCTCCCTGACCCCCCCGTCAACAGCTTTTGCAGGATGGTCGCTCCGTCTGGCTCTCCGTAACATGCTAGGCTTGCTGACGAATGCAGCACAATCCACTAACCTTAACAGTGAAAGAGATGCAGCAAAACCATCACAGTCATGTCCCTCTAGAAGACCCTCATCTTCTCCTCACAGGCAGTGCAGCATGTGAATGAGAAGATCCTGGAGAGCAACCCAGCAGAGAAGGACCTCTTTGACATCCTGGTGCTCTCCAACAACAGCCCAGAGAGCAGTGTGCGCATCGTCAACAGCGCCAAGCACTATGGTAAGGGGGACCCCATCCCTGCGGGTGTCTGCTTCTCCCGGGAGGCTGTGAAGCAGATAAGGCACCACAGTGGAGCAGGGGACACAAGGGGAAGGGGTTATTTTGGAAACAAGCCCAATTCCTGCCAGCCCCATGCAGCTTGCCTAGGCAGATCCTGGCTCCCTTTGGCCACATCCTTTGCACCAGGGGGTCTGGCAGCATTTTGCACAGCCTGGGCATCCTCAGGCAGCTACTAATAAAACAGAATTCTTAAAAAACCTAAATCCCAGAGTGCTGTCAGGAAGGATCATTTAAGGGAGGGATGAAGGGAATATTTAACTGCATTCTGCAGTTTTGTAGGAGCAACAGGGCAAGAAGATGCAGCAAGAACAGGGGCAGGTTCCCCACACAGCACTGGGAAATTAATTACCCTGAGCTCTGCAGCAAAGCACATCAGGGCCCTGGGAGGGGGGCATGCAAGAAGGATGTTACCCCATAACAGACTTTGCTCACATCCCCTGACCCAAAGGCCTGGAGATCTCCAAGTTCTGCTTTGTCAGTGACAAGGACTCCACACAGTACCTGAAGTCCCACGGGGTCAAGCTCTTCCTCTCGGCTGACAGGATAGATGTCTGCAATGCCCTCCGGAGAGGTGGGTTCTCCCCTCTATACCACGTCCCCAAACTACTGACACCCGAGCAGCCCAGTACCAAGAGGCAATGCCAGAGCTGATGCTTTCACAGGGGCAAGGGTGTGAATGGCATGTTAATTACTAGTATAGTCCCCACCAGCAGCCTGCAAACACACCAGGGTTTCTCAGATGCCTCCACAAGTCACTAAGTGCTTTATGCATAATTCTGGCCATAGCTCTGCCATGGGGTGGTCATTCCCTGCCTGACACTTAAGCCTTTCTAACCAAAGATGCTGCCTGTTGCTGTTCCCTGGATCAGTGAGTGCATCAGCGATTCCCAGGGCTTTGTGAGGATGCTATAGAAATTTGCTTTCTTGGTACCTGCAGAGTTACCTTGTGCTCATTGATAGATGTAAGCACATGCTTGACCTGGATCAGAGGGAGTGCAATCTCCCCTGCAGCTCTAATGGGGTTAATCGCCTCCTTATTAATTTGCTTGGGTATGAGCACATCAGCTGGCCAAGGTCCTTCAAGGTCAGGAGCGAGCCATCTGCAACCTGGGCTTTCCTTTGCTGCACAGTACATTCCTTGAACCTCCTTGAAGAGCATCATTGCTCTGACAAGTGTCTCTTATCTGGGGCCTCAGTCCACAGATGAGGGCAGGCAGGGAGCAGCCTGTAAGAAGAGACATGTAATTAAGCCAATTACCCCAATCAAGTGGAGGTGCCAGTCCCTATTACTCACAGCACAGAGTGCTAAATCTGGGCATTAAAGCCAGGCTTGGCAGAGCAAGAAAGCACCAGGAGGAGGCCCGCTCATGCTACACAACCACCCATCATCTCTTAGCAGACTGAGTATCTCTCCAGACATCAGTCTCTTGTCAGCAGTGCTTTCTCAGCCATCCTCATCGCAGGGATAACACAGCCCTAGAAAGGCTGAGCTGACCCCCACAGAAAGTCCCCTGGGCTTGGAGACCCTGACATTTGTGGTGTGGGACAGGGATGTAGCAGACACACGGGGAGGAGCTGGCCACACATGAGCTGCCCCCAGGAGGGGCTGTCCCTCCTGAGCCCCACCTTGCTCTGTCTCACAGGGGTCTCGGCAGCACTTGTCTTCCAGCAGGAGGTGCAGGCCCCCAGCACCCCACTCCGCGTGGTGTTTGATGGGGATGCTGTGCTCTTCTCCAATGAGACGGACCAGGTCTTCCAGGAGCAGGGCCTGGAGGGGGCTGTGCAGTATGAGCAGGCAATGGAGGCCGTACCCATGGGAGAGGTGAGCAAGCCATCCCACTTTGATGGGCATCCACAGGCTCTGCACCCACTATGAGAATCTCTCCAGCTAGGGCTTTGCCATGAGTAGCCAAAAAGAAAGCACAAATCCTTACAGGTTCCCTTTGTGCCCACCACTTGGTCCCTGGTGTGGGCCTGATCTGGAGTCCCACTGGAGATGGATCTGGCCCAATGTCTCCTATAAGCGAGCATCAGCTCCTAAATATCCAGGGTTGTGCTTACCTCCACTTCAACTTTCACAGGCTGGGACCTCTTGCTGTGCAAGTCCCTGCAAAGACTCAGACCCAGAGGCACCGTTTGCTGGGATGTACCTTCCTGGCCACTTTGGGATTAGGATGAGCACCAGAATGTTCCCCTTCCACCCGAGCACCCCGGTGCACAGCAGCAGTCCCAGCACTGCCCAGTCCTGCACCCCACAGGCATCCCTGTGCTCTGCAGAGCCCTGAGAGACCCTGGAAGAGGAACAAGTAGTTTGTACAGGCAGAGTAGAAGTCTCCTAATTTCTCACCCACTCTAAAGTATATTGCTGTGCTTCCAGGGTCCCCTGAAGGCTTTTGCTGTGCACCTTGGGAAGATCCGCAAGAAGTTCAGCCAGGAAAAATCCCCCATCCGCACATACCTGGTGACTGCCCGCAGTGGCCAGGACATGGGCATCCGAGCCATCAAGACGCTCCGTGAGTGGGGTCTGGCCATCGACGAGGCTTTCTTCATGGGCGGGGCTCCCAAGGGCCCCATCCTCGCCCAGATCCAACCCCACATTTTCTTTGACGATGGCCTTCATAACATCCAGGGGGCTCAAGATGTGGGCGTACCCTCTGCCTGGGTCCCTTCCTGCTGCTGATGGGCTGCAGGCCAGCAGTCCTCCCTCCCCACAGCACAGGGAACTGGGCCAGTTGATGGTAAACCTTCTGGTGGAAAGGGAAGGATTTCCTAACCTGCAACAAGCAAACCTCAGGGAAAGCAGGCAAAAGAATTGCATGAGAGCACGGACTATAAAGCAAGACTTGATGTTCACTTCTGCTCCTGATATGATGTCCTTTAGGTCTTAGGATAGAGCCAGAAGATGCAACTGCTCCAGGAAGGAAGGACACCCTTGCTGTGCTGCTGAAGACTATCACCTACCTGCCCTGTAGAAGCCAGAGACTTTTTTCTTCTACAAAGAAATAAATGAAGCTATTATCCCACACACGAGCTAAATGAAGGATGAAACCAAGCACTAAAGATGCTAACTTTGGCTATGCTCAGACAGCCTCCAGATTTACACCCAGGACCTCTGCCTAAAGGGAGCCCTCAAGACCCTGCCTCACCAGACACACTAAGCTTCATTTCCTGGGGAGGCTGATGTGTTAGCAAGTCCTTCAGGCAGCTCAAACTCAGCAGAGGGAGAAAGACTTCAAAGCTATAAAGGACCTACAAAGTTTTTAGAAATGGGTGACCAGGTTGACAAAAGAAAGCCCAAGTTGTGGTCCTATATAGAAGAGAGGTGACCACAAGTCACCTTTCCTTAAGCATGCAGACTGCTTACAGAGTGCCAGGTCACCCAGGCAAGGGACAAGATTACAAGCCAGGTCCGAGGTCTATCCAGGAGGCAGAGCTGCCATGTAGCTCTGATGTCACTCCAGGAGAGGGCGCTGGAGATAGGCTGTCTACAGCACAAGCCATGCAGGGGCCAGGGCTGCATACAATTGACCAGGGTGGGACAGGGTGCCCAGGCCTGAGCTTAAATGGGTCTCTAGGGCCATGGGCAGAGGCCATGAGTGGGGGGGCCCAGGTGCAGCTGCTTGGCACAGACAGGGTTTCTGGGTGTGCTCAGGACCCTGCTTGGCACCAAGCCACACCCTGTGCAGGGATACCTCTCCTTCAGCAATTTGGACTCTGCTCCTCATTTTCCTGGGGAGCAACAGCCCCTCAAGATTCATTTGCAGGTTTCTTTCCCCAGGACTGGATGTGAGCGGTTGCCACTAGAGGCCACTGTTCTGCACCCCAAATTCCTGGGAGCTCCCCAGACCACCTTGTAAGAAAATACAAACTGGCTGCTCAGGGCAGTGCCTGCTGGGTGGCAGCAATATTATGAACGGAGGAGATAAAGATGACTGTGGCTTAGTTTTTTTTACCCCAGCATAATCAGAAAGTAATTTTTTTTTTAATGCTTTAAAAGCGTCACTCTCACCAATGCTTTCTTCCCCACACTAAATAAATAACAAGCAACCTCCTGTGAGCACTTGTCCCTCACAACCACGTTCAGCAGTGTGGGAGGAGAGTTGGGATAACTCAGTGCTCCTTTAAGGACAATCAGTTCTTTTATCCAGTCTTACATGCGTACTTCAAGAGGCATTAAATACACAAGAAGCCTTCAGTGGTGTTTGGATTAGGCCCCTGAACATCTTCTTGCATCTGTGTTCCCAAGCCCACTCCCCCCACTCACTACCCTGGACTTGGGGGCTCTGCACATCTCGCCCTAGCAAGGGGAGCTGCTTGGCCCCGCCATGCCACTGGCACAGGTCCTGTCCCTGCCACCGTGGCCGCCATATGAGTCCAAACTCGGCATTGCCAGGGCAGGGTATGCATGCCCATGTGCAGGGCTTTGGTAGGAAGCTACCTCTAGAAATGCAAAGCCCAGCATTTTTTTAGCACTGGCAGTCTGGCCCCTGGCCCTTTTGCTCAGTCCAGATGCTGAAATAAGATGTCTTAGGATGGCAACATCTACAACATCAGCTACTCATCATTTGCTAATAACGCTAAGCATCCATCAGCCTCAATCTCTGAGCAAACGTTAATTACAGGATGCTCAAAACATGCCTGGTGAGTAGGTACAGATGTTCGTCCCACTTTTGTGCAGGTCAGATACCACTGTGCTTGGTGCAGGGATCTAAGCATCCGTCTCCAGCCCCGCTCACCATGTACAGCTGGCTGCTTTAGTGGCAGCTGGTGGTGGAGACATGGACCTGGTGGTGGTGGCAGTGGTGGTGGTCCCAGACATCCTCTGCTGCTCCAACCCATTGCCTTTGCTGGAAGGAGCTCAGTCAATGCCTTGGCCGAGGGGGAATTAGCTGAGTCAAAGGTGGTGGGGACAGAACCACGTGAGCTTTTGCAGGATGCAAGCTGCTGAGGCAGGGGGAAGGAGCCATGTGCCTTCCTCCAGCACTGTCAGCACAGTGGGGGATGACAGGGCGAAACATGTCCAAAATGGGAAAAAAGGAAGGAAGCTCAGGGTTTGAGGGATTGCATCATATGGGGCCAAGTGCAGCTGCCTCAGGGCATGGTTCAAAGGTGTAGCATCAAAACTGCCCTTTATTGTCCTGCTCTAAAGACAGAGCACCCTCTGGCAAGGACTGCTGCAGCTTCACCCCCTGCTGCAAGGGCAAACTTGTTGTTTCTGTCTTAGAGGCATCTGTAATAAGTTCAGTAATGCTTGGGATGTTCCTCAGGTCTCGGCTTTCTGAGGCATTTTAATCTCCCTCCTTCAAGGGTTTGCTGGTGCCCTAGCGTCTCCTGGTGCTGTTACAGCCCAAAGGCAGTTTAGTTGCTGCAGCTGTTTGTGGGATGCTTCTCTCATACCCATCTCAGGTTTTTGGGGCCAGAACAATGGAGAAGCAGGTCACACCACCATGCCACCCACAGGGACAGGCTCCCTTTGAGCCCTGCTGGGTTTCACACCTTTCCACTCCAGGAAAAGAAATGAAGGGGTGCAAATGGGTGCAAAGGGAGCTCTGAGGATGTGCACTTGATTCTGGCCATTGCTTTTCAGCAACCCCGCATCATCTGAGCCCAAGCTGCCCAGTGTCAGGGTTGTCCCCCCCCGGCACTGACCTGCCATTGCTTGGGACACCCCCATGACACCCTCCCAGTGCAGGGAGGGAAGAAGGCGATGCCCCTGCTCCACTCAGGCATAGGCAGGCCAGCTGCCTCCTCCACTGAGCCCAGCCCCATCAGTGGTGCTGAACAAGTGGTGCTTGTTTCAGAGGTAGCGCGTGACCCCAGGGATCACAGGCTGCAGCCAACTGGCCCCACAGAGTTTGCAGGAGATCTTTGCCCGAGAGTGTTCCCTTAATCCTCCACTCACTTCACCAGTAAATTTAGGGTGGCAACACTAAAAAAACCAACCTAGCACTGTGACAGAGAAAGGAATTTTTTATGAAAAGGTGGTGCTGCGGGGGCGGGGGGGGGGGAAGATTGGCAGGTGTTTAGCTGCTAACAGGCATCTGCATTGGCAATGTCTGAGCCATTCAGTTTTATTGTCTCCTGGCTGCAGCAGGAAAGGATGACAGAGGCTGCAAGACCTGGTCACAGCTGTGGTGTCTGCCAGGGATGCGCCTGCACCTCCCTCCACCCACAACCTACAAGAACCTTTGTCCGTGAGCACAGGGCAAGCATCTTCACATTTTTGACCTAACCCTAAACCACCCTGGTCGCAGAGCTCCTTGCAAAACACTCAGGGGTTTGCAGTCAGAGAGGCTGAGATGCCAAGTCCCATGCTGCAAATAATTATGAACAGGGTGTTTTGCATGCAGAAGCTTAGAGAGAGTGTGCAAAGCCACAGACTGTTTTTGCCAAGGTGCTTAAACATGAGTTCAAGATCTTAACCCCAGACAGGCACGCTGAAAAATGCTGGCTGTGATCGCAAGTGAAGGTGGTACTTAGCGGAAAGGTGACAGTAAATAGGTGGGAATTAAGAACCTTTATGGGCATATTCACACAGCAGCACCTGCCCCAGGAGGTCAGGATTGATTCCCCAAAAAGGAGCCAAGTTGTTGCTCCCACTCCAAGGAAACACATTGCCATTTTAAACCGATCCTTAGGTCACCATGGGGTATCGACCCTCGTCTTTCCAAGCCCACACTCCTCCCAGGACCAGAAGGCTCAATTGCTTTTGTGGTTTGTCACATGGAGATGTAATTGCATAAATGATGATCTTCTTGAGGCAACTTCAGATGGAAATTAAAGGAAATAATTAAACGACATCTAGGGCTGGCCAAGAAAATGAGATGGATGGCATGCTTGGATGAGGTTGGAGGCACATATCTGCATTATGCATGGAGATCCCACCTGTAAGCCAATACCCTCTGCCCCAAGCCAGGCTTGTGAGGACCCAGGGACCACAGCAGGGATTGCTCAAGGCAGGCGATGAGGTGAGTTGGATCCCGGTGCTCCCATTCACATCCTGGCGTGGGAGTCAGTGGATCTATGCCATCATTGCCACTTACCACCCCATCCTGTCAGCTGCCGGTCACGGTACCTGCTGCCATTGCCTGCCGTGGTTGTTGTTGCCCATCCCCAGCAATTTCAGCCTGCTGCAAAATAACTCAGGTGAGGCAAACACCACGAGATCCCTGCCCGAGGAGCAGACAGGGCTCACAGATGGGGTGAGGCAGGCCCCCTCCTCCCCGAGACAGGTGCTGGGCGTGTCCCCAGTGCGGGGGAGGATGGGCTGGGGGATGTGGAAGGATGTCCGATGCCAAGCAGGATCAGGCATGGGCAGGTGGCACGGGGGTGGTGGGGATTTGGGCAGGGCCATGGAGAGCGTGGGACACGGGGGCGCATGATGCTGAGTTTGGCAGCAGCCCAGCAAGGCACAGTGGCATACAAGTAAGCCCTAGGGAAGACACCAGGGCAGCTCACAGGCTTGAAGACCATAAGCATAAAGCCTTCTTTTTTTTTTTTTTAAGTAGCTAGGGGAAAGGCTGGAAGAGCAGAATATGACAGAGAAGGTCCACTGGGCTGTACCCCCATGCTCAAAGGCTGCTGCAGACAGCCCTGATGGGGACGGAGCCATGCTCAGGGCTCCTGCCCATCATGACACCCAGCCGTAACATCTGGCCACCAGCAAGCCACCCTCACCCACCATGAGGATCAGGGTTTGCAGTGTGAGAGGCACCAAGGGAATAATTACCACCCATCCTAAGCCTTTTGCAACTCCACTTAGCATCTCCCCAAGGTCACTGCAGCCCATGTTGGCAGCCAAAAAATGTTTAAGCAGGCTGCCAGCCAGCTCTGCCTCCAAACCAGCCCCAGCCAGTCAGCACTGACAGACCAGGGATTGCCACTGCCAGCGATGACCAGGACATCTCCCCCACCACCCGAAGCACTGGGACATGGTGGCCAGGGCCTAGATAAGTCCCTCTGCTGTGCTCCACGAAACCCCTTCCATGCTCCTGGATTTCCCATCAGCTGGAGCTGCTACTAAAGCACCTTCAGGCTTGCTTTTGCAGGTGTCACCCAGAAAAAGGGTATAATCTGGGATGTGCAAGTGCCACTGGAAAATGCACCCTTGCCTTGCAAACTCTATGTCAGTTTAGGAAATGGCATTGAGAGTGGGTGAGGTCCTGGCACCATGCTGGGAAAATGTTACCACCACTTCGCTCGGGGGCTTGAGGCTGGTAAATCAGGCTACACTGATTAGCTGCATCCTGCAGCTTCACACCGGCACTGGGACCTTGAGTCAGAGTCAGGGTGTTTGCAGCCAGACCTGCCTGGGCTTGTGCACATGTAGACTGTGCTCAGCTCAGACCAAGGAATAGTTTTCGTTTTTCCTTTAGCAATGAGCTGCAAGATCCCAAAAGCATTTTTCTGAATATGAAGAAGACATTCATCCTCTAGAAATCCCACCCACAGCTTTGCATTTAACACCTCTTAGACAAAAAATAATCAGTCTTTCTGAACTGAAGATTTCCTTGCCCTTTAGGCCATTGTAGTTCAGGGCATTGGCTACTGCTGTGATAAATACATTTTTAAAAAAGAGTGAAGGAAAGGGCGAACACAAATGGACAGCCAAACGAAAGGAGAAAGAGGCTGCCGTATCATTCCTGCTAGTGCTGCCAGACTGCAGGCGGGGAAGTTGCAAGACCCGCCCCCCCCGAAAATATGGTGTTTGAAACTATGTGGTGTCAGGTCCCCATCCACATGGCAAAGTACAGGTGGCACATCCTGTCGCCACCCACAGAGGGGACCCCAGTCTCCCTGGGATGGGGATGGGGTGTACCTCCCCATGGGAGCTGCCAGAGCTGAGTCATTCGTCCCCCTCTTTGGGAATCCTCTCCAGCAGGGATCAAGGTTGTGAAAGCACACCCGCTCCCAGGGGCGTGTCACCTCACGCCCACAGCAGCTGCTGCCAGGCACCATGCTCCAGCTCACCCCCTGGAGCCAGGGGGGATGTGCGGGGCCAGGGACAGAAGCCAGCAAGGGAAGGGGTTCATCCACCGTGCTGAAAATAGGAGCAAGGAGGAACGAGTCCCTCAGCGTGCGCATCTCTGCCTGCTCCAGATGCCTCAGCTGCAGCACTGTGGGTCTTGCTCCGCAAACAGGAAAAAATGTGTAAAAACCCCCAAACCCGGGCTCATGCCAGTCTATCTTTTGAAGTTAACACAGTGCAACTCTCACAGTCCCAGCTTATAGATACCCAGACATGCTCCCAGCTCCTGGTTAAACATCCCCACTGTGCCCTCAAGGCCTTAGCATCAGGGCAAACATCTCACAGAGATGCTGAGGGAGCCTGAATGCAGAAATCCTGGCTCCTTGCTGGGGCCTCCAGTCCCCCAGCATGCAGGCACAGCAGTGTCAGCTCCAAAACCACCAGTGCCAAGGCCTGGAAACAAATTAAACATTCTGGGGATAAGCCTCCTGGTCCCTTCCCATCCTGCAATCACCCAGGAGAGGATCAGTAGCGTAACATTCCCTGACACAGCCCCATCCTCTCTTTTTCCCAATAAATCATTGGGAAGTGTCTGGGCTCACTGGTGCAATGGACACATAAGTTGCTTAAAGAAGCACATCTAAAAGCAGTGACACTCTCACACTGGTACGAGAGCAGCACTGGATGCAGACATGAGCCCTGCTACCACAAAGCCCAAGCAAAGGCTCATTCAAAACAGCTTTATTTACAGCAAAGATTGCCCTTAATCCATTGGAATTAAAAAAACAGACACCGGCTAGGTCCAGACGGATTGACCCTCCTGAAAGACTGTGCACTGCAGTGCATGATGGTACAGAGCTAGCATGGCATGATGTCCTCACCAGCCCATCCCTGCACACCAGAGCCTGCTCTATAGCCATGGGGTGCTGGGAGAGACTGGCTGGACTGGAAACACTCGTGGGGGAGCTGCCGCAGGTGCCCAGCCTGGAGGCCAGGTGCACATTGCCCAGCTGGCTCCAGTTTCCCAACCACTTCAAAGAGGAGGGAGGAGTGCTGGTACCTTGCCAGCTCCACTGTGGGCTCTGGGAAAGCCTGAAAGGGTGTAGAGGAGCCCCAGGGCTGGCGTCAGGACTAGCCCTTTTGTCTGCAAAGCACATTTGCAAGGGGGTTTAGGGCCCTTGGAGAGGGTGGGTTTGCTTGGGTGGCACCTTGGTTGGGTTACTTCATGTCTGACCCACTCCCACCTGGAGACACTCAGCGCTGGGATTGCTGGTACCCAGGGGGACAGGGGGATACCCCCAAGCTGGAGCCCACGGCAGCAGTGATGCCTCCGGGGTTGGGCTACAGGTACTGGGGACCTGCCATGCCTTGGCCCCTTGCCCAAAAAGAGCTGTGCAGGGTTTTGCTGAGTCATACAGTGCCTTGGGGCTGGGAGGGTGCCAGGTTTTGCTGACTCAGGGTCAGTGGCACTCGCCTTGACCACGTGCCTGTAGGGCAGGAGGGAAGCGGGGGCTGGCTGAAATAACGGGACCCAGCAGGCTCAGCCAATGCCTACAGCCATTGCTCTGGAAAACCTCATCTTGGTGGGTGCCACATCCCACGAGGAGGCAGTAGGTTTCCTGATATCCCCAGCTTGACCAAGGCACAGCAACTTGGACAGCTGGTGGGACAAGACACAGCCCAGGGCAGAGATACCCCCTAAAAACACTCAGCACAAACCAAAACTTGGGGGTGGTGGGCACAGACCCAGGTCAGTGGGATGCTTCATGAAACCATGGGAGGATGGAAGAAGCTCAGGGAGGGAGAGCAGGGACAACATGGTGCGAGCAAGGTGCCAGCAGCATGACCCAGTGATTTTCTAGAAGTTGCATGAACATGAAGGAGGCAGGCAAGGGGCAGGGACCCCACCATGAAGCCTGGAGACCCCCATCCCAGCAGAGTGCCCAGCTTGTCCCATGGGCTGCTGCTTTCCTGTCCCCAAGGCTGGGACCAAGCAGGAACAGAAAACAAATACCCCTAGCCCTCAGGACTTGGAAGGAAAAGCGGCTACAGTTCTTGTGGGTTTTTTTTCCCAGCTGGTCTCATGGCTGTAAGAGCTCAGTCAGGGTGAAAGAGGGTAGAGATTAGCTCTGTCCACCACCTCCCAAACCGACAGGGTGGCACCTCTGAGCCCTGCTGTGACACCCTGGGAGTGGTAAAGAGCCTGTCCTGACGCTCCCCAATGCATCCTGCAGTGGGGGGGGACCTCAGGGTCTCCTGGTGGCCCGTGCCTCCCTGGGCTCTGCCCACCACCATCCTTAGTGGCTGTAGGTGGCCTGGTACCACAAGGGTGACATTTTGAGGGGGGGCACGACTGCTTTGGCACCCCCCCGGCACCTCCCAAACAAGCTATGGTCCAGGATACACCCATCTCTCCCCAAAAAACCCAGCCCAGAGCGATGAGTCCCCCCAAACTGAGTGTGTCCTGGGGCCAGGGAGAATCATGGGGGGTGCAGACATCCCTGTGGGCCCAGCTGCAAAACTAAACCCCACTGGTGACAACAGGTAGGTGGCCAAGTGCCATGAGCAGGCGTGGGCTTCTGGCAGGCTGAGCCCCCATGATGGGGGGTAGTGTACTCAGCAGGATTTTGGGAGGCTGCTGCTGGGGGGTGTGCCCCATCACCTCCCCAGGGAAGAGAGAAAAGACAGAAAACCTGGAAAGAACAACAACCAAAAGAAAAAAACAAAAAACAAGAAGGAAGTTAAAGGCACAACAAAAACAAGCACGCGCAGCCAGCCAGGCACCTCGTGATTTATTTAATGGCGTTTATTCCCCTTTTCCTGGAGGCTGAGTCACGGCCAAGGTGCCGGGGGTCAGGCCTGGGGACTGGGGGGGTGCGTGAGGCGGCACCCTGGGCCCCGCACCCCACGCGGGTGCCCCCGCCCCGGCCCGCCCTCACGTGACGCCGCCGGTTGCAATTTTAGACCGTCAGCTGACTCGAAAAATCCCTGGAGAGGGGCCTCCGCTCCTACAAAAACAGGGAAGGCGGCCGGGTGTGGCGTTGCGGCCTCCCATCGGCGGGACCCTCCGGCCTCCGTCACCCGCCAGCCACCACCGTCATCGCCGCCATGGGCCCCCACGGCCTCCTCCTGCTGCTCGCTCTGGCGGGGCCCTGCACAGCCCTCATCAGGTGAGCCGCGGGGGGTCCCTCAGAGTCCGGCTGAGCCCCCTGAATCGGGGGGGGGGGGTGGGGGGGGTGGGAGGAGACACATGGGACATGCATCTCAGGTGCTGGTGCAACGGTGGCCTCTGGGCTCCTCTCGCAGGCACCCCCCGTGTGCTGCCAACGCCCCCCCCCCCAATCAGAGGGGAGAAGGGCTGAGACTCTCCCCAGGTGGGGGTGCAGGGCTGATGTCCTGCCCACAGAGGCGTCTCAACCCAGCTTCCCCTATTCCCAGTGACCTTTGGCGGCCACCTGCTGCCCTGGTATCTGTCCCGTCATCCCCCCCCCCGACCCTGTCCTCTGGCTTGGGGAAAAGTGTCGAGCACAGCATGGCAAGGGGGATCTGTCACGGGGTGCTGGCAGAAGCCCAAACCTCATCCACCCTGGTTTCAGTGGAGCTGTGCTGTCCCCCTCCCCAGGAGACCTCTGCCCCCCCCACCTCCATTAACAGGTGGCATTCGCCCTCCCCTCGCAGGATCCCCCTGACCAAGTTCCCCTCCATGCGACGGGTCCTGAATGAGGTGGGCAGCGAGATCCCGGACATGAACGCCCTCACCCAGCTCCTCAAGTTCAAGCTGGGCTTCGCCGGCCTGGCCGAGCCCACCCCAGAGATCCTGAAGAACTACATGGATGTGAGTAACGCCCCTCCTGCCGACCACCCCCAGTGTGGCAGACACCAGTGTGATGCTAGCCAGGCGGCCATCACTTCTGGGGGTACCTGTCCCTGAGAGGTGGTTGGACAATACAGTCTCACCATCCCACTGTAGCCAGGAAGGTGAAGGAGGGAGAGATGTTGGTCCCATAAGAGAGATTCATGCAGTCCCACAGCTTGGTGGGTGGTTTCTGAAAGTTGCTTGCCATCATTGCTAAACTAAAAATACTAATACTAATAATTACAATAATAATAATAAACAACCCACTGCCACCCAAGTGGGAGCTTTGCAGCATCTGTGACCTACTTCCTTTCCCCTTTGTTACTAATTAATGATCATAAATAGGGGCCTGCTTGCTTGCAGTCCTTCCTAGCATCTTCTGGCTGGTTTGGGCTCCGCTTTCTGCAAGACAGGGACATAAAAATCATGCTCCACTTCTTGGGGCATTGGGGCATAAAAGAGCAAGCATGGGGCGGGGGGAGAGGACTCAGACTGGCCACGAACTTGCTATGTGACTGGGGATTCAGGACCCTTCCTCTTGCTATGCTACATCTTCTGCACAGCCTTGGGAAAGGCCACACTGCACCTTCAGCTTCTCCTCAGCAGCTTAGGAAGTAAAGGGACCTTTGCTCATTACCATGCAGCTTCATGATGGAAGCAGCAATAAAGGGAAAAGCCAGAGAGAGGACGTGAAGCTTGCCCTTGCCCAGCTGCCAGATATGTGTCGGGTTTCCTATTTCTGGTTTCCTCACCTGGTACCCTCTCAGCTTTTGGTGGGGGGTGGGATGTGAGCACTGGCCAGCAGAATAAACCTGGCGCTAGATATTTGGGTGTTAATTCAGTATATTCCCCCCGCTCCCCTTCCCTACCATCCTGCCGGGGCTCTGCTGGGAAGGGCCACTGGTGTTTTAATTGGCAGTGTTGAAAGCCAGGGCACTAGCAGTTGCACCATGGTATTGTCTCTTGCAACTGCAGTTCAGGCCACCACTTGTGGAAGGACTCTGCTCTCTTGTCACAGGGGGACTAGCCCAACCTGCGGTGGGAGATAAGGGACTGCTGGGTCCCTCCCAGCCAGGCGGAGAATGCTCTTGCTGCCAGAGGAGCTGTTGGGATGAAAAGCGCAACCTCCCCTAGACTGCCCTGTATGGTCCCCACCAGCCCCTGGGACCCCTTGCGGGTCTGTGTAGATGATATACGGGGCCGCTATACCGGGAGTTAATTTTCAAGCCCAAGCAATAATTACAGAATCACTGGAAGCAAGTGCTGCCTCCCCATTATGGCTAATTGCAATGGATTATTAATTACTCAGTGAGCAACCCCTGCCAACTAAGCGTACAGGAGGTGAGCGCCTTTGGTAATCCTGTTTTCTTCCCCCCACCCCTTAATAAAGTACATGGCAGGTTTAGAAAGGCCACAGGCTGACTTCCCTTGCTAGCAGCCTTCTCTGCAGGGCCCTGATCCAGCTGCTTGACAAGTTCTCTGCCCCTTTGGGAGGACTGGGGAAAAATGGGTCCATCTGGGACCTGCTCAGCATTCCCCCCCATTCATCCTCTCCCCTCCTATAGAGGGAAGCCCTGCAAACATCTTAGCCACCCAGGTTTCTTCCAGTCCCAGCAGAGATGCACTAGCAGGGCAGAGGGTATCCATCAGACACCTGCACTACAGGGACTTCTCCAAAACTCTCACCCCGCAGCCCTAAATCCCTCTCTGGTGGTGCTGCTGGTTCCCTTTTCTCCCTCCAGCTCCTCCGAAGTCTTCTGATGCCCACGACTGAGCATTTTATTCCTCCCCATTCCAGGGGCTCACCAGCCCGCACCAAAAGCCCCAGCAGCTGTATCTCCACCTGCAGTGGGCAGAGCTGATGCTCACTGCAACCCACAGTTCCTCTGCAAACCTGCCAGCAAAGCAACTTCCCGAACAGTTTCAGCTTTTCAATAACGCAGGTGTTTCGCTTGGCTTCCTCCAATCTTTTTTCTCTCTCTTATAGTGAACTGCACACCAACCTGCAGACCTTCCCCCTTCACTTCTGCCCTGTCTCCCGCCCCCAAAGTCCTCCCCTGCAAGCACCCCTCCCACTTCTCTCCAACTGATCCTTTTCACACCCACTGTAATGAGGTGTGAACACCGGAGGCAAAGGGTGGGAGCCCGTCACTGCCAAAAGCAAGAGGAGGGCAGTGTCTAAATAAGAAGCTGGTCCCTTTTCTAGTCCTAAGAGATTTTTTGGTCTTTAGTCCCTGCTTTTAGCCGGCTGACTCTGCTCATGGCTCCCTTCTCCTCTGCTGCAGGCCCAGTATTACGGCGAGATTGGCATTGGGACCCCCCCCCAGAAGTTCACGGTGGTCTTCGACACTGGGTCCTCCAACCTCTGGGTGCCATCTGTGCACTGTCACCTGCTGGACATCGCCTGCCGTAAGTGTCACCAGTGCCAGCCATGGTTCAACACTTTCTCCTTCCCTGCAAAATGCAGATCCTGGTATTGCAAGAGGAGAAACTGAGGCAGCAGCATGAAGGGCTTGCCAGAGGTTGATGGGCTCTTTATGGTCAGAGCTAGAAATAGGATCCCACATCCATCCTTCATTACTCCTTTCCTGGTTTTTCCCCTCCACATCACCCACGCACAGATTTAAACCTTCCCAACAGCCTTGGCCCTGCAGCCAGGGAGCAGCATCACAGGCTGCGATGTTTCTCCCCAAATTATAGACCAAAGCTGCTGTTGCCCCATTGCGCAAGGCTGGTGAAAAAAAATCAGCCTCTTGCCAGATCTGATACAAACTGTCCTAGTTTCTGGTTTGTTGCTGCACAGAGCATGTGCGTGCATGTTTATGGATTTAGAACTAATGAGAGACAGGTAGGCACGATGGCATGAGAATGACTTAGGGACTACAAGTTCTTTTGCTCTGTGGCATTACTATGCAATAAACCTCCACCGTTGAAGGTGTCAGACCTGGCTGTGGCTAAATGCCATTTAAAAGCCACCAGCTGTGCTTCTTAAGCAGAGCAGAGAAACCTGTGGGGCCAAAAAAAAGCAACCATGAAAGGTGGCCTACAGTGCTTGTTGAGGGTAGGGAGGAAATTTGGACTTCTTGTACGGCCCTGTAGTGCCCAAAGAGGAGATGGACCTTTTTTTTGCATATGTGAAATGAGATTTAGAGCACCAGTAGGGTGGTAAGGTTCAGACCTGGTCTGTCTTGGGGCTTCCTGATCTGTAGCAGGGAGCCGGTATCTCAAGGCAATGGCATGGGAGCTGCTGGGACCAAAGGGCTTGTTTTATGAGTATGCAATGAGCCTAACCTCCTGCCAGACCAGGTTCCAGACAGCCCAGCCATGGAAGTCCCCATGTAGCATGTCAGTTTTCACAGGGCTTGGCTGGTTTGTCCTCAGCCACTGTCTGCCCCACTCAGCGAGCAGCTGTGGAGCCAGGCTGGCCGAGCTCATCACACGCCACTGCCCAACTCGTGACTCAGAAGGAATCTGTGGAGGAGGACTCTGCCTGGCCATAAAAACAGGGATATCTTAACAGTTCCCAACCCTTCCAAGGGGAAAAGCAACTTAGACTAGGGGAAAGCCCTTCTCCTCTGCAAATAAAAGAATATTTTGAGCCCTCTCTGTGCAAAAAAACAGTGACCATATTAAAAAAAATTCCAGCTAGTCTTAGTAAAAGAAACAGATAAATCCATAAAGTGAAAATGTTCATGCCCAGAGCAGGCTGTATTTAAAGTGACCCTGCTTCCCCATGGCTGTCTAACGCACCCTGAAGCACCAGCCATGTAGCCTCTAGGCTTTAATACCCAGTGGCCAAATCCGATTTAACAGCCAAATTGGATCTGCCCACCTAATTCCCCAGCCATTGGAAATGCTTTGTTAAGCAGTCTGGGCTTGCCAAATGCTGAGTTCAGGCCCACCTTCACGTTGTCAAGTGTCCATTTGTCCAGACGATAAACCGATGTGCGGTTAGGTATCAGGGAGCCCTAGGTATCAAGGAACACTAATGGTGTATGTCCTTCTGTGTCCCCCTCCCTGACTGCAGTGCTGCACCACAAGTATGATGCCTCTAAATCCAGCACCTATGTGGAGAACGGCACCGAGTTTGCCATCCACTACGGGACAGGGAGCCTATCCGGGTACCTCAGCCAGGACACTGTCACGGTGAGTAACAACTGCCCTTGCCCTGAGCTGCCCCAGCCTGCTTTCGGCAGAGTGCATCAAGCCATTTGATTTCCGGTCTCCCTTCTTGAGTTTCCTACTATTATGAAGCATGCTTCAGTACCATGTTTCCAAGTGCTTTGAAAAAGGTGGTAACAATAACTGAGGAGGTGACAATGACCAAGGAAAGCAAAGAAAGGGGAAGCTATTATTTAGCAGGTCAGCAGGCTAGGAGTGTGGACCATATGCATGGTGCCCTGCAAACATGGTCTCTGGACATCCCTCCAACCCTCTTCCTCCTGACCCCAGAAATTTCCCAGCCCAAGCGCATGCCAGCACCACTGCACAGGCTGCTGGTGGTACTCAGCTTGTTCTTGAGCAACAGCCATGTGATAGTGGACATCCACACGGGCAACTGCCCAAACGCTGGCCAGAAATGGGCTCTTCACTGCCCCATCCTGGTCTGGTGTTGAGAACCAGTGCTTATGTTTGCAAAGGCTGTGTAACACCAGGGGACTTCCCCAGCAGTGTTCAGGGCCCAGCTTGAGGTAGCTGGGCTGCTGGTGGTTCCTTCCCGTCATTTCCTTTTCAGCAAGCAAAGGCTGAGCTTTCTGTCCTGTGAAGGGCGGGCACCTTTCACAACTGCCTCACAGGTACAGATGCTCGTGAGAGTTGCCAGCTGCCAAATGTCAGCAGTGCACATGCTCCCAGATTACTTGGTCTCCTGGCAGGGATAAAAGCATATGTTTGCTTTGCAGTGGAGAGGCAAAGCAAAAATTTTGAATAAGCACATAAATCTGGGGATTTGGGGTTTTCTGTGTTAGGTTCAGCTGAAAAATATTGGTTTACCAATTTCATTGGGATCAAAAGAAAAATATCCAAAGGAACCCAAGAGCGATAGCTCATGCAAGGAGCACTCTTTTGACCATCCTTATAGCAGAAAAATTTCAGGCTAGCCTGGAAGCACCAGCTGTTGCCTCTGCACTGCATACAAAGATGCCAGCAGCTCAGACTGGGTGCAGGACCCTCTTTGGGGAAGGGTCTTTTGATGGGCTTGGTGAACCCTGAAAATCAGTGCAGACAAGGCTGTGGGGGAAAGCCGCAGGGGCTGCCAGCAGCTTTGCACCTCTGGTTTTGCTCTCTGCCTCCTGCAGCCCACCAACCTTTGGGACCATTTCAGTCTCATTTCACACCATTTATTTCCAGCATCCCTGTGTTCACTTAGAAATACCCTGCTGCAAAAAAGGCTGCCCAGCCGAGCCTCCCCGCAGCTCTCACCAAATGAAACGTGTATGTAGCATTAATGGATTCTTATATTAGATTTGCAAAATACAGACAGAGCAGGCAGAGGCATCTGTGTTCATCCCAGTAATGGAGCAGGGCAGTGAGGCAAACAGTGAACTTTATTGTCCTGTGAAAATGTGGGCTGGTTTAGGCACTTTCCGACTTAATGCAGGGGCTGAAGTGAGTCAGAAGGAAAATTGCAGCTTTTTTTTTTTTTTTTGTAATTATCACCCCCATGCCTGCTTGCTAATTAGCTCTCCACTTCCCAGCAGCTCAGAGGAAGGACTTTGTGCCTGAGCTTGTTTGGGAAGTGGGGATGGCTCTTGGCAGCCAGCACAGCTTGTTTTCTCTCTGGGCAAAAGCAAGAGAAATCTTTTGCATGGAGCCTGAGCAGTGTCACACTTGCAGTATGCAGGAGCAGGGGCAACTCAGAGGGTCAGGGACCTTCAGCTTAGACACCAAGATGCTTCCTTTGATGCACAACATCCTGTAGGCAAGCTCCCTGTCCAATGCAGTCTGGAAATACAGACACTGAAATAGCATTCAGGGTGACCCTCTTGGCTCTAGCCATCCTGACGGATGGAAGCAGCCACAGCAGCCTGTGGTGGCACTGACATCTGAATAAAAGGCCCTGGTTGGCAGGTGGTCCAGAGTCCCTTAGTCCTAAATTTTATTTTGAGAGGGTAACAAGTTCATGTCAAATATCCTCTCTCCTTCTGTGGAGGAATGATGCCTTGTAGCACCACACTCCTTGCTGCTGCTTGCTCTCCAAAGAGTAGCAGGTTCAGCTAGCCCTCTCTGCTTGGGCATCTAAGCCCTTCATTGCAGCCCAACCTTGGGATGTCCTTCAAGGACAGGAGAGGAAGCATCACCAGCCATGGGGTGCAAGGTCTCTCCCAGGGCTGCAGTGCAGGTACAATGTGCAGGAGATGTCCCTCCTCACCTCTCCCCTGTGCCTCTGCCGAAGGGAGCCTGAGCCCTGGGGCCAAACTTTGCCGTGGATGCCCTCACCTCTAGTCTGCCTTTGCCATCAGCACTTGCCCGCTTGGCTGAGGCCACTAACAAGGAGGCCCAGTGAGCTGAGGGGTGCTAACACCTGTCTGCAAAGTGCTGGAGGGCGGCCACCACGCAGCCATCCACTGGCAATGATTTTCAGTTGCTCCGTGTCTGGATGAGAGCCAGCAGAGGGACAGAGACAAATGATCTGTCACCTGGCAGCAGCGCTCTGCTAAAGATGCTCTTGGGTTTCAGTCCTGCCGAGGACTAAGCGCAGGCAGGGTCTGCTGAGACCCCGCCACTGGGCAGATATCTGCCTCCCTCTTGGAATGTGCAACCAGGTCAATAATCAAATAAACCTGGCACTCAGTTTTATCAGCCTATTGCATTTAGGTTGGGGTTTTTTTTAAGTGGAAGCCTTATTGAACTTTTTGAGCTGACGCAGGACCAGCTGTGGTGAGTGGTGGAGTGGTGGCTTTTGTAAACCTGCAGCATACAGCTGGGGCGCTTACCATGCACGGCTGAGCACATGTGTTGCTGCAAGCTGTTTTGCCCCACATCCTGCCCTGTGGCTTTTAGCTTTTGCAAGGCTCGATTGCCTTTTCCTAGCGCAAGCCCCTGATACCATTAAAGCCCACACTGCCTGTCCCAGCCTTGCACTGTCTAACCCTGGGGGGATATTAGTAATTTACAGGGATCATTATCTGCCATCAGGTAGGAGAGGCCAGTGTTTCAGTCCAGCCCCGTTCACCTCAGGGCTGCTAGCTGGATGCTGAGAGGCTGAAATCGTCCTAGCATGGATGCTAAAATTGCCCGTTGTCAGCCAGAAGCTCGAAAACCTCCTGAACTGTTAGAGCCAGGAGCCAGCAGAAACATCCTACTCCCTGTGAGCAAAACTATCCTGTTTTCTGTGACCTCCTTCTTTCTGGGGATCTGCCCTTGTGGGGTTTCAGCTTTCCAGTGGGGAATGCCAGTCCTTCTTGTGGCTGGCAAGAGAGGTGACCTTTGCATTCACAGTACTCCGCTTGCTATTTTTGTGCTTTGGGCTCAACCTCGCTTTCCTGGCTGGGTCTTCTCCCCTCCCATGGGAAGTCTCCGTAGGCTGGTAGCTCTTCCAGGAGATGCAGCAATATCCTGGGGATGTTTCTTATGTAGGGGAGATCGCAGGGGTCATTGGCAGAGGTGAGAGGGATTTGTGCTCCCAACCAGGGATGGATGCAGCATCCGAGGAGGTAGGGGACAGAGATGACTTAGATGTCCAGGGTGGGGAAGAGGATTAAAGGCACAGCACAAGAGCTTTTCAGACTGGGAGGAGAGAAGGAAGTAGGCAACAGGGGAAGGGATGTAGCTGGGACACAGTGATATAGAGTGCTCTGTGCAAAAAGGAGTAGCTCCAAAACGACATGGCCAAGTGCCAGGACCCAGCAAAAGGCTGAAAATATTGAGTGAAGTGGGCAAAGAGCCAAGGGGGGCTCCTGTCCATAGGGGTGTGCTGGGCTTTGCAGGGACTCAGGAGGTGCCACTGTGTGGCTAATGTGGCTTGTCCCCCACCCTGAGGAGCGTGGCACCAGGGTATCTGGTTTCTGCAGCTGCCTGTGAATGCAGGGGTGAAATCAGGCAGGAGTGTGGCAGTGTGTTGAGGGACACTACAGCCTGTGTTCAGCGAGATCCCATTTCTGCCCTGGTCCTCCAAGTCAGTTTTGTTTACAATCTGCTTTTTGCTTCCCTCCCCATCTCCCCTCAGCTCGGTAATTTGAAAATAAAGAACCAGATCTTCGGGGAAGCTGTGAAGCAGCCAGGTATCACGTTCATTGCTGCCAAATTCGATGGCATCCTGGGCATGGCATTCCCGAGGATCTCTGTGGACAAGGTCACACCTTTCTTCGATAACATCATGCAACAGAAGCTGATTGAGAAAAACATCTTCTCCTTCTACCTGAACAGGTAGTGTTGGGTTTGGTGGTGCATCTCTCGTAGTGAGGGCAATCCCAGCCAGGCATTTCTCTATGCCTCCCAGTAGCACCTCTTGCCATGTGCCAGTTTATGCCCAGGCCAGTACTGTTGGGGAGGTCTCAGCAAGGTCTTCTTGCTGGAGAAGTCAGGCCAAAATCTCTTCTGTTTACTGTTTTGAAGTAAGAAGAAGGGAAGTAGAAATGCAGCCATTCTACTGATAAAAAGCTGCGTAGATCTGCTACCAGATTTCTTAACAGATGAAGAGACACAGGAAGTTTCCAGAGGAAAGAGAAATAAAAATGAATAGGGTTGTGATCAAGAGCTTGCATGCTGCTGTTGCAGTCCATGTTAGGGGGGTAAACACAGCCCCAGTTTGTTGCTAAAATCCATGAGCCACATGCCCACCACTATGTCACCTCCCAGGCAAGCATGCCCCACACCCATCATCACTAATGATGGGGCTAACACTCCCTCACCCCCCTGGAAATCCTCCTGCACGGCTCCCAATGCCTTCCACTCACTGCTGCTCCCCCCACGACACCCTGTCACCCTCCTGGCACCACAGGGGGGACTCTGAACTACTTCAGCCCAAAAAGTAGCACGCTAGGAGCAGAGAGGGCAGAGAGGGCTGCTGCTGGCTGCTCAGGTGCCAGCCCTCCCCCCATCACCATATTTCTTCCCATCTGCTTGGCAGTGAGCTTTTATCTGACAGTAACCTTGAGGATTCAGCTTCGAAGCTGCTGGCTGGCACAGGGTCAGGTACAGATAACCTAACGCTTCATCAGCTATGTCCACCCCTGCATGGGTGCTTGTTACAAGCTGATTATCTGGGGAGTCCCTGCACCAGTGCTCAGTTCCCCTTTGCTGTGCCCCTTCTCTGCAGCAAGTTTCTCCAGGTGTCCATGCAAAAGCACAAGGTGAAGAGCTGCAGGATGCTTTGGCTAGGCCACAATATTCCCATTTCCCCACCCCAGCCTATCTCACAGTATCTGTCCTTATATTGACATATTATAGCACAACGTAAGTTGTCTGTCTCCAACGCTGCTAATGTCATGTTTCACCCCCAGGCACCCTGGTGTGTGTTTTGGGAGGAAGAGGAAGCAGAGGGGGTTGTTCTCACCCTGCCCCTGATGTTCATGGGTTCTGGGCTGGCTTTTTTTTCAGAGATCCCACTGCTCAGCCCGGTGGTGAGCTGCTCCTGGGAGGGACCGACCCCAAGTATTACAGCGGTGACTTCAGTTGGGTCAATGTCACACGCAAGGCCTACTGGCAGGTCCACATGGATGCGTAAGTTCCCCCTTCACCTGACTACATGCATGGGGACATATGTGCAGACAGCTCATGCCTGGGGCTGGGCTAAGACCCTCCTCAAAAAGGAATCATCTCTATCCCTGTAGCACGTCCACACCAAAAAAAGCAGAATAAAATCCCACCCTAAGGCTGGGTTGTTTGTCACTGGAAGGGGAGGAGAGGCAGAAAACAGCAGGAGACATTCTGCAAAATCCTTTCCTCTTGTTCATGGCTTGGTCCTTGAAAATGCCTGCTGCACCCTTGCAAACTGGGGAAAAATGTCAGCGTGTTCTCCTTGCAGGCAGGGCGAGCCCCATGGAATAGACCCCAGCTTTGCTCAGCTCTCAGCAAGGCCTGAGCTATGTGGCTTACTTGCACACAGCTCCAGAGGAGCAGGATGAGGGCCCAGAAAGCCAGCCCTTGACTGAAGGGCACAGCGCGGCAATCAGCGCGCATTGTTGGAGGCAGAGGGGAGGGGAATGGGTTGAGCTGACGGCCGCCAGCCCTGCGGTCTATTCTGAGCTCTGCCACGTGATGGGAACTTAAAAGTGGCCTGTGATCAGAGTGTGTCCTTCCCCTGGAGATTGCATCCCTCCCCAGTGCAAAGTTTTAGTTCTCATCTTCCCCTGGACTTGCCACATTGGTGAAGTGTGGCAGACCCTTGGCTGCAAGGCTTTATCTGTCCATGCTGCTGTGAAACACAATGCATGAGAGGAAGCCAAGCAGCTCCTGCCTTGCCTCTTTGATGTATATGAACCCTTCCCTTGCCCATGACCCCCTCAGCCATCACACCACCCCTTTAACCCTTTGCTTTTTGCAGTAGCACAGGTCATACGAGTCCCTAATGCATTGCCCTTAGCTCACTCATACGCCCATTAGTCATGGTGTTTAGCAGGCAGGGTATGCAGGCAGCAGTCCAGGCAGCCTGTAGAAATGCAGTAACACACCAAGGCACCTGCACAATTGGGAGCAGGTGAGTGCCCTCAAGGGAGCCAGGGGGTCTGTGCACTAAGTCGGTGCTGCATCAGGATTTCTGAGCACCTGTCCTGCCTGGGCGTCTGTCACAGCCCTCCCTCACATGCCTACATACTGCCCAGGCTCAGCTCTCTTCAACTGTTTGCCTGCTGCTCCCCACAGCCTTCAATGGGAGGCCTCTAAGGGTTGCCTTCTGTCTGGGCATCTCTCCCCAGGGTGGACGTTGCCAATGGGCTGACTCTGTGCAAAGGGGGCTGCGAGGCCATTGTGGACACAGGAACCTCGCTCATCACTGGCCCCACCAAGGAAGTGAAGGAGCTGCAGACAGCCATTGGTGCAAAACCACTTATCAAAGGCCAGGTGAGGCTGGGTTGGGAAATCACGGCCATCATGGCATCCGCACTGGCACCCTCCTTTGCACCCAGATGCTTCTAGAAACCCTGTTCTTCTGCTCTGTCTGCTCTCCGTTCCCAGCCTGTGCTCCTGGAAAAGCCCCTGGCATAGCAGGGACCCCTCCATCTTTTGACCCTGGGTAGTGTTCAACACCCTGCTCATCTGCTCATGCTCTTTGTAGAGGGCACAGTCCCGTGAACATTGGGAGGCTTTGGGTCATCTCTGCTGCGTGCCTCTGGGAGGCAGAGGGGAAGGGGTGAGAGTTGCAGCTGAGGCCAAGAATTCACATTAATGTGAGTCCAGAGGCACTTTAATGCAAATATATTTAATGTAGATGACAACCCTTCCCTGCCAAGCTTTTAACCATTTTAGTGAATCTCACAAGGTCATCTCTATTCCCTGAAATTGTGGAGGAACAGGGATTATAAGGACCCTCTAGGAAGGATGCTCTTCTCTGAAACCCCTCCCAAATCACAGACCCATAAGCTCATGTAGGGCTTTTCCGCAGTGTGGGGACACCGCATGCTGCAGCAACAACTGGCTTAGACCTGCTACCCTCCCCAGGACTCACCAGTGTTAATTAGAACAGCTTTGTCCGTTCATCACACCATGAGTCCCTGTCTTTGTCTCTAGGCTGGTGCCATGTCTTTGTCTCTAGGTATGGAGCCATGTCTTCCCCACCTGTGGCAGAGGAAAGACTCTGCTGTGTCTGGTGCTGTGTCCTGGGTCTCAGCAGAGCCAAAAGCTGAACCCAGCATCCTTTGGCTCCATCCCTATCCCTAAAACCCTCTGGCCCCTCAGCTTGCAGCCCTGAGCAGGGAGCAGCCTGCTTACCCCAGCTCAAGCCTCTCCTGCACCCTGGGATGAGCAATTCTTAGGGAAAACCACAGCAACTATGTGGTTATGCCTGGGGGGGCCATGCCCTTTCCTGAGGGCATGGGAGCTGCTGTGTAAAGCTTTCACTGTTTCTGTTTCAGTACGTCATCCCCTGCGATAAGGTGTCATCTCTTCCTGTCGTCACACTAACACTAGGAGGGAAGCCCTACCAGCTCACCGGAGAGCAGTATGTCTTCAAGGTGGGTCCAGGCAGGTTTTGCCAGCCCTACGCCAGCTGAAGGCCAAACTTTTGCCTTTTCCACTCAAACCTCAGCCATGAAATCCAAAATGCAAGAGCAGCAAAAACAAGGCTGGAGCTGGCACTTGGAAAAAAGTCTGAAAGGTCAGGGTGATGGGGTGGTGGCACTGGCTGGTGGACCCAAACAACCTCACCAAAGGACTTTAGGAATGAGACCCCATGCATGATGCTCATGAGGGACAGCAGGATGGGAGAGAAAGGACAGGAAGGCTGTTGCTTCACTTTCTACTGATAGTTTGCTCTTTTCTGCTGGATTCTGGTGCCACGAGGCCAGCATTGTCATAGCAGAAGCCACCAGCCTGGCATTTAAGCCATCAGAGACAACTTGCAAGGACCATCTTCTGCAGAATTTCAACAATGGCTCTCATTTAGAGCTGCGTGGGCTGGGAGGTTTATGAGCATGTGTGGCTCTACTTGATGCTTTGCTTTGTAAGGGCTCTGGGAGGGGGAGCTGGGTTTAGAGATGTGGGAGTGGCAGGTTGGGAGTTACTTTTGCAAGCTGTGGATCTCAGGCTGGGAGAAGCTGAAATGCAGCCAGCATTGGCCGATGTTATTGCTGAGCCTGCAAGGTTGAGGAACCTCCTCGGGCTGAAGCTCTAACTCTTCTCTCTAGGTTTCTGTACAAGGAGAGACCATCTGCCTGAGTGGCTTTTCAGGACTGGACGTCCCACCCCCTGGGGGCCCACTCTGGATCCTGGGAGATGTCTTCATTGGTCCCTACTACACCGTCTTTGACCGTGATAATGACTCTGTTGGCTTTGCCAAATGTGTCTAAGCGCCTGATCCCCACTGCCCCTGCCACACACACACATGCACAGGAGCCATAGAGAAAGATTACCAGGATTAGAAACACAGTGAGTGGAAAGGAAAAAATAAAAAAAGAAAAAGAAATTGAACTAGATACAAAATTACATGGAAAATAGTCATTAGTGCCCTGCTAGCTACTTTTTCCCCTCCAGTGAGTAAGTGGTGCTGGGAGGTCTCTAGTTAACAACTCCAGCTGGAGTAGCCACTTGCTTTATTGGTAGGTCTTCCAGTATTTGTTTTTAAGAATGATTCTCAGAGCTGAACAAGGACCTCTTATGTCTCCCAGCCCTGGTCTCCTTCCCGGGAAGGGCAGCTGGCTGGAGTCAACCCCCGGCACCTCTGTTCATGCAGATAGCCTGTGTGGCTGCTCTTGGGTTTGGGCTTCTGCGCTGGAGAAGAGGGATGGGGAAGGCTCTCTGGCACGTTATTTAGTTCTTGCTTTTTCACTGATGAATTGGGGAAGTGGCTGGGGGAGGAGAAACTTTCTTCATCACCCCTCCATGACTGGTTGAAGCAGCAACCACTAGGTCATTTCACAATAGGTTTGTGCTGGCTTGGTCCTGGGAGAGTGTGTCCTGGGCTGGAGTGATGGGGATCACGGTAATGTGCCCAACAGGTTGAGTTTCAGAGCCTTAGGGCTTTGGAGGTGTGTTTTTGTGTTGTGATGGCACTAGTGAGAGAGCTGGAGGCATGATGTCTGCGTGCCTGACCTAACAAGACAGGGATTCATAGGGGGTCTCCAGCCCGTGGGACTATTCAGGGAGCAAGAATATAAAGGGGTCAAGATAGGATTTAATAGAGGTCACTTGAATTCACGGCCATGAGGGCCCAGCTTTCTGCTGAGAAAAGTCACTTGACACAGGTTCTCTTGAGTTTGGTGAATTTCTCCCAGGTTCCCCAAACTGCAGATCTTCCCAGCTTCATCCGCAGCCAGTGGGTTGAGAATAATATTTCCTAAAGCAACTGTGATCTATAAGCCGAAATCACACTGATAAAATCTGTAGGTATTTGTCAGCCACATAAGACCTTTTGGAAACATTATTCACAGTATTTTGAACTGCCCAAACCTCAAGACACAGTTGGCAAAGCCAGGAAGCCTCCCAGGCGGGAGGGTGCCGTGGCAGCTGCTGGATGTGGTGTCCAGCTGTGTTCGCTTTCCCTGCGCACACAACTGCTTTTAACACCCTCCTTACCTGCTTTCTACCTTACTAATGCTGGCAAGAGCTCTGTTCATGTCCACCCTGTGTTGCAGACGGAGTGAGGCACAATCCTGCTTCGGAGAGGTTGTAGCTGATTTAGCTGTGTTCGCAGATCCTCCCAGAGAGCCAAGATCTGCGTGTATGGAGCTACTTGCTTTACCAGGCTGGTGTCAATAGGCAAACACTGGTGGAGCTGGGAGGACAATAAAGTGAGTTTTAAGCAGTACTGGAAAACAGAAGGAAGTCTGCCAAGAATCTCAGCCGGTGCTGGGAGTAAAAGACTCACTTCACTTTCCCAGTGTGCTGGATCAGGTCCTGAAGTAAGGGAGTGGCAGCAGGTAAGAGGCAAAGCTGAGGGTGGCAAGAGGACCAGATCAGCACCATCCATGACCCCAGACCAGGCAAAACAGATGATAAAATCCAGGCTCACTAAAATTCACTATAATCCTGGCAGCAGTACCAGTAGGGCCAAGGAAGCTCCCAAGAAAGGCCTTTGGGCAGTGGGTGAATAGATGGTTATGCCTGGTGAAATGCATATACATCATCCGCAATACTGAATTTACCACAAGCATCAGAGGCACAGGAGGGGAAGAGGTCCCACGGTGAGGACTATGGGAGGACAATGAGCATGTAGCCTGCAGATGTCCCCTGTCCCCACCCACTGCAACTGATCAGTTTGGCTTTGTAACTATGCCTCACGCCTTGGAGGGGTCTGGTGTGGGCAATGGGGACAGGGCTGGACACATTTCTGATGCGTGCATTGTCCCCTGCAACCCCAGATGCAACAAGTGCTGCTCCCAAAGCTTGCTTCGGCCTGCTTATAGTCTTCACCTGCAACCCCACAACTGGAAGCCTAAGGACATGTGTTGCAGAGTGGCTAGAGAACAGTAGTGTGTTACTGAAAAAAAAAAAAAATCAATAAGTACTCCAAAATCATCAGATATTCAGCACCTCTCCGGAGAGCCATGGTTTCACACCGATTAAGTGCCCAGAGCTCCTCCAAGTCCTGATATGTCATCTACCAGCTGCAGGATTTCTCCAGCGTGGTGAGACAGAGACAGCCTCTTGGGTATCTGCTAATCAGACCTGAGGAGGGAAACCCAACATGGAACTGGCAGCAGGTTTTGACCCTCTTCAGCATCAGATTTAAGTGCAGCACAGCCCCAGGACAAGCAATCAGGCCGCAGTTCTGCTGGGCATGCAATGCCTTATGCTGTCTGCATCATAGCCTCCGCAGTAATTCAAGGCTGGGCTGGTATCTGTCCTCAGGCAGGCAGGAGACTGCTGCCTGGAGAAAGAGCATGGCCCAGAACAATGCCCTGAGTGACATACCTTGGGATAGGCTGGAGGAGCAGTTCATCGTAGTCTTCCCTGAATGGGTCTTCTCCCCTTGTTCTTTTATTTGCATTTTTAAAGCAAACTTTAACCGTGTGAGTGTTTTGTTTTGTTGTTGTTGTTTTTTTTAATCTAATTTGCTGTCCAGTTTACTGTCTCATCATAGAAAATTGAAAAGAAAATACAGTATTTCCCCCCCTCAACTCTGGGAGTGGTCTTTCCTTAAGCAGTTTGGGATGCCAAACTCCTTCTTAGAGTCCAGAGATTGTGGTTCCCTGACCCATTCGCCCAATACATCTGGCCACCCACTTGGGCGGACTCATACGTAGTTCAGAAGTGCTTCTTCCCTTCTCTCTGATAAGGAAACATGATAACAGCCTGTCGGATTTGTCTTTTTCAATGTATTAAAACATAACCCAGCCTCTTCAGGATGACATGCCAGTGTCACCTGCCTAGCCCAGCACCACTGGGGCAGCAGGCACTCCCAGCACCTCTCCTAGCCTACAGCCTTCTCCTGGGGCCACATCTCCCTGGCTGAGTATTGCCAAGGGTAGTCCTCCAGCAGGGTATTCAAGCTGTCCCCTGGCCCTCTGGGCTAGTTGGAACAAACTGCTGCTCGACTTGGGACATAGAGTGTTCCTGTAACAGCCAACACCAGACTCTAAAGACCAGCCTAAAAACCACTAGGATGTGGAACTTATGCTCCTAGAGCCCAGTGATTAAGAACATGGGGGGAATTTTTTCAAAATGTTGGAAAAAATCCATACCTCTTGCCTGGCTGTGTGATTTTTAGTTCTAGCGCTGCTGTATGAAAGCTGGAGACTCTGATGCAGAATAAAGGCCTCATGTGCCAGGTGGAAGATAAGAGCTAATCCCTACTTTGAAAAAAGCATCATCTGCATAAGCAAGACAGATACAGCCAAGTCCCATCCCATTTTCCAAGCGCAGATCTAAGCACACAGAGAGCTTAACTGATTTCCCCACTGGCACGTCCTGAGCCTCTGTTCCCCCAGGATGCCTTAATAGCCCAATCAGCTGTTCTCCTACGTTTATTTAACCCAAAAAGGCTGGCTGGGTCCTGAAAACCAATCATGCAGCCCACCGTTCCTCAATAGCCCAAGGGGAGAACATGTCGTCCACTGCCAAATATTTATCGATGGGAATATGAGGGCATTGTTTCTGCTGGGGGGATTGTGCCTGAGCCTTTAATCGTGCCACGAGTACTGAATATTACATCTCAGCGGGAATAATCACAGGCTTGATCTTGGCAAAGAGCTGGAGAAGCCAAGAGCCAGGATTGTCCACCCCTGCTTTTCCAGCAGGGAGCAGAGCACACTCCACCCCACAAGCAGCCTGCGTGCAGCCCCATGTTATCTTACCCAGCAAATCCTCAGGTTTACACCAGCTGCCCGCCCCCGCCATTTACTGCTCTGTCTCTGCAGAACTCCATGCACATGACAATTTGATAACTCACTCTTTATTGAATGCCTCCGCTGATGCAAAGAAGATAAAATTTTTCATTATATGTCCCCTTGAGTAGTAAGGTGCTTGGCCCTGACCCTCAGGTCTGTCTTCATGGGCCTGATCCTTCTTCAACTGACACCAGCCTAGGTCTGATGAGGCTTTTGCCAAAAGCCCGCTCAGACAAGGACCTGCCCAAGGAGAGGGAGGATGAGACCCCTCATTTATGGAGATGACTTGCTCATCTGGTTGGCTCAGCAATTTGTTGTTCTGGGAAACTATTTTTACTCACCGTCAATGACGAAAAATGTTGTTTTGGGGGCTTGTGGCGTTTTCTTTTTTGGCTCTTTCTTGGATTTATTTTTAGGTTTCTTTGGGAGGGAAAAGAAGTGCAGACTGAAAGCTTAGAGGACAGGAGACAGAGATCAAGGGAGAGTGAGGAGATGAGATTTACCCCTCCAATCCTCAGGCCACCTTACTGCTTTTGGGGCTTAGCAAAGCATTGAGGAATTTTATAAGGGGAATAGGAAAGAGCATTCAGGAGGTTGTGGGCTTTCTCCTTCAGAAAAAAGCAGGGGCAGGTCCTGCTAATGGTTTTCTGGAGAGCTGGGGTAGGATTTCAGATGGAAGACTTTCTCACGGGTCTTACAGCACTTGATTATGCTACAGCCCACATGTCTTTAACACGATTACAGGATAATTGCTTTGGGGCAGGAAACATCGTTCTGTTCTGTTCATCCCATGCTTAGCACAAGGATGTCACAGTAATACAGGCAATTATTCATACTCATCCCAGTTTTTATTTGAAAGGAAGGTGGTCCTAGACCTTATGGTTGAGGGCTTGCATGCATGGCCTTTAAAGACTCCAGAAAATAGGAGGAGTGTTAAAATTATTCAGAATATTGAAGGTTTTTTTTCTTCCTTGCGTCATTATTTTTTAAGCCAGTTCCCTAATTTTGAAGGGTCATATGAATGGTTTTTGAACCGGTGATGCTGCATATATGCTGTTGTGGTCCATGGTAATAAACCTCTCACTTAGCATTGAGAAAGATCATGAAATACCAACCCAACAACCCAAAAGTGCTCCACAAACCATAGGGTTAATCAGGCACCCAGAGAAGAGAAAAAACAGCCATCCACCCTCCCTGACCTTTCAATCCTATCCACCCCAGGGTACACGCCTACTTCTGTTGATCCCACGTTCCCCTACGCCACCCTGCTGCCTCCTCTTGCCTCCTCCAGACCCCCTCTTTGACCTCCCATATTCTTTCCTTAACCTCCATTCCTGCCTGACATTAAGACGAGCAGCCATACCTACACAACTTTCCCTAGACAAATGAACAGCAGGCTCACCATTAGCTCCTATGGCAGACAGCAATCTGCATCCAAGGGGTTTTGTTGTTCCTCCTGAGCCTGCGGGAAGGGTGCTCTGCACAGCTGTGGATCGCAGATTTGTCCAAGCCCTCCAAAAAAGCTGAAAACAGCTGACCGCAGCTCTGCCTCTCCTGTAAACATTTTAATCCCATGGGAACATCACTCTCACCCCAGTGCTGCTTCTGTTCCATAGCAGCTTCTTGGAGGGAGACCTGGGTCTCATCACAGGCACTAATAAAACCCTCTTTACTTTGGCAGGACCCAACACTGCTCCAGCAGCGATAAATCCCAAACCAGAGGGCAATTTGTCCTTTTTTAACCATCATAGGAGCCTTCAGAGGGATGAAACAGGCCTCGTGGAAACTGGGCTGCCTCCAGCCTGGGAGCACTGTGGCTGTGCAAGAAGTCCCCTCGCATCACACCAACTTGTGGGGGATGAACACAGGGTGGGTGCCCCTGTGCAGGAACCAAACCTGCTTGCAAACAGCCAAGTGAATTACCATCCTTATTACTTAGCTCAGCACTTTGAGGGTAGGATTAAGGCATTTCCAGAAGATTTCCCTTCCTCTGTAGTTACCACTCATGCAAACTTTTGTTCTACCCTGCTGGTTTCCAGTACTCTGGGATTTCTCTGCTCTCCTTCTCCAGTGCCCCAGCCAAAGTGGCTGCTGCCTCAAGGCCACCTGCACCAGGCCGGGCTCCACTGCTGCAGGGTGGCACGGCATATCCTCATGTCCTCACCCTCCCTGTGCCACAGCTGTGTTCTCCTGAATGACCTGCAAGCTGTCCCTGAATGGCACCAGCTGCTCTCCAGCATCACATTCCTGGGAGGATGCTACCACAACACCCCAGAATCAGCTTTCCATGCAGCTCCCAGGGCAGTTGGCAATGAGAGGCAGCAAGCATTTCCCTAATCCTGTGCCAAGCCTGGGCATGGCCAGATCCTCCTGGGCTTGTCCATCCTTTGTGACATCTGCACCTCCCTCCCCTAAAGCAGCTGCATACCTTGTGTCCTGCTGCTGGGGTGCTCGTGCTCCTGCCCACACCAGGATTTGCCCAGTGCTGGCAGAATCTATCGCCCCCACCCCACCCCCCACGAATTTATCCCATGACCGAAGCACTTTTTTCCCCATGGCTCTGTATTGACACTACCTCCCCTTACCACGCTGTCCCCATTGTTCCCACATGCCCCTGCCACAGTTGCTGGAAGTTTTCACCCAGGCCCAAAGGAGCGAACCCTGCTACAGCACGTCCCCACTGCAAAGGTCTCTGTGGATGATGCCGGGGAGAGTGGGGCCGAGCACCCCCTCCTGATGGCCGAGGAAGGCGCGCCGGGGCCCAGGAGATGCCATTCTCCAGCGGGGCGCTGCCACGATGCTCCAAGGAGGTGACGTCCCCGTGGGGAGGACGTGAGGAGAAGCGCCGAGACACGGAGGAGCTCCCCTGCGTGGACGTGTTCGGGGGGGGAGGGAGGGGGCTGCAGGTTGACCTTCCCAGCCCCTAACTCCCCCCCTGCCCATCCCTAGCCCATGGGTGCCCCCCCACCCTCCCCTCCTCCCGCAACTCCAGCGCCAGGGAAGCCGAGCCGGAGGCAGTGCTGAGCCGGATATGCAGCGACTCCCCGCATCCCTCCTTGTGAGTATCCCTCGTTCCTCCTGATGCCTTCGGAGGAGACGGATGGACAGACGGACGGGCAGCGAGAGGTGGACTAGTCTTTTCTATTTGTAAAGCTGGGGGGGGGAACCTCTCCCCACATCCCCTTCCCCATTATCTGTCTTCATCCCCTCTACCGCCGCCTCCTCCTCCTCCTCCTCTCCAGCCACGATATTCTTTCAAAAACGGGGGGGGAGGGGGGGGAACCAAGAAATGCAACCCCACCTGGAATCCCGCAGAGATGAGGACTCAGCCAAAGAAAAAAGCCTCCAAAAAATAGAACCCTCGGGAGGGAAGGAGGGAGGGCGAGGGGCCGGGCTGCTCTGCCGCACCGGGAGACCCGCTCCCGTCCCGCCATGGGACAGAAAGCAGAAGGCCCCGATGGACAGACAGACCGTCCGGCGGGCAGGGAGGGCTGCGGGGGAGATGCAGCGCGGCTAGTTAGCAGCTCCCCAGGACCACCCACCCCGGTTCCTCCCAGGTGTTTCTTTCTGGATTTATTTGTTTTCTTCTCTTTAATTTCTTCCCCCACTGGTGACTCGGGAGCGGGTCACGCAGGACAGCGCTGAGGAGGGGGGGAGGAGAAAGAGGGGGCGGGATGCCGCCCGCTGCTGCCCGCCGCTCTGCCTCCGCCGCGGGGCCGGGGCCGGGGCCGGGGCCGGGGCCGGGGCCGGGGCTGGGGCCGGCAGCAGCTCCGCGCTGAGGCGGCGGCTTCGTGGTGCCCGGGCGTAGCGGTGCTCCCTCCTCCCCCTCCTGCCTGCCCTCCTCTCCTCCCTCTCTGTTCTGCCCACTCCCTCGCTCCTCTCCCAGCTCTGTCCTCTGTCTCCCGGTCCCTCTCTCTCCTGCCTTCCCCCCACAACTCCCCTTTTCCACTCCTTCTCCCCCTTTTTCTTCCCACCTCATCCCCCCCCCATCCCCTCACCCCCTTTTTTCACGGGGGGGGCCTTTTGCTTTGACAGGGCAGAGCGCGGTGACACCGCGGCAGCCGCCACGGAGAGGACACAGGACCCCCCGCTGGGCCCACCGTGCCCCTTCGAGGGGGTAGCCTGGACTCCAAGACCCCCGCAGGGCCGCCCACAGGACTGCTTTGCCTGCATTGCCAAGCCTCCGGCCCTCCAGCAAGCTTCACCTGTCCTGTCCCCTTCCTCTGCCATTTATCTCATGGAGAGCAAGAGCTGCAAAGGGGACAGCCTGCGGCCAGCAGTCCCATGCAAGCACTTGGTGGAGAAGAAGACGATGACCAACCCCACCACTGTCATCGAAATCTACCCGGACACCACTGAAGTGAATGACTACTATCTCTGGTCTATCTTCAACTTCGTATACCTCAACTTCTGCTGTCTTGGCTTCATCGCCTTGGCCTATTCATTGAAAGTGAGTAATGAGCCCAAGGCACAGGGTAAAAAGTGGCTAGAGGGGTGGGGGAGTGTTTGGGCACTGTACCTAATGTAAATCACACCTTTGCCACTAAATGAGAGGCTGTACCCACTGGGGATGGGGATGAGGAGAGCTGAGGTGTGTTTTGTAGCCAGGGATGTTGCTTCAGGTGGGGAAGTGGCACTTTGACTTGCTCCAGTACCCTCAGAGGCTCCTCTGGACCATGGTGGTAGGGTGAGGGGCAGGCAACACAAAGCTGGCTTAGCTCGTGCTGCACCTGCAGGCACCCTGGCACTTGGTCCCTTCTTCAGGATCCCGTCAGCTAGAAATTTTGTCAGGGTAGGATCCAGCAGTGTCCTATGGTCAGGCAGAAACAATAAGAAGCAGCTGGCCAAGATCAGCCAGGTGCTGGCAAGTTGGGGGCGGGGGGAGAGGCTGCTAAGGTGCAGGGCAACCCTGCCTGTTTCCTTCTTGCCCTCTCCCTAATTAAAAGAGAAGTGGAGGCCAGATCCACTCCCTGCCCCCCCCCCCCCCGCAAGCCTTATAAATCCCAAGGCAAGTCCAGGAGACCAGCCAGCATCCTGGGACCAAGTCCTGGGTCGCTGAGGAGGGGGAAAAGAGTGTAGGGGGGCTTTGCACAGCGTCGGGGCCGGGTGAAATAGAGCTGTGTTGATGGAGAGAGCAATGGTGTGGAGTACAGCCAGTGAAGGGGATGGGACTGGGTTACTCCCAGTAGCTGCAGAGGAGAGCAGCCCAGCAGGGATGGTGCCTGGCAGACAGGCGGCAACTCACCAGCTGGGAGAGGGAGGCCTGGGCTGCCCTCCCCTTCCCTGCCTGCCAGCCTCAAAACTAACTGAATGTATGTGCAGAGAGCCCGGGGGCAGCTGGGTGGTCCCATAGAGGAGCTAGCTGATTTGTTTTGGCAGCATTTAGAGGAAGGCCAGGGTGCAAGGGCTTTGTCACAGAGGCAGATCAATTAACACTATCCAGCTTCTATGAGCTGGACTGCGAGTGCCCAGCACTGCTGGGAGGCTGCTTCTGAGCCTGTCAGGGTCTCTGGCAGAAAGGCTCAGGGTCACGTCTGCAGACCCGTGCCCTGGCCTTGCCCACCACTAGCACTATGGTGTCTGCCTCAGTTTCCCTTTCCCCAAGACAGGCAATGAGCACCCATCCACAATCCACGCAGCAGGCTTCATTGCTGCCTGGGTGAAGCACTTAATAGCTTAAATCATGCTGGGGCTGAGCATCACCACAAGCAGGACTGACCCAAGGGCAAATCCAGGCAGTGGCAGCCTAACACAAGTGGCAGGGAGAGAGTCCCTTAATACCCCTACCCATTTAGCCAGTGAGGGAAGAAACTGGCTTCCTCCTTTTTTTTGTGTCTTTGCTCATCTGAATTTGCCTTTAATAAACAGTGTCTTTCCCATGCAAGAGGCACAAACACAGTGGGCTAAGAAAGGGTTTCACATCATGAGGACACAGCAGCAGCTATAGCAGTTATTAGGGTAGATGCGGTCCCTCAGCTGCAGCCAGCATTGGAGGCAGGAGAGCCTCCTGAAGCTGACCCATCCCCAGCACACAGGATGGAATAGGGTTTGCCACCTACAAGGTTTTTAACAGCTGGACCCTTCACTATCCTTGACACAAAGTGGAAGGGCAGGCAAAGCCCAGAAGTAACCCAAGGCTGGAGCCTCATGCCAGGGCAGAGGCATGGGCTCAGTATCTGGCTGCAAAGGTCTAGAGGACATAAACTCCAGTATGAAAAAAAGAAGCAGTGGTGAGGGAAGGCAAATGGGCAGGTATACTCCAAATCACAGAAAGAAAGATAGAAGATGGCTGTCAAAAACCAGCCTTGGCTTTTGGATTGCGGAGGCGGTAGCTGATCAGATGTAACTGTGGTACCTGAACAAACACAGAGCTGAGCAGGTAGAAATAACTCTGCTCTGGTCTTGGAGCTCCCCAGTGGCTGTGACTCTGTGGCAGGGGGAAAATAGAAACAAAAAGTCCCTCAGAGGCACGGGACAGAGCTGGCAAGTGGCCAAAGAGATGGCAAATGCCCTTTGCAGGCTGCTGTTGGGATGGCTGGTGAGAGGCAATGGGGATGCTGGGGCAGTAGCAGAAGGTCTGTCCTGGGGAAGACAACCAGGATGTTATGAAAGACAGGGTCATTCCTCACTCACAGCTAGGGCACAGACCCTCACAACATCCTGGCCAGACTGAACGTTAGGGTCGTTTCTCCAGAAGCCTGTTGTTTTCATCTCTTTTACAGTCAATAATGTTTTTCCCAGAAGCTAGAGAAAGCAGACGTAAGGAAAGCCCTGGGGACAGGTGTACCTTTGAACAGACTTCTTCTGTTCCTCTGCAATTAAATGTAAGGACAATTTAGCAGCAGATAACTTAAGTCCCAGCCTTCCTAGTATGTCCGTGCTCTGCAGAGACTGAGTAAGGTGCTGTGGGAGGGTGAGGAGGGGAGCAGCACCTTCCCCTCCCTAAGCCCATTCTGGGACCTCTGATGGCAAAGCCCTCAGCCAGTGGAGCACAGGTTTCCTGGCTGAAGGACCATCAGGGCGCTGATGGCATTAAAACGTTCCCAGGTTATGGTTTTTCCGTTTCCTTTAAATAACTGAAAGATCTAGCAACCTCAGGAATCATCATTTTTATTATCAGAAATAACATTTTCAATACCCTGCCATAAACATCATCTGGTTTTGCCAGATTCATACCGTTAATAGAGCAGTAGCTCCTTTGTGCCCCAAGTCCATGAGATGTTTCATTATGGACCTTAGCAAACATTAGTATTTCCACCAGTTTCAGCAGCACAGTGCCCACACTGGAAGCCAGATGTATGCTTATATACACTTGAATATTACCATAAAGCTGTCGTCTTCCCCATGCCCACTTTTACTGGTCTCAGCCACAGCTGGGAAAACAGTACCTCCATGTCTGCTTGGCCTTTTGCACATCAGCTGCTGCCTTCTAGGTTTCTTTCTGCAGGGAAATGCTATTTCATTGTGGTGACCATTGATTAAAAAAATGCCAAAAACCCACACCAGCACCAAGGAACTTATGCTCTTACTCTAAGAAACACACAAAGTCAGGGGAGGGCAAAGACTGTGACATCCAAGCCAAGTAATCTGTGTGACAGACACCCCAGCCAAGTGCTCTGAATAACGGTGTGACAGCATGCCTCGTCTTTACACCCATAGCAGGTCACATCCTGAGCAGATAGAGCTTGCTGGGCTGCAACGAAGACACACCAACTCACATATCCCTCCAGGGGTTATTTCTAGCATCTCAGGCTCCTCAAGGTCAGCCTCCTGGAGTGCAAGCAAGACACTTGCATGTAAGCACATGTTGGTGCTGGGCAAGAAGAGATAAACAGCAGGACCAGGGAATTTAGAAACACTAAAGTAACCTTAACTCCAGCTTAGCAACAGATGCGAGTATCGCTCCAATGGCAACATTTTGGATTCAGTTGGTTTTCATCAGGAGCAAATGTCGTGGCCCAACATGTGGTAGCTCCCTCCCCTCCTCTTTCCCAGCTCCAAGAGGTAATTAATGATGCATCAGTGCCTGGTGGCAGGAGATCTTGCTTCAGTTGTTAGGAGGTTAATCGCCAGAGGCCACCAGGGTGAGCCAAGTCCTCCTCAGTACCCATTACTCCATGAGGCAGTAGATCAGAGGAGCTGGGATCTGAGACAAGCCATGGTGCAGATGCCATGTTGTGGCTGTATAGAGTTGAAGATGGCAAGAAGCCCTGCTGACATTTCAAGCCCCACCAGCAGCCCACAGGGTTGCTCACAGAGTTTTCCTGCCCCTTGAGGCCACTGAAATTTGCAGTGTGATAGCACCCCAGGAGAGCTGAGCTGAGCTCTCCTCTCCTGCTTGCTCTCTGCCTAGCCCTTAGCATGCAGCTCTGGGCACAGCTGTTTACCTTCCCCTCTCACTGTGTGTTGACTTTCCCTGTTTGAAGTGGAAGCAGACTGGCACAAATCCGTAGCTATTTATTAACTCCAAGGAGCAGAGAGGCTGCGTCACCCAACCTCTCAGGCAGGATCTCAGCCTGCTTTTTGGGAGGAGCAATGGTTTATGGAGGTGGGTGAAACGCAGAGGCGATGGCCCCATGATGCTGGTGCCAGTATGGTGGAGGTATGAGAGCTTGAGAGCTCTTGACCAATTCACAGAGCAAATGAATCCAAGGATCCCATCCAGAGTTCCTTCTGTGTAGGGACACAGAGCTCTGCATGGAAATGGGATTTACAGCCAGCCAGCTGTGGGCTGCACGCTAAAAGCTGGACTGCCTTAAATATAGACTGATTACATTATGCTCATTATCAGTAAACCATTCACCTCATCCTGCAAGCTGAGGCAGCAGTTTGTATCCACACAGCAAGTTTCCTGCTCCCAAAAAAAAGAGGGGCTAAGCCCCAGAGCAGAGAGAGGGGTGGTGTGGGGCTGGGGAAGGGATCGGGAAGGAGTGGGATGGTAGGAGTCAAGGAGAACACTTGGAGAGGAAGATGAAGGCAAAGCACAAACAGGAGGAAGGGCAGAAGACATTGGTCAGAGGGAGGAGAGAAAGAACCCGCAGACACCGGCACCCTGGAGGTGTTGGAGGACAAGGTGAGATGGAGATGGTGGAGAGCAAGGCATGCAGCAGGGAGGTGACAGACAAGCAGGAACAGAGGGAAAGGCCACCACTGGCTTTCGCTGGTGGGAGAGGGGAGGAGGAGTGTTCACATGTTAAACTGCAAAAGCAGGCTGTGTTTCGTGGAAGGTCAGGCATGGAAGCGGAAAGGAGATGTGTAAGTTGTCAAGCCAGACCAGAGATGCGCTTTGCCTTGTCCAGGATGGGATCTCCAAAAGGGCCACCACATAGCGCTTTGGGGTGCCTGAGGAACAGGCACCAGTCAGCAGGTGCAGGATAATTATCCTTACACACCAGTCATCTCAGTGCAAAGCAGGGCCAAAAATCCCCAAATAATTTTAGGCAAGGTAAGAAGGGTCAAAGTGATGATGAGAAAAGAGTCTGTGACTAAAGAAACACCACACAGGTTTGGGGGGGTTCAGCCTTGTGACCCTGGAGACCTGTCCCTCCAATGCCTCACCTCCTTGGCTGTTGAAGGAAGCACTTTCTAGGGCTCCCAGAAGCTCGTGGACCAGCTGCCAGCATATTAAGGTGATGTTGGCCACAGGAGCATGAACATGGGAAAAGCTGAGGCTGAGCTATGAGAAAGACACTGGCATCTCCTTAAGGACAGAGTGGGGAAGGAGCCAAAACACGTATCTGCTCTCCAGGAGAGCTCCTCCTCCAGAGCCCAGCTCAGATGCTGCAGTAGGACATTGAAAGGAGACATCTGTGAGCGTCTGGGGGTGCAAGGTCAGGCAGGAGGAGGTGAGGCCACCCTGGAGAGATGCAGGAGGCCAGGCCTCTGAGTGGTTTGGAAGGAGAAACGTCTTTTCATTGTGTTTGTGTGCCACTGGGGCCCTGGAACTTGTCTGGCACTTAGAGGCTTCATTGCAATATAAATGATAACAGACATTAAGGAATTATTTGCATGAGGGTGACACTGAAGCCATAGGGTGTATGGGGAAATAAAAAGGGAGGAGAGGAAGGGGACCAAGGACTCGGTAAGGATGAGGGATCCAGGTGACCAAGGCCAGAGCACCCTGATGAGAGCTAGGGAAGGAGAAGGGTGGGAGGCTGCTGGAGACAGGGAATGTGGGCAGAGCTCTGTGTGCCTCAGGGGTTGGTGGGAGCGGGTGGGTGGGACTGGCCGGCAGGGCAGGGAGAGGAGGCAGCTGGGTGCCTGCAGGCAGGAGTCAAAGGCCATATCATTGTTTATGCCCAAACAGCAGGAAAGAGAAGAGACAGGAAAGACAAAAAGGGAACGGAGGAAATGGTGGCACTGGGGAGAGGGCAGCCTTCGGCACTCTTCACTAGAGATGCTGAGGAGCAGCAGGACTGGAGCAGGAACGGAGGGAGAGCCACAGGAAAGTTGAGGGCAAGTGCTGCCAAAGGAGGCTGTGGGAAAGAGCTAAAGCACCAGTCACAAGTGTGAGCTACTGTCAGGTGAGAGAGGCTGCTGGGAGCACTGGGAGAGGGCTGGGCATGGAAATTAGGGCAGCAGGGCACCCCTGGGGAAAGGAGGATCAGGATGCTTGGAGTGGGGGAGAGCTCCCAGGGCCAAGAGGCACTAGCCCCACAAAGGCAAAGCAAGTGGCTCGGCAGCAGGAGGGTTGCAGAGGTCGGTGCGCTGGTCACGCCGGTCTGCTGGAGAAACCTCTGCCTGCCTGGCAAACACTGACGACAAACACCGATGACAAACACTGGCTTGCCTGTGGCAGAGAGCAACCTCTCCCAGCCACGGCTGGGTTACAGCTGAGGAAGGGGCAAAAGACATTCGATCTCTGCAGGGTTTGCCTCTGGCAGCCCCGCTGCTGGGAAAAGGAAAGCACGTGAGAGCTTCAAAGAGCCTGCCGGGAGCAGCGGGTGGGATTTCTGGCCTGAATCCAGTGCCCCTGCGGCTCTGGCTGCAGGGTCCTCCATGCTTCTCACCGATGGGTGAGGAGGTGCCAGCTTCCCAGCTCTGCTGCGTCCAGGGTTTTTCAGGAGGATGCTAAACCTACTCAGTAACTTCAAAGGTGAGTGATACCAGACACACAGCTGACACAAAAAGGCATGCAGGCTCCCAGGCTGCCAGCTTGCTGCCTTCCCAGAGGTCATCTCCGCTGCTGGGAGCACCAGCCAAGCATGGCACAGAATCACATGCGGTTTGTGAGTCTCCCCTGTCCTCACTCCCAGAAGGATGCGCTGAAGCTGCTGAGTGCTCAGCAGCAGGGTGATGGGCGGATGGCCCCAGCTCCAGCTGCAGGCTCTCAGGAGCGTGCTGTAACAGAGGCTGAGGACATGGCAGCGCAGGATTTAATTTGAGGAGGAAGATAGAGCTCTTGCCTATGTGCCTGCTAGCACTGGCTCCTGCAGGCCTCATGCCAGCAGCAGCCTCCCTCCCCACAGTCCAGGGTTAATGAAGAGCAGCGGGTGCTTCTGCAGAGAGGTCCTCAGTGGTGTGACAGAGGAGGGGATGTTGCTTGAGTGTCTGAGATGTGGTTTTGGAGGCCCTGTGAACCAGCATGGCCCAGTGGGAACGAGGGGTTCAGTAAACCTTTCCCATATCTGGCAAGTCACAGAAGGCTTTCAGGACAGCCCCGTGGGTAAGCATTGCGGGAGGGGGAGAGAAAAAGTCACTAAGACGTGGTCTGAATCCATCGTAGAGTCTTTTTTGAAAGCTCCAGGTCGATAAAAGCCTTTCAATATTTCTAGGTAGCACTCTTGAGGCTGGATTTCGCAGCCTGCCACCGCCATCTAGCGTTCAGCCCGGCAGCACCTCATGCTGCCAGCGGCAAAGGCAGGCTGCGAAGGACACCCCACTCGGATGCGGGAAGGGGAAGAGGGGTAAAGTCTCCTGGTCCTTTTCGTCCCACCTTCCCGTGGCTCTAGCTGATTGGGTCTGCTGAGTGTTGGCTGATGGGGCAGCTTGGGGGCAGGGACACATCCCTGCTAGGAAGGGATGGAGCCTGACCACTCGTCTGCTGGGCTCAAACTGCAGAGCTGCTGCTGGCGGGCAGTGCTGCCCGCTGCCTGCATGTGCTATGTGCTGCCTGGCGGTGCCATCTGCTGCCTGATGATGCCATTGCTGCCTGGCAGTGCCATCACTGCCTGCTAGTGGCATTTGCTGCCTGGCGATGCCATCTGCTGCCTGCTAGTGCCATGCGCTGCTTGGCTGTGCCATCGCTGCCTGGTAATGCCACCCATGCCTGCTAGTGGCATTGCCGCCTTGCGGTGTCATCTGCTGCCTGCTAGTGCCATCGCTGCCTGGTAGTGTCATCACTGCCTCCTAGTGGCATCGCTACCTAGCTCTGCTATCTGGTGCCTGCTGGTGCCATTGCTGCCTGGCAGTGCCATGCGCTGCCTGGCAGACTGGAGGAGGTGGAGGCAAGCCAGTGACATGAATATGCACAATCCCTACCCACTGTAGAGCTGTCCCAAGGCAAGCCATGAAAGTGCCAGCCTGCAGGATAATGAAGAGAGCAGACTGTGCTGTCAGGATTGAAAACTGCCAGTGGCAGAGATGCTACACGAGCTGCATAAGACCTGCAAAAGGAACTCATTAACCCAGGACTGCTTAATATGCTGGAGGCTCATGCGCAGTGCTGGAGCCGCAGTAGGATGCCATGCCAGGTTTTGTCTGCTCAGCCCCTCAGCACAGACGGAAGCACAGGATGCACACAAGAACAGTGGCTAGCCTCCTTGCTCACAGGCCCGGGTGAGCCAAAGCCCAGTGGTGCAGGGCCAGGGGGCTGTGACATAGTGGGAAGGATGATTCAGTGCCCATGTGCATGGGGTGCACGATGATACCTCAGTTCCCTTGTGCACCCTGAGGCTCAAAATGGCACTGCCTCACTCCAGGGGCCACAGGGACTTGGTTTGCCTGGATGGTAACAGCAATGGGTCACTATTCCAGGTCTTCCCCACTCCCAGGTGTTTCCAGCCCACAGGCATTACAGTGCTTGGCTTCACAAGCTCAACCCATAGCAGAGCCGGGGTGCAAACCCCACCTCAGGGGTTTTTTATGACATGCTAAGCATTCAGGGGCAAAGAGGCACAGCCCAGCCCTTGTCCACTGTACAGGTATCCTACGGTGTGGGTATTGCTTGAAACAAGATATGTCTTTTTATACATCTCCCAATTATTATTTTTTATTTTTGTCTCAGGTCCGGGATAAGAAACTCCTCAATGACTTAAATGGAGCAGTCGAAGATGCCAAGACAGCCCGGCTTTTTAACATCACCAGCTCAGCTCTTGCCACCTTCTGTATCATCCTTATCTTCATCTTCCTGCGATACCCCCTCACTGACTACTAGAGTGAGGCCAACAGCAGCGGCTGCCGCCAAAATGCCTCTATGCCAGAAGTGTCTGCAGTTGTTTCTTGTAGCAAGGACGCAAAAAAGAAAAAAACACACTCCAACTTGATTGTAAAACAAAAAAAAAAAGGCAATTAAATACAGAAATAAATGAGCTGGTAGGCCCAGCGGAGCATACCCTTCCTGCCCCCAAACAGTTTGTGAACTGCTGTAGGAAAGGGTCTTACTTTTACACATGTATAGGGAGAAAAATAGACCAAGAAATATTTATTTTATGGCCAACAAGCTGTGTGACAAGAGCCTGCAAAGCCGAGAGCGTCGCATGCCGGGCAGCAGAAAGCTGAGCTCTGGGGAGCAACAGGATCCTGCTGAGCAGGAGGTGTGCAGTGATGGATGGTGACTGTGGCAGGGCTGGCTCACAACATATCAGACGTGTTCAGACCACCCCACCACCCCCGAATGTACAGGTGTTTGTTTTCCTTTTCCTCTCTTGAGTTTCATCCACTGGTTCAAACAACTCACAACCTCTGGAGAGCTGAGGGTGTTAGGAAGTTCATGCTAGGGAGCCCCAAAGACTCCAGAGAAGCCCCAAAGCGTTAAAGGGCAGGTTTCTCCTCAGGATCTCCCGACAATGCTGAGAAGGAAGGCACCTTCTGAAGAACTCACCTAAGCCCCCTAAACCGAGTGCTACTGTATTTCTGTAAACGATCAATAAAGATACCTCTGATATCTGATGCTGCTGGTTTAATTCTTTCCTTAGGAGTGCTGGGCTCCTGGTCCCTACAGGCTGGCAAGAGAAAGTGATAATGTCACCAGCAGCTGCTTGGGAGAGATTTAAAGCAGGAGTGAGGGATGTTACTGCAGGTCAGAGCTGCACGCAGCCATAAAAGAGGGCACAGATCCAGATTGAAGAGCAGAGACCTCAATGACTTCCATGATGGTAGATCAATCGCAAGCAAGCAAAGGCTGCTGAGTGGGCAGGTCCCCCCTCCCCTGCTAGGGCCAGTGTTGAAGATAGAAATAAATCACCGCAGTCTGAGCCTGCTGCTACTGCAGCACTTCCCGGGGTCGTTACCGAGAGCCAGATTTTGGAGACGCCATGCGTTGGCCACTGAACAAGACAGGAGCATGGAGCCCTTCCCAATAGCTGCCTGTGATGCTGCAAATCCACACGCCCTGACTTGAAAACACCACAAATGAATGGCAAAACCAGGACTAAAATACAGCTTTTCAGCAACTCTGACCCTTCATCTCATCTCATACGCTGCAGTTGCCTCATCTTTTTCCAGTAAGGTGACCTTGTGCCAAGGGAGACCAGTCACTGCAGACCAGCCATGGAGCTGAGAGGAGGCAACAGCATCCACTTTTGCACCCACCACAAAAGTGAAGGTGCAGCAAGAAATGAGGAATGAATACAGGCTGCCGTAGGATGCTTCATCCTCTGCTGAGCATGTGATTAAATCAATGTGCTGTCTGGGCTGTGTTCAGTGAGGTCTCTGCCATAGTGAGATGTGGGGGCAGACCATGAGAATGCTTCCCTGAAAGCCTTGTGAGATGCCACCTCCTTCCTGTCCAGGTCTTCACACCTTAACCCCAGCCTGGACTTATGGGGAAGCTTTGAGCAAGAGGACCTGCAGCCCTACCTGCTCCCCACTCACTGGAGAGCATTCCCATGCTAGACAAGATCAGGGGTCTGATTTGCACTGAAATTTCTGCTGGCAGTGCAGTACATGGTGCCTTGGGAAGTACCTTGGCCATGAACTGCTGTATGATCACTCACCTAGAGGTCAAGACTCTTCCCAACCTCTCTTTCCTACTTCTTGCTCCCTTGCTGAAGCAAGATCTGAGGGGTCATAGTCATTGGCACATTTCCATCCTAACATATCTAGAGGCTGTATCCAGTCCTTGTCCCTGACAGAATAAGGAGGTGGCCTGTTGCGATGGCAATGCTTCCAAAGAAGGTGCAGCCAATATGAATCATAGAAGCATAGAAACCTTAAGGTTGGAAAAGACCGCTAGGATCATCAAGACCAACCATCAACGCAACACCACCATGTCTCCTAAACCATGCCATTAAGCGCCACGTCTACATATTTTTTTAATACCTCTAGGGATGGTGACTCCACCACCTCTCTGGGCAGCCTGTTCCAGTGCCTGACCGCTCTTTCAATAAAGACATTTTTCCTAGTATCCAATCTAAACCTCCCCTGTCACAACTTGAGGCCATTTCCTCTCATCCTATTGCTAGCAACTTAGGAGAAAAGACCAACACTCACCTCACTACAACCTCCTTTCAGGTAGTTGTAGAGAGAGATAAGGTCTCCCCTCAGCCTCCTATTCTCCAGACTAAACAACCCCAGCTCCCTCAGCCACTCCTCAGAAGACTCGTGCTCTAGACCTTTCACCAGCTTTGCTGCCCTTCTTTGGACACGCTCCAGCACCTCAATGTCCTTCTTGTAGTGAGGGGCCCAAAACTGAACACAATATTCAAGGTGCGGCCTCACCAATGCCGAGTACAGGGGCACAATCACTTCCCTGCTCCTGCTGGCCACACTATTCCTGATACAAGCCAGGATGCTGTTGGCCTTCTTGGCTGCCTGGACACACTGCTGGCTCATGTTCAGCTGGCTCTCAGCCAACACTCCCAGGTCCTTCTCTGCCAGGCAGCTCTCCAGCCACTCTTCCCCAAGCCTGTAGCATTGCAAGGGGTTGTTGTGACCAAAGTGCAGGACCCAGCCCTTGGACTTGTTAAACCTCATACAATTGGCCTTGGCCCATCGATCCAGCCTGCCTAGGTTCCTCTGTAGAGCCTTCCTACCCTTGAACAGATCAACACTTCTGCCCATTTTGGTGTAATCTGCAGACTTACTGAGGGTGCACTCAATCCCCTTGTCCAGATCATTAATAAAGATATTAAACAAGACTGGCCCCAACACTGAGCCCTGGGGAACACCACTTGTGACTAGCATTATCTGCATACCAGCATACAACTTGCATTGCAGCCACCCTGAGCTGGCAGCTGATAACTGGAGCAAATTAAAGCCTGCTGGGATGGTGCAAGTTTATGCAAAACAGGGAGTAGTCACCCTGAAATCCTCTGAGTTGAGATTGCATCACCTTTTCCCTCTCCCTGTACCTGCACCAAGCTCATGTTGGCCTTTCCCAACATGTTGGCTCAATATCCTTCATCCAGGCACCCATCGTACCTCTCAAGATTTGCAGCCCAAACACAAGCTTGTCAGGATGGGCTCACGGGATAACTTATGCAGTGAGACCCTCCTTGTATTGCCAGGGGCTCAAAGCTGCAGCTTTAGGTCACTGGGGGACCAGCATGCCTGGCACCTCTTGCAATAACAAGTGCATTCCTGTCTATGAGCTGGGACGCATTGGAGCCATGTTGCCAGTGCTTTTGTGCTTGGGTACCCCTCCAGCTCTGCGAAATCTTGTGGGGACAGTGCCACCATCCTCATCTCCTACGCCATGCAGGAGAGAGCTGCCCTGCCTGGCATGCAGGCACAGGGCTTCTCAGATAAAGGCAGAGCTGACACAAAATTGGAAGTGACCCAAAGCCAGCCTTTCCTACATTTAACAAGTGTGACAAATGAGTTACCATCATCCCTTCCCCTGACGGACCGTCTTATCTGCAGGAAAATGGATGCTGGTTTAATGAACCAGGGGGAATATTGTACTGACTCTGCAGCATTTTTGCATGCATAAACCATCAGGGACGGAGAGGGTGGGCTATTATTAGTAACCATCATATTTATCATTTGTTGCCCACATTGCAGGAGGTGTGAACACTGAAATTGCTGTGCTGCAGCAGGTCCGAGGTCCACCCAGAGCTGCCTTGGACAAGAACAGGGTAGCAGAGGAGGATGCAGTAACACTGTGGCTAGAGCATGGATGATTAGTTCCAAGCAGATGCTCAGCTCCAACACAGCCCTCGCCTCAGCTCCGCCAGCAGCCCTGGGCTGGGAGCAGCAAAGCCCTTGTGCTGTCCCCTCCTCTCTCCTAGTGCCCCCCATTCATTTTAATGGAGCCCCTCCAAACTCATGGCAGTAGGAAAGCACCCCCCAAATGGGGAAAATTAGGGGGACACACAGATTTGCAGACTTGCTCAGGAAAAAAAAAAGAAGTAATTTATTCATGCAGATGTCTTCCAAGCGCAGCAGCATCAAGGCGCTTAGCATCCATTTCATCTTGCCAGCATCAGGGAACCCCAAATTGAGACAGCAAAACTGTGTTCCCACATACTGGCAGGCAGGTACATCCCAGATTGCACTGACTGTGCTGTCAAGCAAAAGAAAGAACTTTATTTTTTCATTTTGAGGAAAAAAGGGAAAGAAAAGCAGCAGCCAAATCTGACAGGTCCTCTAATTGATTTCTTTTTTTTAATTTTGCAAGAAAATTCTGGAAGCTCAGGTTTTGCCAAGGCTGACACCCAGTGTAGCAGAAGGCAGGCTTTTGAGGGTTGCTTTCTGCCTTTTCACTCTGCCACTCACAACGTCGCACCACGCTCTCCAAATCACACCTTTTTTTTTGGCTGCGAAGCCACAGCCTCTGTTGCACTCAGCGACGGGAAGCAAAACCGAGAGGAGGGGGTGGAAGAGAGGAACAGCCGAACACTGCTTGAGAAGCATATTTTGAGGTGGGGAAGAACTGATGGTCACGTTACCATGTAGAGATTTAATTGTATTCCTTCAGGAAACTGAGCTTGACAGCTTGATGAGTATTTCTTTTTGCTTTTTCTTTAGCTCGAGGGGAGAAATGGGGAAGGGAGGGAGAGCGATTCTTCTCTTTTAGTCGACATTGTGAGATCATGCCTAAAATACTGCTGCTGGTTTTGTGCCCCTGGTACATGAAAGGCGTTTGGGGTGAGCGTGGGGAAAGGCCACCGAGGCTGGCGTGGGGCACGCCTGCCCGGGGAGGAGATGCTGCGGGAGCGGGGCTTGTTCAGCCCGGCGATGAAATGGCTTCGGGGGGACCCTCACGGCATCCCCAGCACCTAGGAGGAGGTCACGGAGGGAGGGAGCCGGACGCCGGAGCCGAACTGGAGCTGCCCTGCGCGGAGCCATGCTGCGGGAGGCAGGCAGAGGGCCCCCTTACACCGCTTCACAGCAGCCCGCAGCTCGCCGCTGCGCCGTCCATCCCCGCGGCCTCAGGGCGGGCCAGGAGCCTTCGGGCGCCCGGCTTTTGCAGGGAGAGGGGCTCCAACCCCGCTCGCCCCGAGCAGCCAGGACTCGCCCTCTGCCCCACCGCCGGGGAGATGGGCACACCCGCACAGGGCAAGCGCTGGCTTGTGCAAAAAGTAATTGAGGGGTGAGGGTGGCTCCTGCACCCCAAAACCAGCCAGGAGCAGGGGGCGTCGAGGTGACAGCCCCAGGCCCCTGCAGGGACTTGGAGGGGGAGATGGCAGTCTCTGCACAGAGTGAGTGCTGGCTCGAGCAAGAAGCAGTTGTGGGGTGATGGGGGCTCCTGCACCACAAAACCAGCCTGGAGCAGGTGGCGTAGAGGTGACAGCCCCAGCCCCCGGCAGGGACGTGCCCCTTTGTGCCAGCCGGGATGTGTGCGTCACACGAGGGCCCGGGCGCCGTTACGCATTCACCCTCCACGCTGGCAAGGAGAGGTGGCTGGGGGCCAAGCTGTGCCAGGGGCGGGTGTCAAGCCTGCGTGTGAGCAAACCCCGCCGTGCTTACGCAAGCCTTAGCACTCACCCGCGGCTCTGCCCCGGCTGCCACACAGGGCTCAGTGATGCCACCCCTGCGCAAATGCTGCCGAGCCAGTTTGCAGACAGCGATGTATCAAATCCCAGCTGGGGTGAACTGGTTTGGGTTTACTACCAGCAGCAAACGCGACCCCACAGCTCTCCTACATCCAGGGGCTGGCAATAATAAATAGGGCAAGCCGGAGCTAATTCAGGTAACAACCTTCTGGCACAGCACTGGCATCAGATAGTTCCCACACTAGGGGTGTGCTGTTAGGTGTGCAGGCAAAGTGTGGTAAGTCAGGGCTGGAGCAGCCCTCAGCCTGGGTACCCAAATTAACAGTCAGAGAGAGATGCAAATTGTAACCTTTATCCTTCTGTGCAGTGTGTAAGCCACCAGCAAAACCTGACACTGAGCTATAGCATCACAACCCTGCTTCCCAGGCAGTCGTGGGCCAGGAGGCAGAGTCACAGTGCCAGCAAGTAGCAGCTCTGGCCGCTCTTCCCAGCCATGTGCTTATGTCCTGGGTGACCTTACCAAGCCCCTTCACCTCTATGTTTTCCCCTCCAACACTGTCACATCAGTTGGCTTCCCAGAGGAGGAACTGCAGCCTTGCTTAGTGCCACCAGCTCCTGGGCTTCCTTGGGACCTTGACACCGTGGAAGTCCTGTGACTGGTGCAATTGCAGAAGTGTATCGACAGATACAGGTGTAGAGCACGGTACTGATGGAGCTGCCTCTTCCCCCCTCTCCATCCCTGGATGCTGGCAGGCTTGTGCAGGATATGTGGAGCAGGTTGGACAGCGAAGAGCACCCAGCTCTGCAGGCAGACTGTGGCAGTACGCAGCCCTGCCGGGGGGAGGAGGGGGAGGCACAGATGGCAGCAGATGCTCTCATCAGTGAAAATGATTGAAGCAAAACACAAAACAAAAAACCCCTAGCAACTGGTGAGCAGCCTAACAAAAACCAGCACAGGGGTAGAGAAAAAGGGTCTAGACCTGACAGACCCTTGCACAGAGCTGCCTTCTGGCCTGAGGTAATAGTTTTTCCCATCCTCAGTTCATGTACACACACATATATACACATAGATATATATTCTTTTTTTTCAGAGGTGTGAATATGACTCCAGACAGCTCCTAGGCACACCAAAGCCACTATCCTACCCTTACTGCTCAGGGCAAACCTGTGTGCGTGCCAACACAGCATGGCAGTTCAGCACTGGGGATGAGAGAGCAGGCACACTTCCTGCACCTGAGGGGTGTTACTGCAAAGCCTCTGCATGGCTTAGCTGCTGCCACCAGCCTTGGCTCCTCTGGCGTGGTCGCTTTGTGCTGGTGCAAAGGTCCTGCTCCTCCGCTCCTCCCATCCCCTGACTTTGACCCATCATGCTGGTACTCAGCAACTGTGCCCTGTGTTTGGCACATCTCTAGGCTCCTGCCCAGCTTTTCTCAGACACATCCAGGGCAGAGAGAATCAGAGGGAATTTATTCAATGTATGATGGGTTTTCTTCCTTTTTCCCTTTGGCAGGAGCGCCTCACAGCACAGTCGGAGCTGCAGAATGAATGCTTCTGCAGCATGCGCTGAGCTGAATGGCACAGCACGCAGCCCTCCAGCCTGCTACTTCTGCAATTAATTGCATGGTAGCTGCTTTCACAACATGCACGCGCAGCTCCGCACCCTGCAAGGGCTGAGCCACACTGCGCACGGGCAGATATTTCTATCAGGAAAATGGAGACAGATCCGGGGTAGCCTCCTGTGTGAGATACAAGGCTGCCTGACGATGCTGCGAGTGCCAGCTCAAGCACAGCAGCTGTCTTCCTTAATGGAGTGACACCATTTGGGCTTTATAGGAGGAAGGCAGCATGCTGGGATCCACTGGGAATCTGCCAGGCTCCATCCCAGCCATGGGGTGGGAGAGCTGGAGACCCGGCTACCCAGGATCATGTAGGAAGGAGCCAAAGAGGGGAGTGATGCCCTTCCCATGGTGGGATGCGCAGTTGACTGCAGTCTATATTTTTCATTATGAAACTGGGTGATACAGAGCCTGGTGCACCCCTTCATCCAGCACCTTGCCAGGATGCAACGGTGAGGGTGACAGGCACACGTGCGGTTGAAACAGCTGTGCTTGTCAGCCCAAAGGTCGACTCTGGCTTCAGCCATCAGCGCAGTTTCGAGGTGCCAATACCCCCCACGGTGGGAGTACAGCACCCTGTGCAGCAGCTGGTGCTGCCAGCTCAAGGGGGACAGGAGGCTGGCTTGGCCAGTGGCACAAGGAACTGCATCTGAACACCAGGGAAGATTAAAAAAAAATTATTTGGCCATTTAAAGTAATTGCAGGCTGGCAAAAAGTCTCTCCGTTTTGATGGATAAGAAAGTTGGTTTCGAAGCAATTTCTTTTTCCTAGTTTTAGTTCCTTCATGAACAGGTTCCAGATTTAATCCCTGCAGGATGCAGGAGGCTCCACTGCACCCTTCTGCACTTGGCCTGCCATGGCAATTAGGGGGCCTGGAAAATGTTTTAGCAAGAACTATTACATGTACAAGCGTAACTCACATTTGAAACGTAGCTGGGATGCAATCCATCTTCAAACGTGCCTGTAATCTGGGGAAGAGGAAAAAACAGAGTGGGCCAGATTATTTTTTAAGTGCCTTATCTGAAATAAAGCACTTCCCTTTAGCAATAACCAACTTGCTTCATAATTTTTGCTCAGCTCGTGATGGTTGTGATGCAGAGTGGGGGGATGCCAGCCCTGGGGCTAGACAATAGATTCACATCTGGTGGATGGGAGCTTAGAGCGTGAGGCTGCTTTGTTCTGCCTGCTTGACCATAACAGCATTGCCCCAGCTCTCCCCGCTTAATTTCCCCTGGGGAAAACAGGGATGCTATTCACCCGGTCAGCATGCCCACGCCACCCAGAGCTCTTGCTTAAGCTGGCTGCCCTCTTCCATGTAGCCACGGTCTGCACCTGAATGCCAGAATTTCAGGTTGAACAGGATTGGGATCTAAATGGGGTGAGCTCCTGGCTTCGGGAGGCAGGTGAGGTTTTGCAAGCCTCTGTCACTGCCTGCTCCTGGCCCCTGCGAACTCGGGAGCAGTTTAACAGCAGTGAATCATTTGTTTTGGTTTCTCCCCACCAGGCACTTGGCTGCAGCGCCTCGCGCAGAAGCAGTGGGCGTGGGAGAGATGCACGGCTCGTGGGCTGGAGCCTCTCCTGCCGGCTGTGAGAACAAGCGTCCCACTGGTCCCTGGCTCCACCAGAACATCTCCTGTTTGCTGCCATTACGGATTTTGTATGGGTCAAATCTCCCATGTGCCCATCACTCAGGGATGCACCAGGGGGTCCGGGGGGTGGCTGAGGAGAGGTTGTTGGAGATGAAAGCTCAAGGGGGAGCTCAGCTTGGCCTCTTGCTGGAATGAACAGTCAAAGACTGGTATCTGGCAGTCCCTCAGGATACCCCATCCTCTGCTTCTTTGTCACCACCTCCCTATCCCTTGCCTACCGCTAGCCCAGCATCCTTCTCCCATCTCCTTCTTCGCACTCCTGCCTTGCACTGTGCAACCAGCCAGCCCGGGGAGCGATCTTACTGACAGCCGATCTGGGATGCTCATCTGGTAGTGGCACGCTAGGCCCAGGGTTGGAAACACTGATTTTAACTGGGGTTTGGAAAGAAACTGTTGAAATCCTCTTCCTTCAGCAGACTTTGCGAGCTCGTGGCTCTCTGCCTAGATAATAGCTTTTATGAGGAAGCTGTGGGATTTTCAAACTCATTCCTTTCCTTCTTTTTTTTCTATTTTACCCCTGAAAAGGGTTGTTCAGCATGGGAGGAAACAGCCCTAAGCTGAAGCAAGAGAAGTCTTTCTCAGTCTTTCCCCAGCCGGGGCACTCCACATGGCTGTGAGGAAGAAGCTGGGCAGGAAAACCAGCAGGAAAGGCAGAATGGAAGAAAGACCCAACTTCGTTCCAGCTATGCCAGGCACACTCCTGCTCCCGCTCCCACCAGGACCAAGTGCTCCAGAGCCGCTAGAGAGCGAGCGGCACATGCTACCCCAGCATCTTGCCACTGATTACGGTAAATGGGCTGAAATCCATGCCGTTTAGGTAGAGTAGCCCTGGTTTTGCAAAGGTTTCTGTGCTGACAGCTTTGGGTGAGCTGATTTTCTGTGGTAGGAGAAGGGTATGAACTCAGCACTGCTTATGGAATGGGAGGAGTGAGACTTTTTAGCACCCCAAGGTTTTATACCTCTGGTGCCCTATGAGAAATGACCTTTCTGTGAAAGATTTTGCTGCCAGTAACTGTGGGAGCTTGACACCCTTCTTGAGCAAGCTGCCAGCTGCGTGTCCGGAGAGATGAGAGTTAATTTTAAAACATCCGGCATCTGTATTGGCAGGGAGGAAGGTTCTCTTGATTTCCTAAGTGCCAGCAAAACCTAAGCTTCTAAACCCTAATCCTCTCTAAGCTGGAGCTGCCAGGCCAGGGCCAAGGACAGAGAAAAGCCCCTGCTGTGTTAGCCAAACCAGCCGTGCGGCTCTTTGGTGCCACCACAGCAGGATGGAGGTTAGCCCACCCCATCCAGACAGGAGCCGATCTGTGGACCAGGCTCCCCTTGAGCCCCCAAGTTTTGGGCCACCCTTTGCCACGCTGCTCTCCGAGACGGCATCACGTTTACATCTGTCCTTCCCCAGCTTGGTTGCTTCAGACCGAGCGAGTCCTGTGGGGCCGTCCCGGCAACCATCCCTCTGCTCCAAGTTCAGCAACGGGGTGTTAGAGGTGGGAAGAGCCGGCATGTGAACTGCAGGCAGGGTGAACTCACAGGCAGGAGGGGTGGCCCTACCTGCAGGAGAGCTCCAGGCTCAGCTTTGCTCGCATCAGGCCAGAAGGGCAGCCCAAGAATAATCTATAAACCAAAAATACGTGAAACACATTTTTTGCCAGGAGCAGAGCAGCACAGGAGGTGTGCCCTGGGGAACCTCAGTGGCGAAAAGGGTCACCCCCAAGAAAGCCCTTTGCTGCTCGGGCCGCTCTCCCCACGGGGTAACCCATCTCCCTGCGAGAGGGCATCAGCCAAACCCACGAAGCGTGGAAGCCCCTGCCGCAGCCCAGCGGCCGGGCAGCGCTGCCCGGGACGCGCGCAGGCAGCCCGCAGGCAGCGCGGGGCCGCGCAAGTCCCGCACGGCCGCGCCGGGAGGGGAAGGGGGGGGAGAGCAGCACCCGCTCCCTCCGCGCCGCTCCGCGCCCGCGGGGTGACGTCACCATGCCCCAGCGCCTCCCGCGCTGATTGGCTGCGGGTGACGTCAACGCTGCTTTTCCCCCCTTTTTTTTTTTTTCCTTCCCCCCCCCCACACCCCGTTCCCGAGGTATGACCTCATCGCCGGCGCATTCCCGGCGGCGCGCGGAGCGGCGCGGAGCAGCGCGGAGCGGCCCCCCTCCCCCTTCCCCGCACCGCGGCATGCGGGCCCTTCGGCCAGCGGACAGCCCGCGGAGCGGTGCGGGACCCCGCGCCCGCCGCGCCGGGTCAGTGCATCCCCTATAGATGTCTATAAGCGCCGGGGTTGCGCGCTCCGCGGGGCGGGGGGGGACGGGAGGCGAGGGGGGCGGTGCAGCGCGCCCGCGTGTGCGGAGCGGAGCCGGCATCGCGCCCAGCGCCGGTGGGCAGCGCGGAAACATACACCTATATGTGTACGTGTGTGTATATAGATATTGGCGTTTTTAAGGGGAGAGGTGTGTGGAATTATTCAGGTGCAAGGAAGAAACACGGGGGGGTGGATGCTGGGGCTGGGGAAGGAGCAGCCCCGCGGGGATGGGAGGGGGGCTGGCGCTCCGCGGCCGCGCATGTCGGGGTCACTGCGCTAGATTTCGGCGCGGGGGGGTGGTGTTTGTTGAAAATCCCACCCTGCCTTCGCGGGGTCCGTTTGTCGGGCGGTGGTGGTGGTGCAGGTGAGGAGGGGGTTTGGGAAGCTCCGGGGAATACCCGCTGTCCTGCTGGGCCGGGGGTCGCGGGTGGAGGGGCTTTTCTCCTGGGGGCTGAGGGCTGGTGTTTGAGGAACCGGTGTTAACAGCGCTGTGGTTTTTCTGATGATGAAAGAGGTTGGAGTGTCGCCCTGTGTCCTTGGCGTTTAAACGAAGCCGGCATGTGTTCAGCAGCGGGGGTTTTCATGCAACACTTCACTACTGCGGCTCCAAAGGCTCTGCTAGCGATTAATGAGTTAAGCTGTCCGTTTAAAATAATCCTCTCCACCTTCCCTAATGTGCATGGACCGATTGATCGCGCGCGCACCCCACCCCCCCCACCCCCAATTATTATTTAGTGATAAGTGTTGCTTTCTGTGCTGAGCGTTGGTTGTTTTCAAAGATTCCTGGTTATTTCCCTTATCGATAAATAAGTTCCTTCTCCTTCCTGCTCCCCCCTCCCTTTTCTCCTCCCCCAGAATTAAATTCCTGAGCAACAGCAAAAGCTGATGTCAGTGCTTCAGCTTGCATTGGGAGAGCTCTGTGCACAGGTCAGTAATTTGCGGTTTCGTTAGAAGGCAGGACGCGGTGCAGTGCTGTTCTGTTAAGGGTATTTGGATTTTTCTGGGCACGGGTGTGTTTATCTTTCATATTGCGGCGGTTATCAACAGCTCCCTGGTGGGAGCTGGGTGCTGCAGAAGCATGTGTGGAAGAGACCGTCCCCATCCCAAGTAGCTAGTGATGACAAATGCATTGGGAATAGTTGTCAGAGGTTTTGCTCTCCCTCTAATTTGGGGTATAAAGGCAGACACCCCCGCAAGAGACAGTTGGGATGTCCAAGAAGCCCTGAACAGGTAGTGCTGAGGAATACGCCTGGCAGTTCAGGGGCCATGTTAACCTTGAAAGCAGCTTGCTGGTGGAGCGGTGTTTAACATTCGCATGCATTGTCTCATCCTCCTTCACTAAGGCAAAAGGCTCAGGGCACGGCTGCCTACGCGCCCAAACGCAGCTGCGGAGAGCTTTGTTTTCAGAAGGACTCAATGCACAGGAACTGGCGCTTATGGGTTTGGCCTTGCCTCTATCAGACAGGGTTTGCTTGTGCTGTCAGAGGGCATCTGTGCCAGGAGGACTCTCTCTGTGGAAGGTTTGTTGGGGTTTTGGGTCTGGCTGGGGGTTCCTGTGCTTGCTTTGGTTTTGCTTGTAATGTTTCCCAAAATGAAATAAGCTGCAGCACCGAGAAAACCCTTCTGACCATAGCTGGATGTATCTGGGATTTTAAAATGCCTGCAAGGGCTTTGCAGGTGCCTTGTCCCCAATTTTGCCTGGCACAGCCACGCTGGCAAAGCCTGCATGTGTAGGACTGTCCAAATGCTGGGACAAGAGAGGACAGTTGGGCGCGTGAGCAGAAATTCCTACCCTCAGCCCATCAGCAACATGCTTGAGCGGCACAAACCTGGGGCTGGAGGGTCTCTGAGCTGAGATGGCAGCATCTCACACCAAAAGGCTTTTAACCCAACCAATTTGTCCCCCATGGCTTTCAGTTGTCCCTGCCTTGACACAAGGTAGGAAGTAGGGAAGGAAAACCTGGATCTGGCATTGCTGTTTAAAATTTAGCTTCAGCTATGCTTGGGAGAGCTGAGCAAAGTGGCCAGAGTCCTTAGGAGTGTTCTCTGGGGGATCTGCATGTATTCTTGCAAATACTGCACTGTGTTTGTCTGCAGAGCATAGTTTTGCTGGGTGCCAGGCACCTTGCTGAGAAAGCCCCTGAGGTGCCTGCCTTGGGAGAGCTTAAATTCACCTAAAATTAAATTCAAGGCACTATTACTACCGAAACACCCACAAGGGCTGGGTAGGACATTGCAGTAGTGTCTGTCCCATACTGCCAAATTGGGGGAAAAGTAGCTTCTCCCCCTGCAGCCACATCCCCCAAAAAAGACTTCCCCAGAGCTGGAAACCCATTGTGGCTCTGGATTTCTGAAATTACTTCTCTTGGCATGAATATAAGCGAGTCCCCATGCCATCCCTACCCCTTACCTCTGCACCAGCTGCTTTAATCCATGTAAGAGATAGGGAGTGTTTTATAGGTGCTTTTCATCTTTGGATTTGCTTTGTTGCCTTTAAGTGAGGCTGTTCTTAGGGATCAGAGGTTAGTTTCTCCTGTGCGCAGCTTGGCTCCTAGAGTCCTGGGTGCAGGCAGGTGCAGAGCATGTTAACACTATCAGGGATGGAAGGAGGAAAAGGAGGTGCTCCAGTGCTTGGCAGCCTTGATTTATGGTGTGGGCTCATAGGACACTGCTGTCATACTGAAACAGCTCCAGCAAACTGAGTCTTGTAGGGAAGGAGGTGGTAAAGAGACAGAGCTTGCAGATGCTGACTCCTCTCTGCCTGGTAGGACAGGTGGGAGGTTGCACTAGGAGAGTCTGTAGACCTTTTTGCCCTCCTCCATGGGTTTAATGGCAGTGTTAAGGGGGAGATGGCTGCAGAAACACCCGGGTGCTCCTGGTCCTCCAAGCACAGCTGGTGAGTCTCACCCCATTCTTTTGCTTGCTGCTATGCAGAGAAACTCCTGCAGCCAGAGCGGCAATGCCGTCATCCTGTGGGGAAAGCTTCAACGAGATCCTCTGCATCCCCATGCCTTCTGGGCTTTAAAACCTGTTTTTCAAGCTTTACATTTCTTCTCTGAAGATACACCTGTCTGCCTGATGCCAAGTGGGAAGGAGGCACCTGACGTAATTATGGGCAGGCTTGGGGAAGGGAGGTGAGTGGCCTGGGAGCATTCATCAGATAAGAAGCTAAATGAGCTCTCCAAGCTCTCTGCTTAAGATTTTCTCATCCTTGTTCAGGAGACCTGGCTGTACTTTGTGTGCAGAGTTATAACACAGCCAGGGGAACATGAGGGGGGTAAAAATGGACCATGCCAAGATGCTCTGCCCTAATGGTATCAGGGGCTGCCCTCAAAGCCAGGCAGAGCTTGCGATGCGATTAATGGCAGTGCAGGTTCGCACAGGGATGGCGGGTGGTATATTGCACCCTGCTGATGGCCTGATGGCTTTGACTGCTCCTCTGATGAAGGGGGAGACCATGGCATGTGGATGTGTCACATCCCCAAGGGAGAGATGCTCTGCCAGAAGTGGGCCAGCAACTGAGACCTTAGTGGGACATACCGAGCTGTGGCCGCAGCGGGCGCCTCAGTCACCCCTTCTCCTCTTTAGCTTGAGTTCATGGAAAGGAAAACAAGCTCTTATCTCTTCCTCTTCCAAGAGCTGTCTGTAGACTTTCTACCCCAAGCCGTTGGGTCAATGCTGTCCAAGGGGCTCCTTTGGCTCTCAACCACCTCCACTTCAAGCAAGGAGAGTAAGATTAAGGGAGGGCTGTGTTTGGGGCTGTGCCTGGCACAGAGCCCTGCCCAGCGTGTGCCGCAGACTGCCATGCTCCTGTAGGATGGCTTGCTCCCTCTCTCTGCTATTTGGCTCTTCCTCTGAGGTTTTCTAGATCTAGCTGGAGAAGACAATCTAGGATAGTGTACAGGGGGCTTCTTCCTGTGCTTTGCCATGGGCTTCTGTGGGTTTTTTGCTGCTCTGGACTTCCAGTTTCCAAAAGTGACAAGTAGTGCTTGTTTGCATGATGACTTAAAAGGATTGGTATTTCAGAAGATAGGTGCAGTGGTAGTCCAGGCTGGGATTGGAGGAGAACCTGGAGATGCTCACTGGAAACTGGTCCAGTGCATGGAGAGTCTCGTAGTGCAAACAGGGAGCAATAACAGCACAGAAATGCAGGCACTGTGTTGCATGAAGGTGAAATAAGTGATGCATTTCGCACTGACTTGATTTAAGAGCATCCCAACAACCTACCTGGGGCTGAAAATCCTTCCTTGATTCCCTCTTTTCTTCCCACTCCTCTTATGCCTTTTTCCATGTTGTCTGCTGTGCATGGAAAGCCCTCACAGTTCCTGTTTGCCCACCTCGATGCTCAATGTGTGTGCACATGACTTTTCTGCATTTGTTCTACCTCTTTTAAATGAAGCCTTCAGGTCTCTTGGGGCAGAGACCTCATGTTCTTCAGGAATGTCTCCAGAGCCCTTCAGGGTGCTCTTGCAATTTGTAGAAGAGGCTCTCTGTGTAGCATTTCTGCATGCTGAGTTACGGGAAGCATAATTTCTAAGCCTACTGATGACTGGGAACAAGTCATTTGGTCACCAGAGGGATAAAACAACCTGTTCTGATGTTGACGTTAGCCTTCCTTTAAGGGAGAGAGGGGTTGGACCAGATGAGCTCCTGAGGTCCCTTCCAACCTAAATTATTGCATGCCTGTTCCATAAATACCCACCATCCTTGTTCTCCCAGGCTTTTGTAAAATACCTGTTATTAGGCAGTGATGGTGAGGGGGCATGAAATGAGGTGGACCACTGCTTTGATCCTGTGTGTAGATTCCAATGACAGCATGACCCTGGCATCCTCCACAGCATGCGTCCTCCAGCCCTAATAACGATGCAGTGCATCTTTCCAGTTCATCTCTGCCTACCCGCGTTACTCATCTAGCATGTAGGTGCGTGGTATGCCCACATCCACGGCTTTTCATCTCGCCTTTTTTCTTCTTTTTAATAGGGCATCTAGTTCTTTGAGGAGCGCTGCTAGCACATGGTAATTCAGCTGATGCAGCAGAAGCTCTGGTAGCAATTTCAGTCTGTTTATTAGGTGGTTGCAGGGTTTTATTGGTCAAGCAAGTCAAGCCCTTCCCACACATTAAACCTGTGCCTGCTTAAATCATATATTTCCTATTGAAATCCAGCCCCTCCTGCATAATACTGGGCAATCTTTGCTCCAGACAAAGAGGGTCCATCAGTCTCTGGGGTGTGCTGTTGAAAAAAAGCAACCAAGGAGCATCTACAGTGTCCGATTGTTTTTGCGTTGCCTGTAACGACCCTCATTTCCAAGCTTGCAATGGCAGCCTGGTCCTCCTTGAGCTGTAGCTTGAGTGGAGTTATTCATGCCATCTTCATCTGCCTTGGCTGGCAGCCCTGTGTGGGGAGTGGATGGGTGCAGCCTGAGCCTTGCTTGGCACTTGAGTCTGTTGAGTAGAGGGCTGGTGCGGAGAGGGTGCCAGCACTGCTGACTTCTGAGCTTGGCTGTGAAAAACTACATTAACTGCTTTGCTGCTGTCAGTGGACCTTGTAGAGATGTCTGGCAGCTTTGCTAGCTCAGCAGGGCTGAGACTCAGAAGCCAAGAGAACCTGGAGCTCTCCTTTACACCTTACCTGCTGCTCACTGCACGTTCAGCTTTCCTGGTGGAAAGTCAGAAGGACATGGCAGGGCAGGAAGGTGACCCAGAGGGAACGAGCCTCCAGCCAAAACTGAGCCAGGGCTGTCTGAATTGTTCTGTGGGATGGTGAAGGGACAAAACACCTCCCGTTCACCCAGTGAAGTTGACTGCTGCTAAAAGCCCGAATGCAAATCTCTGACTGGGCAGAATCTCCCCAGACACATCCTTTTGTAAAGCATTTGCATTGTACCATTAAAAATAGATCGTCGTGTTCTACGCTTGCTTGCTGAATGCTGATGCCTGTAATTCTGTGTCATCCTCACAATCCCTTCTGCTTTGAACTTGGCTGCCTCTTTGTCTGGCACCTGAGCAAGGTTCATTCAGCAGTAACTGATATAAAGATAAGTGTGAGCTCTGTTGGAGTCTAGCAGGACAGGCAGGAAGGTGAGGAGGACCAAACTGATCTCACTTAGCTGGGGGTCAACCAGCAGCCCTAAAGGGGCAAGGCTTGGTGTGATCACTCATGCTTTCTGTTGCGTGATGCAGAAGCAGGGATGAGTGAGACCTGCTGGCATGGAAACGAGTCAGAGGATGTTGAAGCTCTGGGTGGATGTCACGATGTATCTCTGGGTTTTTTTGAAACTAAGGTTAAAAAAATATATATCATGCTTCAGTGTCTGCCTGGAGTTGGTGAGGAGAATATTGCTCCTTGTTTCCCCCAGTGAATGAGTTCATCTAGTTTGCCACCCGCTATAGCAATGATGATATGGATTAAGGGAGAAGGTCCATGTTACAAAATGATGCAATACCCAGATTTCAGTGAAGAGGGTAGGCTGTAGGATTTTGTACATGAAGAGCTATGGCATCTGACCAGCAAGCCATGGCTCGGCGGGGTGGGGAGAGATGGAGGAGGACCTGCAAAACACTTTGTTTGACCCCCATGTCACCTGGTAATGAATCACAGCCCCCATGGGAAAAGCAGAGAGTGGGGAAGGAACATTGCCTTGAGCTTTGCCTGTCATGCATGTTTTTTCTAGATAAAGATAACCCCTGAAAACCCAGAGTTGGTACCTCCTCATGGCTGTGGTCAGAGATAGAGCCTGAGCTGACAAGTGCTAATTCATCCCAAACCTGTGATAAATTTAGCTATTGTATGCATATAGGAAATTTAGCAAGCCTTGAACCAGGTCAGAAAAGCTTTGCAAAGCCTATGGTACTGCCCTGGGAGCTTTCTCATCCCATGGAAAACCAGCGTAGCCCCTTGCATTTGAGTTGAATTCTGGGCCTCCTAAGGAAGGCCAGAGTTCCAGCAGGCATACAGTGGCATAACTGTGGACGTGTCTCAGAGCCACCAGCTCTGGGATCTGGATCTGCACCTGCACCTCACTTTGCACTGGTTATTGTCAGAAACTGTAAAACCTGCCAGGGGGCAGCAACATCTTTGTTCTTCGGTGAGGCCAGGGATCCTATTTGTCATTTAAATATGGGGGGCTAATGACACTGTGCTGGGGAGGTGCCAGCAGTCTGCCCCTCTGCTGGGTGCTTGGCTTACCGGCCTTGGCCCAACCCGTGACCATCACTGGCACTCTGCTGAGCGGGACAAACTCATGTCACTTGGGATTGTCCTTAAGAAGTAAAATACAGGTGTACTTATCTGCTGCCTTGAAGAACCACAGTTTAATCCTGTGCTTTCTTTCATTTTTCATGTAGATGTTGTGGGAAAATAGTACACAGGTCCTGGAGAACCTTTCTCCAGGAAACTTCAAATGCACCCAGCAGGTATTTATGGTGTCTGGTGTCCTGGGACGGGAGAGCCAGACCAGCCCTGCAGAGGTATCTAACTACATACCTTTCTGGGCTGCCTCTGTCTGCTTTTGTTGCAAAAAGGCAAACAAGCTACTGGAGATCCCCAAGATAATCCTGCTGGGCTCATGAGGTCATGCAGCAAATGATGCGGATATCAGAGAGTGGACAGTAAGGGTGCTTGAAGCATCAGTAGGACTAGATTTCCCTTCTCTGGTGTGACATGTCCTCTGTGATGTGTGCCAAGCTGCTCAAAGCAGAAGGTGCATTCAGCTCTGAGATGAAAGCCTGGCCAGCTCTCAGCTTGATAGGGTGAGGATGGAAATGGGATAGCTTTGGTATTAGAAAGCAGAATGCTTGGGAGCTCTGTCCTCAGCATGGGCAAAGGCAGCGATTAAACGGCTGGCTGGTCATGGGTAACCTTTGATCTTGGCTTTTCTAGGCTTTAAAATGAAAGCTTGTGTTTATACTAAAGGCCAAAACCATATAATCATGTTAAAAGCACAAGTCTAAGTGGAGGAGATACTGGCCTTGTCACCTAGACTCCAGCTAAATTCCCTTTCCTGCTGTCTCTGTTGGCTTTTCCCGATCAGATCTCCAGAATGACCACCACGGCTACAGTCAGAAAGTTTTCTGGGAATAGCCAGTCTGCAAATCCTTAAATGCACCTGGGTCACTTTGGTGGAAGCAGGCTAGGAGGCAATTGCATTTGCAGTCATAGCCCACCCAAAGCTGCTGGCACATCAGGTGATGTGAGGGGATGAGGGACCCCTTCACTTGGCTCAGCTGCAACCAAAAGAGCCAGTTTGCCTTGCAGGGTAAGGGGTGCATGGGAAAGACTCCATTGCCAGCTGGGTATGACTTGTCCTCTTTCCTTTCATCCCTACATTCCTGTCTGTGGCTTGAGCATGAGGAGCCCCTGAACTGTCCCATGCCACCAGCCATGTACCCGAGGCTGATCACCCCTATGCCAGCCCTGCCACGTGCCTCCACACCATGTCCTTCATCCAATGTGAATGTACCATGTGGCACTTTACTGAAGGACATCCTAGTCCTTCAGCCATGTCCTCTGGTGGAAAACGTCTTCTGGACTGAGGGCTGCAGGTGCAGAGGGGAAATGGGAGGCAAGCAGGTGCTGCTCTGCCACATGCAGCTCCTTTCAGCGCTCCTCACCATGCTGCTTGCAGCCTATGGGAATTGAAAGAAGACTGTGGCATAGAAATTAGGAGGGGAAATTTTTTTTTTTAAAGTCGTGAGATCAGCAAGGATCTAGGCCTGAAACCCTGGCAAAGGTGCAGTGGCTGCCTCCTAGCAATGTGCTGTGGGAAAAAGGGGAGGCTGCCCCTTCCCAAAGCCCTCCCTGCATGGAGGGGGTGTACAGGGGCTCTCACCCACAGGTGAGGATGCCTGTGGTGTGTAGGGAGCTGAGATGGGCATGTGAGATCAGCATGGATGAGGCCGAGGGGGAATGCTCTGTCTGCCTTGGGGAGAACCCCCTGTGGGTCTTGGTGGGGTTAGAGCAGGGCAGCAGTGCACGTTGCCATCTATCTCCCCTACATCTTCATACTGCTGGAGCTCGGGAGATGTCATTCTTCCAGGTCCTTGAGATTCACTGGTGAAAGGTGGACAGACTTTGTGTCTGGATTAGTGGATGTGGTTAGTGGTGTTTCCCAGCCTCATTTTAAGGAGCAAAAGAAAACCCCACCTCATTTTGCCATCGTCAAGCAGAGAAATCTTTTTGTGCTGCCTTTCAAAGGGACCTTGAGTAGCTGCTAAGAAATCATCAGTGGTTACATCACCTCCAATGCGGCTACTGCAGGCACCTGACAGCTTTGTCCCACTGCCACCCTGGAGGATCATTACTGCTCCAAATTCCTCGCCCTTGGAGAAAGCCTGAATCTCTTCCTGGCAGAGAGAAGCCGCTATGCAGTTTATGATGCTGTGAGTGGCAGAAGGGAATCAGTAGATGGGCTGAAGTTCACAGCAGATGGGATAGAGCAGGGGGACACATCCTGGAGGTTCCTAACGCCATGCCATTTGCTTAGCTGGGTTCATCAGCCTATGCAGGACCCAAGCATCTTTCCGGGAGTGTGCCAAAGGCGCTGCAGTAGTATCGCCTTGGGCCGGAGACGCAGCCGTTGCCTGGCAGCTGCGGGTTTCCAGGGAAACCAGAGGTGCTAACTTGTTAATGAGCCCCATGTCCCTGATTGCTGCTGCAAAATAATAATAATTAGTGATAGGCCCGTGATTTAGGAATCCCTCAAACAGCATGAGCCTGCCGAGAGGAGTTCACTAAGTGCTGAACACTTGAAAGAAATAAGGGAAGGGGAAAAAGGGTGGAGAGCTTAGCAAAAGTGCTGCATTTTACATCTTAGTAAGTGTCTGGAGATCTGGGGGCCAGTGGGGTCTTGCTGTCATCCCAGCAGTAAGCCTGGGGCTGGGGGCAAGGCTGACCTGAAGGGATGGAGGAGCCCTGGCCAGGCAGCATCTCACTGCAGGGCTCAGAGGGCACAGATATTTCCCCAGGTGGGCTGCAGGGGGAAAAGCCAAATCACTTAGCTCAGTGCTATTGGGTCCCCAGTGGAGATGGCGGTTCTTCAGGAATGGCTGCTTTTGTGGGTTACTGGGGACAAACAAGCAGGCATTTCTCTGCGGTGCTCTTATCCCTGGGTAAACTCAAGGTGGAGATGCCTTCAGAAGAGCATGCTCCTGGGATGAGCATCACAGGGAGAGTGCTATAGATCCATTCTCACTTACATGATGGAAATACATTCATCAGAGCTGCTTCCCGCAGCAAAGGTGGCATACCTGAGGCAGCGAGGGGAGCATCTCCTCAACTGGAGCCTGTGTAGAGGGCAGAGCTCTTCAGGACACAACTACTAGCTTGGTGCAAACACTGGACATGCCGGTTAGTGAGGTTTATGGTTGCCATAGAGACATGCTGACCTTCCAGCTGGTGTCTCCAGTACAAGAGAAACCAGAACTTTGCCCTTCCCATACCATGTCTCTCAGCTGGGGACCTTGTGCAAGACAAGAAATTGAGGGAAGTGGCCTCCACCTCAGTGCCCTGTGTTGGGCCAGCACAGGGATGAGTTCCCATGGTCTTGTCGTGCCACACAGATAGACTCAGGCTGGGGTGTGTTTTGGTTTTTCTTGCTTTCTTGCCTGGCCTGACCAGAAGAGGGTCAAAGCCAGGTTGAATGCTCCCCTTAGCCTGGTTTGCCGCACATGTATCTGTCACACTCATGACTCACGTGGCCAGCACCCCTCACCCGACGCACATCTGTGGAGGTGACGCCGGGGACAGAGTTCGATGAGCGGGCAGTTGGCCTGGCCTGTGTCCTGGGATCTGCCCATCTTTCTGTCCCTCAGCTGCAGTGTGGCCTCTCCTGCTTGGCTGTCCCCTTTCAGCTAAGCCATGTGCCCATCTCCTCATTACAGGCACTCCAGGGAGAGGTGGGATTAAAGGATTATGGTAATGTTCTTCAGGAACACTCAAGAAGATTAAGATGGCTTTAATAAACTGATAAGAGAGGGACACAGCTATGTTTCCGAAACCCTAATTTAGGTTCCAGGTTAACCTTTTCCCCGGTCTTCTGTCACCATAGTGAGATCATCTCTTCAGCAATGCTCCATGCCTATGCCTGTGCCTTCGGTTATCCTTATGACCTATCTGAGCAGAAGCAGAAAGACATCTTCCTTCCTTCTCTGGTAGCCTTCCCAGGCATGGAGGCATTAGAGCTTGTTCTTCTCAGAGACCAGCTCACACACAGCCTGTGAGGTAGTGTGAAGGTCTAGTAGCCTCTGCTGGCACTTGGGGTACCTGTTAGCTGGGGATGAACCCACCACCCTGCAGTCTGGCTTCAAAATGTCCTATGGTTCCTGGCAAAGAAGGGTCTCATCTGCCTTTGACCTGGCTAGACATACTTATAGAGAAGTCCCTGTGTCTTGGGTCTGATGCCAAGGTTACAGCTCCCTATGATCGCACTCAGTTGGTCATCACCATGCCCTGTAATGGCTCCTGGAAAGAGGGGCAGAACGGACCAACCTTGCCCTGCCTTTCCCCATGTCTTTCAGGTGGAGCTGGGAGTGGGTCCTGGCTGATGTGCCAAATGTGTCTGCCACCAGGTCCACCTAGGTGTGCTGGAGCAGACGCTTATCTGGTTGTTCTGTAGGAGGGTGGCTATCAGCTGAGCTGGGAACCCTTTTTGTCTCTCTTTTCCAATCTCTTCCACCCAAGCGTCCAGACATCTGCCAGAACTTCACGCATGGAAGGCCTCTTCTGAACGGGCTTCTCTCAGAGTGGTTAGGCAATCAAGGATCTGTTATCTTTCTCAGATGCCTCTATTTGTGTCTGAGACCCCCAAAGTTTACCCCTTGCTCATTATCTGGAGAGCAGGTACCATGTTATCTCTGGAGGTACTGTGCAATGTGTCCCCCCATGTTGGATCACTCCTTCCTCCCACTTTGGTCTTTCACTCTGCTATGGTATTATCCCCATCTTTTTTTGTCTGTTGACTTTCTCCATTCCCTTTTTATTTCTTGGATATAATTTGAAGAGCCAAGAAGAATTTGCAGCCTGGTGTCCTGATGGGGAAGGGAGGCAGAAAGTAATTTGGGGATTGGGGTGTGAAAGGAAGATGAAGGGGAAAAGCTGGCTAATTTGCATCCTTTCTGAGTGCCCTGGCGCTATAGCCAAGGTACAGCAGGGGGTCTTTTGGCAAGGCAGTAGCGAAGTAATGAGGTGTGTCATATCCCAGCAGGGGCCAGCTTCACTCCCCCTCAGACCCCCTAATTAGAACTGTTTCAATTTTTCAGCCCCCTGGAGAAGTGCTCAGGGGAGCAGGGTTCCTGCGGCAGGGGGGACTGTGAGCAGCCCACCAAGGGGGCAGCTCTAATTGGAGTCGCCATGAGGAGCCACAGAGTTATACAAGCTCACCATGGGGCTGGGGACAGTGATGCTGTAGTGCCATGGGGCTGCCAAAATGCTTGGTGCCAGGAGGAGCCATCACTATTGTAGCTTTTAGGGGATTTCCCCTTCCCCCACCCCCAATTTGAATTAACGCATTGGCAGAGGCAGCAGGGGTGTGAGAAAGGGGCAGGGGAGGAGTGCACATCTTTGTGGTCTTGTTTTGGGAGTTTGGATCCTGAGGCTGAAGCCTGGGATATCTACCCCCTGCTTTGGGAGGCAGGTCTGGTAGCCCAGGGAAGATGGGGCTGTTAATGCTGGAGTTATGAGCCAGAGCAAATGCTGGAACCTCCATCCTCATATTCAGTGCCTTTCCATCCTTTTCCTGTGAGCTGGCTGTGTCCTCCAGATGTGGTGACTGGTAACTGAGCTCCCTGTCATTTCACCCGGTAGCATGTTCTACTCAAACATCTCTTTTGTGCTGTGAGCTACCATTGCAGTAGGTGCCCGCACCGCCGCTTTGGGTGTAGGAGCTTCCAAGAACTGCTGGCTTACTCAGATGAGGGTGACTTGTAAGCCTTCTCTAGTCCATGGACCAAATCCTGGCCCTGCAGAACTCAATGAAAATGGTCACGCTGGCATTTTCAGGCATGGTATTCATAGTCTTCCTAATTCAGATGCGTTAAAGCTTCCATGGAACAGCTTGTGGGTTCTCTCTAAAACACCATCTGGCAGAAACAAGAGGAGCCTGGTAGTAGCCCAGGCTTATTTTCTGAATGACTGCAGGGGCATTAAAACCTAATGCCATTAAAACATGCCTGCAATGACGTGTGCCATTAAAACCTAAGAAGACACCCTGAGCGGAATGCCTCCCAGCTTGCCTTTTGCTTTTGCAGACCCAATGGGCTGGGTGTGGAGGAAGCTTTTTCTTCTGGTAGCACTTCAGAGAGCACCAGGTTTGACCCTCCTCAGCTCCTAAGATGGAGCCCAGATATGTACCCTTATATATAAACCCCCTTTCAAAGTCTGTGCAAGTTAGATGCTGGAAAGCAGTAGCGCTTCAGGGCCATCTCAGTCCAAGCACAGCTTCCCAGGGCCTCTTCCCTAATGCCTGCCTGTTTCTTGAAGGCAGGAGTGAAGGTCAACTCAACTTCCTGGATTCCAAGAGAGGTCATCTCTTGACTTGCCAGGAGGCAAGCTGGCAAGATACCCATGAGCAGGCTGTGATAAAAAGGCAGGTGAAATCCAGTGTGAAGTGATGGATGTGGGTGAGCAAATCTGATTTGGTGGTGTGTCTGATGGGCCCCAAACTAGCTATTACCATGTGGCAGCAAAATGTTAGAGCTGAGCTAAGCTTCTGTGAAACCATTAGCTCTGTGCTCAGCAGAGGTCAGGAAAAGCAAATGGAGTGCAAGGAGCTTTTGGGCTGGGAACAGGGAAAGGAGGAGACATCTTGCCCTATGCAGGTCCCTGGTATGCCTGCCTCTCAAACACAATGCATTGGGGCTAGCCAGGGTGGAAAGTGGTGTCTGTGTAACAGACAGCTCTGTAGATGCTCTAACCTGAAAGGCTCCTAAATGAGGTCTAAATGTGGTGAGAACCATGGATTAGGGAATGGGCATGCATGGCCTCTTCCAGTGCAAGTAGTAAGGGTCACCCAGAGGACCCATTGGTTAGCAGATTTGGAGCTAACCAGGTGAAGGATTTCCTCATCGTAGCTGGCAAACTGTTCCACTCCCTGCCACTGGCCACTGTGCCTGTTAAAAGCTAATATGGCTTCAAAAAACAATTAGGCAAATTCATAAAAGAGAAAACCTTTGGCTTGGGCAGCTCTGGAGCCACAGATGCCCATGGGCTGGGAGAACATACCTAGAAAGTGTGGCTTGTTGTGCTCTTATGCTCTTCTGAAGGCATCTTCTGATGGCCAAGCCCCTGGGGACTCGGCCCAAGGTAAGTGTCGCGTCCTAGCCAGCTGACCGGTCGCCTTCTTTCCTCTCTTTCCAGGTTCAGCACAATGAGTTGGCATCCTGGATGTTAGTGTGAGGAGATCAGGACGGGCGCTGCCGTGCTCACCCCTTACCCACTACTTATTCCCCTTGGGGAGGCGGGTGCTGGCATCCCTGCCCTGCCCTTCTGCCCCTTGCCCCACACTTGCCATAGAGGGGACAGGCCCGTTATGGCTGGGGACAGGCTCCCACGCAAGGTGATGGACCCAAAGAAACTGGCCAGCCTCCTGAGGAACGGAGCAGAGGGCACCCTGGTCATCGACAGCCGCTCCTTCGTGGAGTACAACTCCTGGCACGTCCTCAGCTCTGTCAACATCTGCTGCTCCAAGCTTGTCAAGAGGAGGCTCCAGCAGGACAAGGTCTCTATCACGGAGCTCATCCAGCCCGCCTCCAAAATGAAGGTAGGGGGTCTGACCCTCATCTTTCCTGGTGGGTGCTCACACCCTCTTCCTCAGTAGAAAGGGGCAGGGTGGGGGTGGGATGCAGACTAGCATCCTCCTCCTCCATCCCTTGATCTCAGCATCTACTGGTGTCTCTCTGGCACCCTGTGGAGAGCTAGAACATGAGCTCATGCAGCCGCAGGGCTGTCCTTTGGGACCTGTTTGTTGCCCCCACCCCAGTGACGTGGCTCCCTGCTCCATGAGCCCTCCCCAGGCAAGTCTAACAGGTATATCAGCCTTAGGACTTGTCCTACACCAGCAAACAACCCCCCAAAGCCTTCCTGGAGCTGTAAGCTTAATCCCCTGCTAAAAACTCTTCCCCTCCCCTCTGTCATCTCTAACTCCATTCAGGGACATGTAATCCTCCTCCCCTGTGACGCCAGAAGCTCTTATCCGGTGTCACGGCATATTATCTCTCCCAGTGTCCTCTCTCTATCGCTCCTGGTTAAATAATAGAGGTGGCTCTGAGCCACAGAGCTGGGCTGGAGCCCTGGCCTGAGCAGCGCCGGGTGCCCCTGAGGTGCCATAGGCTGCATCCTGCCCTACGCTGAGATGCTGCTGGAGGGCTGTGCTGATGGGTGGGCTGTGGGACGAGCCAGAGGGTGGTTTGCCATTGCAGCCCGCCCTCCCGCCAGCTTGCTTTTTACTGTTCCCCCCTCCCATCTTGTAATTTTATGGCAAAGCCAGGGTAATTCAGGCGATTAATCAAATGCTGGGCCCAGCTGGAGCCATCTGCGACGTGTCCCCCCACCACCACCCCACAAAGCCACCGCTGTCCGCATTGGCTGCCGGTGACATCACCCTGCCGGGATCAAGGGGACTCGCAGCGCGGGGGGGCCGGCCTTGTGCCAATCTGCTGCGGTGATGCTCCGGGCTGGGCTATTTGGAGGGGATTGCAGAGACTGATTCCTGAACGGCTTTAGCTGCTCTTAAATCCCCGGGAGAATAAAGCAGAATAATCAGTTTTTCACAAGCTAGGAGGAGAGCGGTGCAGCCGCCCTCCTCCTGGTGAGGGTCACCTCTGCAGTGGCCGCTGTCACGTGGAGCGGCAGCAGCAGCAGAAGCGATGCACAAGGGGGAGGAAGAAGAGGAGGATGACGGGGAAGGGGGAAGCATGGAAGAGTTAATATCAGCTGATGTCGTCCACCTGCAAACCTGCAGTTCGGCAGCCACAGAGGAGCAGTGGCTCTCAAGGGTCCATCTAGGCAGTCCCTGCTCTGTCCCCATAGAAGGAGCGATTGCCTCCTCCCCATTCCTGGATCATTGCATAATGGTCCAGGTACTGGCTGGGGACATGATTATAACCAGGAGTGCTAGGGGGGTGGAGGAGAGGCATTGCCACCATCTTTAATTCACAGCTTTTTCCTCTTCGGTATGGCTGAAATCTCTCCTGGCACATCCGCGGGCAGGAGGCAGTGTGCCCCTGCTGCTGCTCTGTGCAGTCTCTGCCATGCTTACCACTTGCATGCTGGCTCTCCCAGCACACACAGCCTGGGAATTAATTAAGCTTCAGGGCACCCTTGTGAGGTTAAGCCACTTGCCCTGGGAAGCTGGAAGGGGGAACTAGTGGGGGGTCACAGCTGTATCCTCATCTGGCATAAAGCAGGGGTGGTGGCCATGGCTCTGGCCTTTTCATGCATGCACCTGTGAGTTTGCATTTTAGGGTGATGAACTTCCCTCTCCCCCTTTCTCCTTCCTCCACGCCTCCGATTCCAGCCATTTGGGTCATGGACGTATTTTGGGATCCCCAGAAATCAGCGTGGTCTGCCACCTCGAGGTGTATAGACCCTCAGAGGGGGATGTTGAAAGTGGGTTTAGATCTCTGTTACCACGGTATTGTTTCCCTGCCTCCACCTGACATCGCTGGCCAACCCCCCCCCAGCCCTGCTCTGCCCCGGCTCCCCACACTGGAGCTGGGGGAGGCGGTGGGGCGAAGCAGTGGGGAGGGTGGGGGGCACGGCCGGGTTGGGAGCAGATGGCAGGAAGGGTGACATCAGTGGTGCGATTGTCCGGCCCCATTATTCCTCCTGATGGGCCTCCCGCCCTCCTCCCGTTTCCTGCTCCCGGCTGGCCGGGACTGCCAAGACAAAGGCAGCTGCAGCGACGCAGGGCCGCCCGGGAAAGGGCAGCCCTGGGCCCTCACCTTGTCCCGCTCCTCTTTGCCTGCCCAGTGCAAAGAGAGCTCGACCTGTGCATCCCAGCTCTTTGATGCCCCAGGCAATGATTGCTTTTTGGAGGAGGATGCTGGACCCGATACAGAGCAAAGCTTTTGGGCAACCCCACCTGGTTCTCCCTTCTGCTCCCTGCATGCGCGTGCAGGGAGCAGGGGTGAGAGCATTTGTCTAATTTGCTTTTCCCAGTGCTCATACCCCTCTTTTCCATACCACTGTTAAGGAAGGGTACCATTAACAGTGCTTCTGGATGCTGTGGTTTGGAGCAATACTGTGGGATAACAGCAGCTCCTGGCTTTTTTGGTGCAAGAAAAGGAAAGGAGCATTTGGTGGGAAAGAATAAACGGGGAAAATAAAAATCCCTTTGTTTTTTCAATGAAGTATGCCTACAATTGTAGGCATAGCTAAGCCACCGCTCCCCAAGCCCCATTGTGCACTGCATCCCGCTGGGCACGTGCATCTTCCCATGATGCCCGCTGGGAAACTGCAGCAGCATTTCCCAAATAGCAATAGTCTCCCTCTGCACAAAAATGGCACCAATGTACTGCACTGGTTTTGTTCTTGAGCCCTTCTCCCAATACTAACAAAAATTTTCCCAATAATAAATTCCAGTAACAACTGGAATATTCAGCTCCTTGGTGCAGTTTTGGGGGCAGAGGTTATGGGAGATTCCTGCTTGGGGTTTTTACTGGCATTTCTTGAGGGACATGTCGAAAATTTCACTTCTTCAAGATCCCCCTAGAAAGTCTTTTCACCTTTCAACCTCTTCTCTCTGCCTGAAATGTAGCTATCTCCAGAGCAGCTATAGCCATGGTTTGAGGTGTGACAAGGGTCTCTTTGGGCGATGGGAATATTTATTTATTTGCATTAGAAGCATGGCTCTGCAAGCAGCTGTTTTGCTTGAGGGAAAGCCGGGGCTTATTTTTGAGCCGTGTGCCTGGCTGCTTTTTATGTTGATGGAAGCCCTGTTATTTCAGTGGGGTGATTCACTGTGTTTTGAAACAATATGTGACTGAGATGTCAGTGGTAATTGAGATAATAAGAATAGCTCACTCTTATCTTAGGCCAGATCACCTGTAGAGCATCATCATCCCTGCTTGGCAGCCAGGCAAAGGTAGAGCAGGGACCCAGGCTGTGCTGAACCACCCAGTGCCTGAGACCAAATGTCCATAAGTGAGTTACCTCCTGCCAGAGCTGGGGAGGGCAATGGGGAGCACGGGGCTTGGCACGAAGGTGATGGATGGTCTTAGCTGGGGTTTCGTTGGAGCTGTTGGCTGGATGGTCCCTGCTCCAGACTGACCATCTGCCACAGAGGAGATGCTGGCAGGGAGGAATTTTGTCCCTGGGGAGGTGCCCTGGGGCACTTCCAGTGCTGGGGTGGGCCAGCAGCTTTTCAAAGGCATGCGTGAATTTGCAAGCCCCACTCAGCATCTACCTGGGGCCAGAAGACTTGCTGTGCCTTGGCCCTGCTGTCCCTTGCTGGCCAAATTTGGGGGCCCTTTCTGGAGGGTGATGCCTCGGGGTTTGGTTACTTCAGCAGACTTGGGGTGATGGACAACCCCAATGGGAGAGCTCCACCATGTAGGTGCTGCTCCTCAGAGGGACTCCTCTGTTGTCAGCCACGCCCCAGCCCTATGCCAGCCCCTGGCAGAAGCGTGAATCTGGCCCTGAGCATCTCTTTAGCTTTACCGTCCTCCTCTGCCCAGTTAGCTTTTAACCATCCTCTGTGTATCAGGAGTGCGTGAGGTTAATGGTAAACCCACAGACCTGATTAAACATCTCCCTCTCATTTCCCTTTGTGGTGAGGATCCAGGATGCTGGTGCAGGTTCCCTGTGTGCTCCACGAGGGCTCCTCAGGACCATCCTGAAGGCATTCTTGCCCCAGCAAGCAGGGTATTTATTTTCCGCAGCCAGGCCATGTGAGGCCAGCACTCGTTTGGCATTTACATTGAGTGAAACCTTATAACGTTAATAAGATGTAAACCGTGTCGCACATCTCTGTCGTCGCTCAGCAACCCTGCAGTAATGGTCCAAACAAAGCCTCCCCGTGCAGAGGGAACACTAAATCCTATTGTGGGATAATTCTGCTTGGCCAGAGCTGGTATCTCCCCTGCAGCCACCCTGGCCAGGACTGCGCAGCCGGGACGAGCCCCTGCCCCACCGCAGCTCAGTCCCTGCCTCACCGTGCTTTGGGGGAGATGCTTTTGCTGGCATGGGGCTTCAGGCTGGGGACTGGGTTTTTGGGATGTGCTAAGGGCATGCTAGGGGACCTTGAAGGGATAGTGGCCCTGCTAAGGACTGGCAGACTCCTGGCTCCGAGCTGGCTTGGCAGCCACCGTGTTTCCCTCCAGCTGTATTTGGGACAGCCTCCTGCGAAAGTCCTGCTTCAGGGATGGCTGAGGAAGAGCAGCTGGGGTAGATCCCCAGCTGGCTTACCCCCAGATGGCTTCTGTCATTTTTCAGTGTCTTATTTTAAAATTCCCACATCCTTTTATCTTCCCTTTCATCTTGCCACTGCCTTTTCATCCCTCCTGACATCCTGCTGACCTGCAGGGCCAGTATTGCTCTCCAGTGCCCAGTGCTGGGCTGGGGACAGGCAGCTCCTTTGAGCTCCCTGCTTCCTATTGCAGAGCTGTGCATGGTGCCCCGGCGGGGATTTCTGTTCATGCAGGGCCATCCTTCTGCTGCAGTGAGGAGACATGATGAGCTCAGCTAAATCAGTGCACCCTGCAGTTTTATTTGGATGGTGCTCACGTTGCCAAGCAGGGAAGCACCTGCAGCAGGGTGTGAAAGCAGCATTAATATTGACAGCAACCCCAAGCAAATCTGCTCCAGTGGTAAGATAGGGCATGGCAGTGACACAGTAAAAGGAGGCGGGTATCCATGAGTAGTTCCTAGTTCGAGTGGGGTTCTAAAGAGATTTTGGAGAGGGACGGGTAGGGTGTGGGCAATGAGCAGCACCAACACAAGCTGAAGGAGACAGTGGCTTGGGGGCGCAGACTCTCCCTCCCTGCCCACTGCTGCCTCCTCTTCCTCCCACAGCATGATGGATGTGCCTTACCCCGCCAGTTGAGAGGGCAGGCACTCGTAAGGCAAGCGTATGCCATCCACGTGGCTGCTCAGCAGATGTGCTGAGCCATGCTTTTGCGAGGATTTTTGTCTTCTTTTAATGCATGGAGCTTCAGGTAGGTGTAGGAATGGCCAGCTGCACCTTGAGCGCTCTTGCTGCAATCCAGCCATCACCAGGGGTGGGGGGACTGCTGCCTGCAGACAGCTGCCTGCCTGTGGGGTACCCCACTATCTCATCTACCTCAGAGACCCCGCAGTGGCAGCAGGGCTGGGTGCTGTCTGTGGCACGTAAAGTCACGTGAGAGCAGACCAGGAGCTCCTTTCCTTCTCCTCAGCACATCTCTGCAGTGTGCAAGCCCCGTGATACATTACAAAAGGAAGAAAGAGCATCCCCCTAAACATCCACCAAGATAAAGATTTTCCCTCTCCTCCAGCCCTCAGGGGTGATCTGCAGGTTTGAGTTGAGCTTCCAGGAGGGTAGTGTCTACAGAGGGGTTACTGTGCTGGGCATGGTGTTTCCAGGCTGAGCCCTGAAAACCTGTCACTCTCACTCTACTTCCTCCAGCCACAGCACAGGGGCTGTGCTGGGAGCATCCCTACCTGCAGAACCACCCCCAAATCCCTGTGACACCAGCCAAGCTGTAGAGGAGTATGTGAGGGCAAAGGTTGGGTAGGGAGGAGGTGATGGAAGAAGCCGCAGCGACTTCTGGGACATGGTTAAGTAACGGTAAGCTGAGGGTGGGCGATGGGGAGGAGTGACCCTATTTTGGGTAGGATGCTCAAAAGCGCTTGCAGTTGGTGGGGCTGCTCTGGCGGGCATCTGTGCTGACATACTTGCTCATACCCATGGAGCAGAGTCCCAGCCTGGCTGGACCCTTCATTTGCTGAGGAAAGCCAGCTCATGGATACAGTGTGGAGCTGGGGTCTCCTGCTTGTGTGACCACTAAATTCAGCTTTTCTTCCTGTGGTGGTGTGGGCAGCAGCATCCTCAGCACTCAGCCTATTTCTCTGACGCCCAGTTTGTGTCAATCCCCCACAGGTGGAGGCAGAGGAGCACCAGGACGTGGTGGTCTACGACCAGAGCACACGGGACGTGACCGGCTTGGCTGCCGACAGCTTCCTCTCCATCCTCCTGGGCAAACTGGACAGCTGTTTCCACAGTGTTTCCATCCTCACAGGTAGGACCCCGCAGTTATTGCTTCCCTTGGTGCTCCTGCCCTTAGTCTGGAGTTATGGGGCTGTGGCCACATGTGTCCATCTGCACCCGATTTCCTGGCCACCAGTGGCTGCGGTGTCAGAAGGCAGCCCCTCACACGGACCAAGGAGGCTTGAGCCACCCTGGCATTGCTGGGTGCATTCATTCCTTGCACTGTCCAGTTCCCTGCCACTGCACCTGCCAGCCAGGGTGAATGAGAGGGGAGGGTATGGAGGGATCATGGCGCCATGGATCCAGCCACACAAAAGTTGCCCTTCATTCCCCCAGGCCTGGCACTGCTTCATCCCTGGTGAATGTGCCAAGGGCTGGACCCGGTTTGGGTGCTCTGCTCCCCCTCGCTGCTATTAAAGGGAGGGCAGGAGAGGAAATCCATGGATGTGCTGGGAAGGGAAGAGGAAGGAGGGCAGGGGCAGAGGGTCATCCGTGGGTGAGTCAGGGTGTGCTGGAGATGATGCTCTCTGGGTACAAGCATGCAGGCAGGAGGAGGCACGTGCTGCCCTAATTACAGCCCTCCTGCAGAGCAAAATGGGAGGCAGGCAACAGATGAATGCAACGCTCCAACCCAGCAGAGAGGAGGAGGAAGAGGCAGTGAGCTGCCAAAGGGAGAGTTAAAGCTGCCTTTAATTCCCCATGGCTGGGACAGCTGTGCATCTGGCTGGCTGGCTACCCACCTCTGAGCTTTCTGCCTGCAGAGAGGTGGGTAGGCGCTGCCCCACACAGCCCCTTGATCCCACTGAGCCCAGCCAGGCTCCTAGATAGTGCCAAAAGCTCAGAGATAGGGATCATCTCTGTCCCCTAAGCCTGTCCTCGTCCTGTAGTGATTGGGTACTGCTTTGGGGCTGAGGTGGAGGGGACTGACCTCTGTGTCCCCAGGGCATCACAGGGATGGAGGGAGCAGCCATCCCTGCAAACCCAGCAGTGTGACAAACCCTGGGAAGTAGCTGTGATGGGGAAGGTGGCAAAAGCAAGTGGCATTCAGGGAGCATTGCTCGTGCATGGCATGGGTAAGTGCTGTTGAATCAGAGCAGCTGCGTTGTGACAGGGAGAACAGAGCAGAGAAATAGTAGGAATAAATCACCCTGTTTGAGGATTTCAAAAGCAAGCAGGGACTACACAAAACCATGTTAAAGCTAATTAGCGTGGCCCAGGTTGCAGGAACTCTGCTGAGGCCAGTGCTGGAGGAAGCCACTGCGAGCTTGCTATGGCAGCTGCCGGCCTGCCCCAGCAGCCACACCGGTGGCTCCAAGGTCGCCGTGGCATAAAAAAGGGCACAGCTTGGCACACAGTGCAGGAGAAGGAAAAGGCAGATTCAGTTGCATCTGGGAAGGAACCTGCTTAGTCACCAGGATGGATCAGGAAACAGCCTTCATGGCGTGACCCTGGCATCCCTCAACCCGCCACTGCTTTCTCAGGGCCATGTGAGGGGCAGTGGTGTGTGTTGGCTGCAAACCGCCTGCCCCAAGTCCTCCTGGAGCAGAGATGGGGCTGGGTGAGGTGGCCCTGAAAGCCCTGGAGCCTCCTCCTTCCTGGGAAAGTGAGGGGAGTCTTGGGGGACCCCTGTAGTACTGGTGCAGCCCAGCTGCATGCACAGCATGCCCCATGCTGGGTGAGCACTGGCAGCATGCCACCCTCCTGGCCATCAATATCGCCACCACTGAGCTCCCCACAGGCAAACCTGCACCCTGCTTGGGCACACGCATCCTCCATCTTCAGGGTAGCCATTTCCATCTCCTGGGGCTGCAGGAGCCTAGACCCCAAGGAGGGGTGCGGCTGTGCTAGGTGCCAAGCAAAGCTTAAACCTCCCTAATTAAAAGCGCTGCAGGGCCACAGACTGATGAGGAGTGCGGGCTGCCAGCGGGTGGAAAAAACAGGAACCGAAATGTAGAACACTGGGTCGTGGTGGCGGCATTTTACATGGAAATCGTGACTGGAAGCGGCTGCAGAGAGCGTCTGGGGGAGGCTGGGCACGCTTGCCGACACACACAGCTTCCTCCTGCCTGCGGTATGGGCAGCAGCCGGGTTGTTTTAGAAGCAGCTCTTGGGAGGTCTGAGGGGGGTGTTTGGGCTGGGCTTAATTCTGACCCCTTGCCCTGGTGGGGTTTAACCCCTTGGTCTGTCTGCTCCGGGCTCAGGCACCTCGTCCTGCCCCAACCTATCCCATGTCCCAGAAGAGGTGCCTGGGTCCTCCCTGGAGGTGGCTTGTGACCCCAGCAGGGAGTCAGGGAAGGGCTGCCAAAATGTCAGAGTCCTGCCCTGAAATGGATGCCAGCACCCCAGGGAACCCGATCTTGAAAGTCCCCAAATGCATGTGCCAGCCCTAAGCAGCCCTAAAACCTCCCGAGCCCTTCCATGGTCCCCAGCTCTCCTCAGCCCCAGCAGATGTTTCTCCAGGGGTGACGTACATCCATGCCTCAGTGTCCCCATCTCATGCAAATGCCGTGCTTGGCCATTCCTGCTCGCCTCCAACCTGGCATCCTTTGTTGAAGCAGCTGATGGAGGCTGATGGGCAAGGACAGGGGAGCTAGGGGTGGCAAGAGTGGTGGCAGGGACCCTTCAAGGGTTAACAGCCCAGAAGCAGCGATTTCAGCGGGCTGGGAAGGAGGAATCTGAGTCAATTATTCCCAGTCTTGGAAATCATCAGCTTGTCTTCTTTTTTCCCTTTTTTTTAATTGTGTAAGTATAAATAGTGCTGCTTGCTGCCCTCCATCCATGGGAGCAGAAAGCCTGTTGATTTATATGGTTTTCCTGACATCACATGAAGTGGTGGAAAACTGAATGGAGCCAACATTTTTTCTGCATTACGTAATGCCCTCTCCCTCCCTCCCTCCCTCCCAGCCCAGCTCTGCTATTCCTGCAGGAGCCTGACTGTTCTTTAACCTTTGTTTACTTCAGCACAAACCCTTGCTTTTTTGAGCTTTTTTGGCTATTTTTTTCTCTTTTTTTTGCTTTTCTTTTTTTTCTCGCTTTGTGGTTTTTTTTTCCCCCTTCTTCCCCTTCGCAAACTCCCGCTTGGTTTTTATTAACAGCCATTATCTGTTTATGAAGCAGCAGCAGCAGTCTGGCTCCATCGCTCCCTGATGGCTCCCGCGTGCCAGCTCTTGTGTTGGAGCCCAGCCAGAGCCATAGCGTAGTGCTGAGCTCCTGGGTGCTGAGCTTCACTAGCTCCTCTTCATTTGTTCAGCTGCAGCAGAGGGCGGGGAGAACTTCCTTTGCTCCCATTCAGTGGCTCCCAAAAGCAATAGCTGAGGACTTTGGATGTTTGTCCAGATGATGCTTAGGCACACATCCTGTCCCTACTCCTGGTCCTTGGGCCGAGCCTGGGCTCCTCTCTTCTGTGCCCGAAGCCATAGGCCAGCCGGAGATGAAACTGGGGTGGCAGTGTGGCCATCAGCGGTGGTCCCCGCAGCCCGGACTGCTGGGATTGAGACCCCCCGTTGCACAGCAGAGGCTTTTTTCATTGCGGTTTCATGCACCGGGGAAGATTTATCATTGCGATATCATGCTCCAACCTGAAACAGGCCCCTCGCTTGATTTCTGAACTCAAGTCATGAGCTTTTCATCTGGCTCTGGAGCACGTGTGAGATCATCTTCAGCCTCCCCCTACTTTTGTACCAATTCTTCAAGGAATGTTTAAATTTTCCAGTCCTGTTCTTTCTAAATTTGGAGCATCTGTTTACTCCCAGCATTCGGAAAGAATGTAACAATGTCATCAGCAAGAAATTCCTCTCAGCCCTCCACTCGCCATCCTCCTCCTTGGCAAGTGGGCTGGCCTTGACGTTGCTGGCTGTGACCAGGTCCTCTCCAGTCCAGCGGTGCTGCCACCAGCCAGCAAGGCCAGGGAGAGTTGTAATTGTGCCGTGGAGGTGATCCAGAGGGGGCTGAGATTTGGGGGATTTTGGGGGAATCTACTAAAGGCAGGTGACTTCAGAGCAGACAAAATGAAGTAGTGAAAAAAAGAAAGGGGATTTCCATTGGAGGAGCTGAATTGAGCTGCCCAGGCAGGAGTGGGTTCAGCACTGACTGGAATTATTTTAGAAACAAGGACTCAGGGGCAGATGATTTTAATAAAAAATTTAAAAAGCAGCTTTTTTTTTCCCGCATAGGGACAGTCCTGAAAGGAGATTAAACATCAGGGCAGCTGAATGCGACTTTGCGCATCCTTGGCTGAAAATGCTGTGATGCTTTTGTGTGTCATGTTGGTGTGAAGCCACATGCCAGCATCCCATCTCCCTTTCTGTGTGCTTCTCTTGAAACATGTCTGGCTGGGGCTGTTTTAGAAGAAAAGAGAAGATGAATTAAAAAAAAAACAAGCTAGGCAGGTGCAAAAGCAGTGCATAGGCAGGGCAGAGCAGAGCAGTCTTGATTTTAGTCAGAGTCCCAGGAGCTGGAGATGGCATGTGCATCCGAAAGGCAGCAAAAATACAAATGAATCTGCAAAACTTGTCATGGCTGTTGCTGAAGCTAAAAGCTTAGCAGAGTCCAGTACGACAGTTGAGGTGTCTTTACAAACCCAATGTAAGAAAAAAAAGTCTAAAACCTAAGAAAGAAAATACCCCGAACGCGCACACACACACACACACACTTTGGTTGTCAGTCAGAAGCTGTCTGATGGGAGTGGGGAAGCAGGACCCCACTGCAGCTGGTTATTTCATGGTCACCTTTCTCATTGCCCGCTCTGGGCAGCATTGTGGTTTCATCTGATGACTTCGGTATGTGAGCGTGTCTCCTGGGAACACAGCATGTGCAGGATGCACTACCTGTAGGACTTTGTCCTTTGACTCCAGCAGAGCCTCTGCTCAGTACGTAGGCCTGAAGATGCACGCATAGGTCAAGCGTTAGGGCTATTTCAGGTACCCTCGGACTTCAAGGTCTAAAAGCACTTGTGGACTTATTGGCGTGAATCCATCAGATGTACCCACAAGTTTTTCTCCTAAATTCTTATTAGTGCCTCTGAACCTCCCACAAGCACCTCTGCTCACCTGTGGACATCTCCATCCCATAGCGTACTATGATGAACTGAAAGAAGCAGATTCTTGGCCGGCAGGAGTGTGGGTATGAATAAGGATGGTGCAGGGGTGGGATGAGATGGGAAAGAGTACTCACATGAGACTCTCAATTTCTTGCTTCTCCCAGATTTGGGAATTTTGAATAACCAGCTTTGCAAATACTGTGAATGGGACTCCTGGTTGTTCTTCATCTACAAACTGCCCATGTAATGCTTGGGAACAGAAGAAGGGTAAGAAGTTCTGTGGAGGCAGTAACACCTGGCTTTTCCCAGGCCATAGGTGGTGGTGTGCAGGGGGATTACCTGTAGCGATGCTTTTCTTTTGACTGTCCAGAGGGCTGGAAGTAGGGTGATATTGCCAGCCTAGTAAGAGAGGCGCTTTTTTAAAAATCATAGCATTGGCTTTAGCCACTTGAAGTTGCACTTCAAACGGTAACCTCAAGCATTGTGATTTTTACAGTTCTGGAGGTTTAGGTAACTCTCTGAATCTCCCTCCCTCTCACACCAAACATCCCTGGGTCCATGGCACTGGAGGAGTTGCTTTCTTTCTTGTAACAAAGCTGTGTGGGACTACTTTTGCCAGGGCAGGACCATGTTTTCTCACCTTCCAGCCCCCATCCAGTGGGTGCTGCCATCCAACCCTGGCCACCCAGCCCAGTCATGGCCCTAGGGAGTGCTCCCAGTCTCTGCAGCCCGAGGCACAGTGTCAGGGTAAGGTGCCCCCTTCCCACCCTCTGCCGCAACCAAGAGATGCCTGGGAGGGTTTCAGCCCCAGTGGGGCTGGCGGCTGCATCCCTGGAATGGGTTAAGCCAGGTCATGTATGTGTGAGCTGATTGTATTCCAGACCTATGCTCTAAACCTCCCTGTTTAGCAACACTGTCGTCAGACAACTTGTTTTCCCAATTCTATAATTACCCTGAGGAGCTTCCCCTCCCCCTCCAGTCGCGTTTTTAACCATCAGACCCAGAAAAGGCGAGTGAAAGGGCCGAAGGCAGAGAGGGACAGAGGAGAAGGGGCTTAGAGAATAGCAGCCTTCCAGTTGCCAAGACTTACAAAACCACTGTGTAAATTTGTTTCTCATTTTTGGAAAGCCATTAGGAGGAAGGCAGCTTCCCCAGCAAGAGATCCCAATGGGCAGGAGCCACTGCCCAGTTATGGTTTCCTTCCTTTTGAGAAGCCTGCCTCCCCCTTTCCCTGGGCCCATGCTGTATGCTTGCGAAAGTTCGGTGCTGGCAATTATTGTAAGGTCCCAGAGCTGGGTGGAGAGAGGAACTGCTGACCGCTGACAAGCCCAGCTGGGCTTGTGCCAGGCTATAGGTACTGTTGCGATGGGTATTTGGGTGCTGAACAGGGTCTTTCTACTCCCTGCTCTTTCAGGCAGGCTGCATGAGTCTCTCCGACCTGTTGCAGCAGGTTTTTAGCTGGTGAGCGCTGTGGCGATGAGAGCGAAGTGGGGCTGACAAGGCTGGGCATCGTCCCCAGGTGATGCACCTCTGTCACATAAATAGGGGCTGAAGGCAGGATGGGTGACAGACTGACCAGGAGGAGCACCTGGGGCTGAGGGACAGCAGGCAATGCATGGGATGTGTCTCTGTGCTACAAATGTCACATTTCATCTCTTTACTTGCCAGTGCCCTCCCTGCCCTAGCACTGGCTTCCAACCCCTGCCCTGGTCCTAGCAAAGAGGTGAAAAAGATGGGGAGGAGGATGCTGCCTGGGGAATGGTGGCTGCAGGTAGCATCTCCATGTGGCTGGACCTCACACTGATGGAGGAAGGGGGTTGCTCGCCTGTCTTTTGCTGAGGGTCAGAGGGACACAGGACACCAGTGAGCCTCCTGCATCAGGGACTGCCTGCTGGTGTCATGCCCAGCTCCCTAGCTACAGCCTTGAGATGAAAACTAGATCCAAATGCACCCTGAAGGAACCTGACTGTACCAAAATAACTTGTGCTGAGGGCTCTCACAAGCCTGAGGGAGTCGGGTAACCAGAGGGCAGTCAGGAAAGGCAAATTCATGTTTGTGGACCACTGGGTCAGGGAAAGGTTGATGATCGCACCCCCTAATTCACCACGTGCTTCCTGCCGCATCCCCCTCTGCTGGTACAGACCAACCAGCCATCCGCTGCCCCTGCACAACTCATTGATGGTTTCCACCCCAGCAAAGCCCCAAACACAACCGACAGAGTGGTTCACAGCCGAATTGGCCACCAGTGTGGGTAGAGCACTTCTGGCCCAGTGGCAGTGGGAGATGGAGGCATCTCCATTGCCGGGAGCCATTGCCACTAGCCACCAGCATCATGCGTCCTCCCTCAAAGGGACAGAGGTGGTAAATGTGGGGGACCACAGACCCCCCTGGGGAGCTGCTGTGGGAGCTGCTTCCCAAGCGTGGCTCTTGGGGGAAGGCTGCTCTTCTCTCTTCCAGCCTAGTTGGAGCATGCTTTGAATTTTATCCAACCTCTGACCCACATCTGATAATAATCAAACCATATTTGTTACAACAACAAGGCTCGTTAGGAGGCTGGCTCTGCTCGGGGTGGGGGGGGAGGGGAGAGCACTTAGTTAATGCCAATGACCTCATCTCATGTGATGTCATTCAAAGGAAAAACACTGAAGTCACTCACATATGGCTCAGCCTGGGGTTTTTCAGCCCATAAAGCTTCAGATTTTCAAAGGCACAATACATGCCCCCCCACTTTGTGCTTCTGCTTGCTATAATCCTGAATGAGTGTCTGAAGGCCTGGGCTCAGACCAATAAACTCATAAGGAGCTGTGTGGAGACATATTAAAGAGTCCCGTGAGTGGGAAACGGGACGAGTAATTCTCTTCCCCAGGACAAATACAAGGAAGAAAATGCATCAACCCCCAACCTGCGTTAGAAGCCACTGCTGATGGATAGACCACACTGGGACTGGGAAAGCCCGTTCCTATATGTCCCCTCTTGCTGGACTTCTGCACGTGAGAAGGCTTTGGCGGGGTGCATCTCCTCCAGACCATGGTCATTCTTCACTGGGACTAGGCAGATAACTCCGTCCCACATGGCCGTGTCCAGGTGCAAGCAGCCCAGCACCAGCCACTTTCCCCACCAGCTGTTGGGGCCCGTTCGCCTCCAGCTGTTTGAAACCACTCCAGGATGAACATCCCTCCTGGGTGATGCTCTCGGTGGACACATCAAGAGGAAAGATGAGCTGGTGGGTAGGGACCTGCTGTCTGGTCGTCTGGTCTGCCCTGCAGCAGAGAACCCTGGAGAAGTTATTTAATCTTTTGTGCCTCAGTTTCCCTCTTGGAAAATGGAGCTAGTGGCATTGACCTTTCTGGCTTTGGGGTTCAGAGTTAAACATCCCATGGGGAATGCATGCTGGTCCTGCCAGGAGCAGCTGTGGGGAGGGGGCAGGATGCGGCACAGCCATGGGGTGCCTGTCACCGGATAAGGGGCAGCAGCTAGCAGGGATGGAGAGCTGTGCTGCATCCCCCCTTCAGCATGGGGTTTGATCACACACTACCCTGGCTGGGGCTGAAATGAGGTGTGGGCATTAGCTTCCTCCCTCCAAGTCCCTGTCCCCAGACTAACTCTGCGGGGCCAAATCTGGCATGGTGCAGTGATCAATTTCCTGTTGCAGCCACTCACTGCAGGGGGCTTTGGGCGGGTGAGAAAATCACGGTTGTGCCTTTAAGCAGCAAGCAAAGCATATGTCAGGCCCGACGTTCTCCTGCGTGTCTGTGTGCTGAGTAAGGAATGTGGTCGCATGCCTGACCCGTTAGCTATGAGCGCGCTATGAGCGCGCTATGAGCACGGCGGTGGATGGATCAGCAGGGCTGTTGCTCATGGGCTGAGCTCATTCAGGCTGGAGCAGGAGCCGTGCACACAGGGAGCGAGAGGCGACAAGGAGGGTGGCTGGGGAAAGGGGACTACGCTGGGCCCCCCTACCCCGCTCAGGTTTTTTTTATGCTTTTTGTTTCTTCAGCCTGAAGGCTGGAGCCGGGGGAGGCTGGCGGTGCTCTGCCGCAGGGGGGCTTTTTTGATTTTTTTAGTATTTTGTTTGCCTGCCAGCTGTTGTTTTGCTAAGGCAAGAGGTGCCCCCGTGAGCTGCAGCCCAGCTGCCTGGATGCCCATGGATGTAATGATTGCTTCCTCCAAGGACCAGTTCTGGACAGACATGCGCAAGGGGCAGATGAAGCTGAAAATAAGGGTGCGGAGGATGAAGGAGAGCAGGGACATGAGAGGTTTGTCAGCCGGCTGGCTCCTTTCCTTCCGATGGGGACAGAGGGGGAAGAAGGGGCTGCTCAGAGCCCTGTTTTGCCCGGGGGATGGAGATCGCCTTTGCCGAGCGGCCAACAGGGAGCGGAACGCGATGGCTGATGATACAAAGAGCACAGGCAGCTGGCAAGCGGGGAGATGGAGGCAAGCGGAGAGCATGCGGAGGGGGAGCAATCACCAGTTCCCAGCCACAGGCAGTGTGCGGAAGCACTTGCGGAGGCAGCTATCCTGGTCCTGCAGGCAGCAGCAGGAAAGGAGCTGCATGGAGGGCGCAGCTCCTTCGGGCAGGTGAGAGGCTGCCTGCAGCGGCCAGGGGCATCTGCAGCAGTCCCGGCATTAGACAGCTCTCCCACCCGGTGCGGAATCTGGTGAGGCTGGCTGGCTGGGGGGACCAGTTTGGGGTCCCCTGAGCCCTTCTCCATCCAGGCAAGCTTGGTGAGGGTGCAGACAGAGCAGAGAAGGAGAGGAGGAGAGAAGGAGGAAGGCTGCAGGAGCCAGGGCAGGCTCTGCTGCCAGCATCTCTGCTCCCTCTGGCGCCAGTCTGGAGGGGTCACCAAGGCTGCGGGCATCCGCACCCCGGGCAAAGAGGAGTGCGCGGTGGGGAAAGGACAAGCAAGGGTGGCAAGGTGTGCGAGGAGCAATCGGCTGAAAGAGGGCTGCGCTGCTGCCCACACCCAGGGAGCTGCCCGACGGAGCCATTTCGCTTTGCTAGCACCATTGCTGCCTGCCAATCTTCGGGGGGATTTCTTTCAGAAAGGGGGTTTGCAGTGTTTCCACCCCCCAGTGCCTGGGTGACGGGCAAGCGGAGGAAGGGGTTATTAACCAGAGCAGCTTAAAAATACGCTGAGCCTGAAAAGATGTAGATTACCGAAGGGTTGAATCAAGAAACTTCCCCTCTATCACCACTTAAAATGGGAGCCTGCTAAAAGTGCTTGACAGGTTTTTGTGGCATGAAGCGCATAACCCAGTGGTGGTGTCATTAGTAATAAGTCACTCCTGGAAATGACACATTTTTCTTTACTTAGAATGAGTAAGGCTAGTCCAAAGCAGGCACAGTCACTGGAGGAAAATCAAGCCCAGCCGCTCGGGGAGTGTGTCCGTGGTTGTGTGGGTGGAGGGCTTCCTTTCTGCTGCTTTTCTTTTTTTTTTTTTTACGGACATTTTCTGCTCGTTTGGGAGAATAGGAGGGGGGTCTGGGACCAGCCTGCGTGGCCAGGGGGGCTGGCACAGGTTGGGAGGCACACGGTGATGTAGCAGCAGATGGCCAAAGGCTGTTCAGGGTGACTGTTGGGGAAACAGGGAATTCACATGAATCCATAATAGGGCTGATTCATCGTCTTTCTCATCCCCACTGCTTGGAAAAAAAAAAGAGGAGCCAGCAGTGGCGTGATGAAATTTGGTGCAAAGTGAAGGGAGGGTGAAACCTGGGCTGGGGGAGAGCACAGGGGCTTGACATGGGGATGCAAGGGGGACAAGGGATAGGGGAACACCAGACATCTCTCTCCAATGCACTGAGACGGGTGGAAGTAAAAGCACCAGCCAGGAGAAGGCTAGTTGGCCAGGCTGCAGAGCACTGGGATTTCACCCAGGTGGGTGGGAAGGGCATGCAAGCAAGCGGGCTGCCCGCATCAGGCATTGCTGGCAGGGCTAGGGAAAAGCAAAGGGGAATGCAGCACCCAGAGGGGAACAGCAAGGATGGAGGCAGGGGGAAAGCTCAGAAATGTCCCAGGCATCAGGAAGCGCTGACAAAGCCTCAGAGCTTCCCGGAGTGCAGTGAGTAAGGGTGGCAGTAAGCAGTATTTCATCACACTGCCTGGTTTAGCTGCCGGCACCAACAGGCTCCCACTGAGCACGAGAGCCAGGGAGACAGCGTTTTGCAAAGAGGGATTTTCCCAGTGGCTCTGAGGGTTGACATACAGCGTGCCTGGCCACTCCACTTTTCCTCCTTCAATTCAGCCTGCTGCACAGATGCTTGGCTGAACACTGCCCTGCCAAGGCTAAGCATGATGCAGGTGAGGGCTAGGGTTTTGCAGGTCCCCCCAGCTCTTGTCATGTCCTGCCATGCCTCAATGAGCAAGATGGTTTAACACTTGGGGACAGATGTGTTGGGGCACTGGGAGCAGTGTGTCCCCAGCAGGCTGGGGCAATGGGGAGGGGGCATCCCAGCACCACCCTGGCTACCAAGCTGGCACAGCAGTGGGGGAGCTGTGCTGGCACGACGGCTGCTCCAGCAGTAGCTAAGGCGCGTGCTTGCTTGCATGCCCCGCTGCTCCTCGCCATGTGCCACCCTGGCAGCGGCTCTGAGCCACCGCAGGCATTTTAATGAGAGCTGGGCAGAGCCTGGCCTCTCTCAGCCCACCTTGGCTGCCAGGAGCTTTACGGGGCTAAGAGTCTCTAGCATGAGCACACGTGCAAAACCCAGCCAGTGGGGCCGTGGGCTGCCGCAAAAGCTCCAGCACCTGCACAGGGAACAGGTCTCTGAGCAGCTCCGGCTGCTGCTCTTTAACACTCATTATAGGAGCAATGAGGGTGGGCTATAAACCACCCCTTTATACCTGCCGTAGGTCTCCTGCTAGCTCCTGGTATGAGAGCTGAGGGTGAGGAGGCGGAGTGCGGCAGCTGCTGGCCCAAGGAGGGTTTGCAGCTCCAGCTGTGCCTGTTCGCCTCCTCCTTGCTGCCACAGACTGATGACACAGCAGGGTGGCATGTGACCTCTTCTTCCCTGTTTCCTGCTGGGAGACTTTGGGTTGGATGTCCTCCCCCATGCATATGGGCGACTGGTGAACAGGGCATGTCCCTGCTGCTTGGTGTGTCTCTGGGGGGGCATTTAGAAGACTCATGGGGCTGGTGGTGTTCAAGAGGCATGTAGCTCTCCAAAGAGTGTTTTTTGGGGTGAGGCAGGTGCCCTGGCCAGCCCTTTCACAGCTTCTTGCAGTCGGCAGGGTGCAGCATCAAGGCCAGAGCTGTTGGGTTGTTTCAAGGGACTCTAAGGATGTGAGTCCGTGGGGCCAGAGATAGATGGGGAGTCTGCAGTTATCAGAGGGAGATGTGAGAGGATTTTCAAGCCCTAATGTTTTCCTGTCTCCACTTTACACCTCCAGCCTAAGAAGACAGCCTTAGCGCAGGGAGGGGCACAGGAAGCAGTAGGAGCTAGGACTCCCCTGCTTAACGTGCCCCACATCTCCCTTTTATGCCCAGCAGCATCTCCCCTAGCGCCCTGTGCAGCTCAATGCACTGTAAATCCCCAAAGCTGGGGCTTACCAGCAGAAGGAAAATGATGCCACACCACGTCTGTGTCCCTAGCCAGGACTTTCTCACCTTCTTTGTCACCCTTCGTGCACCACGACTGCTGCTCTGCCGTGGCAGAAAGGGGAGCAGGGCAACTTGCAGGTGATGGGTGATGCCTGAGAGGTTGTCAGTGTCCCAACCATGAGCTGGATGTCCCCAGAGACCACCTGAAGGTGACAGCCAAGGCAGCAGAGGGGTCCCTCAGTGCAGCAGGGTCCCAGCTCAGCAGTCCAACAGCTCTCTCCTTCCACCTTTTGATCTCCTTCCATGCCCATCAGCTCAGCACCTGCACTGGGGCTTTTTGTTCATTTTGGTTATAGCCGTCACATGGTCTAATGCAGCTGCTGGTGCAAAGAGAGACTGACAGAGGGGCTCCTCATTGTGCAGTTTGCTGCTCAAGGCAAAAAGTCGCAGGGCTCCCTAACAGTTGCAGCAGTGCTAGTACCACGGGGGCTTATTCAAAGATGCTACTGGCATCTCCTCCTGGGCTAATGGATGGGCTTGGGAAGGATTCTCGGGCTGGCCACCTTCCCTCTGTGGTGTCTGCTCTCCTAATAAATCCAGTTTCAGTGGGAGGTTGTCCCACATGTTCACATGTTCAGACGGAAAATGTGCAGAGGGGAGGGCCTGGTTTTTCCTCCTCCTCTGTTTGCCGCCACAGCCAGGCAGAGCAGGGCTGGAGGCTGGCCCAGAGGGGTCTCTGCAGAGAAGAGACAGAGGTGGAAGGGAGGGTCAGCACCCTGTGAGCAAAGCCCGGGATGGGGGAAGAAACAAGGTTTCAGTTGTTGCACTCTTCTGGCACTAAGTTGCTGCAACAGCCCGTGTCTCGGTTTCGCTCTTCTGGAGAGGTGACAGCACTCCCTTCCCTCCCAAAAGCTGAGTTTCTCTTCTGCCCCACCTTGATGTGGACACTGCTAAGGGCTTTTATGATGCTGGGGGCATTTCTGAATGAACCCTGCAAAGTTGGGGGATGATTTTCACTGCCCAGCCCTCACAGAGACCTGCCTGATGCTGGTTCTTGGCTCCTCCTTCCTCCATCTTTAGCAAGAGCAGTGAAAGTATCCTCACTTCTGGCCTGGTTCCCTGTGCCCAAACATCCCCCCTCCCCTCCTGGGCTCCACCTCTGCCTCAGTTAATTGCAGAAGGCAGGAAGACACTGGGTTTTCCAGGGAATGGTTCTGACAGCCCTCAGGAGTGCTGGAGCCATGAGCAGTGCACGGGGCCATGCCACACAGGGACCAGCTCCTCCTCAGCAAGTCCTTACCAGACTCGAGGGGAGCATCAAGAAGAAACCAGGGATCCCCAAGCACCCACTCCACATCATATACAAATCCTTCCTGATCTTAATTCCTCACGTGCCAAAAGAAACGATGCTCCCAGCACCAGCACTGCAAATAAAAGAGGAAAGACTAGAAAGACCCAGTGCTGCCCTGGATCCCCACCACAAGGGCTCTGCCACTCTCTTCCAGCAAAAGCTGGGATCCATGGCCTGGGGTATGGAGGGGGGAAAGCCCAGGTATTGGTTGGAATCCAGCCAGGGACATTCACCGCCTTCGGGATTGTTTTGAAGAGCTGCTTCTCTTTCTAAAAATGAAAGGTATGCTAGAGCAGACGGTGCAGGGTGGGGTGAGCATCACTTCAAGGTTGAGATGGCATCGGGTACCTGGCCCCATCTCTAGGGTTTCCCCCAAGCCTGGGCTGCCCTCAGCAGCTGCAAGCATGGGGGAAATGAGGACAGGCAGGATGGGAGTGTGCCCGGGCTCCCAGACACTCCCAGGGTTGAGGCTTTGCTTGGGACAAGCAGGGTGAGCTATGGGCATCATTTCAGGTGCCGACATCCTCTGGTTGCTGGCAGCATGCCGGGGTACGTACCGCAAACAAGGGTGTTCCTGTCACTCTCTGCAAACATCCCTGCCTGCTTTGCAGCCCCCTCTGTCCCTGCCTGGACTTCCCTGGGCAGGGCTGGCAGAGGAGCTGCTGCTGGGCGAGTGCTGGCGGAGGCGAGCAAGTGGGAGAGCGCGTGCCCCGACCTGCTTTAACTATGAGATCACCCTGTGCTCCCAGCTTTTAAAGAGCAATACAAAGCTGTACACAGCCCCGGGCAGCTCTCGATGAGTACAAGTGAGCGCAAGAGGTTGGGGACCAGAGCAGGCACCATCCTGGGGCTGTGCTTGCGTGCACCCTGCTACCCAAAAATGTGCTGGGTTCCTTTGGAAAAATTCCCATGTTGTTTTGCATGAGTCCAGGTGTCAAATCTGCTCCCCACTCAACCCTGTGTGCTACAGGCTTCCCTGGGTGCAGCTGAAGGAAATCCTTCACACAGGGTTTCTGCTCGAGCATCCCCCAGGCATCAGCGGCATATGCTCATGCGCTCAGCAAAGCAGGGAGTTCACTCATGTCCACGCAGGGCTCTGGCCAGTGATTTACACTCCCTGGCAATGGGGACACAGCGCAGGGATAAGCAGTAACTGGAGCTGTGCTGCACCTGCGCTGGGCCTCCTGCTTTCATTCTGATTTAATATCCCAGTTGAGAGGTGATGTCATTTTGGAGGGAGCCAGAGAAAAGGAAGTGCTAGAGAAGATAAGGTGCTTTAACTGCCCCTCCCAGCTTGGCTGGGTTTTGAAGGTGGGAGCTGTGTTAGCTGCTAGCCAGGGAAACATAAGAGAGGGGAGGAAAGAGTTTGGTTGGAGGATATCTTCCTCTTGGGGCAGTGGGAGCTGACACCAGGAGCTGCTGAGATGGAGGATGATGGAGGACCTTGGATGTTCCCAGGTGGTGTGAGCATGATTCTGTGCACTGCTCTGGTTTTTCCATCACATTCACCTCCCAAACACGTAGGGTGGGTTGTCTGCAGCACCTGTCATACCCTGCCAGAGCCTGGGTGCCACAGTAGCAGCCAGGGAGGTGCTCCAGGAGGGTGAGCAGAAATGCTGGCAAGGTGCTGGAGAAGGTAAATTGAGAATGTTCCGAGGCTGCCCTAATTCCGGAGAGGAGAGAGACTGAGTGGAAATGGCATTACTGAAAGCTCATTAAAAGGTCTTTTTTAGCTGTGGAGGTGGGCCAGGGATTCCATGGTGCTGAGTCCAGAGACCTGGGCTTTCAGAAGAATCTCGTGGGGGTATCCTGGTCCCTGTGACAGTCAAAGGTGGTCAAGCCCTAAAGTCTTCTCTGCCCTTTGGGTGATGTCAAGCTGCATCTGTTCATTTGCATGACTGGGAACACCTCAAGGGAGGCTGGTTGGGCTGATGTGACCCAAGGTCCTCTCTGTTGGAAGAATCTGCCGCTCAGATGTCCTCAGCTGGAGGGGAGTGAGGTTGGGCCACCACTAGCCAGACCTGGTTCTACCCTGGAGAATGGGATCTGCGAGCAAGAGCAAATCAGGATCACCAGTGGCCTTATGCAACAGCACAGGACATGCTACAGTACTGGGGGGTTTTCCAGCTCCCCAAGCTGCCCACCATGCAGGCAGGGCAACACTTGCTGCCCCTGCTCAACTCTGTTCTTGCCAGTTGAGGTGGGGACTGGCTTTCAGCCAGGCTCATTCACAATTAGACCATGCCTTTGACCACGCCAGACACTGTGGCGATAGCTCTGGCTGTTGCATGCCACCTACTGCAGCCCCAGATGGAGGTTTTCTCTCAATATTGGGTTTCAAGATGCTCAAGCTGGGTATGACTGCCCAGCAGCTTGGTGCAGTAAATTGGGCACTGCTTCCTGTCACGTTCAGTAAGGTCAGAGCATGAAACATGGCAATGGCTTACAGGTACCTATGTGTTGGTCCAGTCTGGTGTGGCAGAAATCATGGGCTTGGTGGGGCCAGGCTGAGGGGGCATCTCTCAGAAACCGCCATGTGTAAGTGTAGCCACTGTGGCAAGGTTTGGGCTGGCCCCCGCAACCCAGGGAGCTTTGCACTTCAGTGGGCTTCCTTGTCATCATCCTGCCCTGGTGGGTTATGCTATCAAAAAGTGACCCTGGTTGTCCTCAGGGTAGTCAGCAGCCAAAAGAAGGACTTTCTCTCCCTGTCATTTGTCTGAATGAAGTTGCGAAGAGCAGGAGGGGGTGTGGGTTGCTTCACATGTACGTTAATATTCAGCTGCGGCAGGAAAAATCAGAGCTGGGTCTCCATTTCTTTTTCTCTGTGTGTGGCCTAGTCATCACAATGTGTCTGCACTGGTTAGTGATGGATGGTGGCTTTTTGCTCCTCAGGGCTCTGTTCTCCGTGTTGCAGGGTTATCACCGCTTTGTCCCCAGCCTAAGCCTCGGCATGCCAGGTACTGATGGTCTCAGCCTTGCTGCTATGAGCTCAATGTCCCCATTTTCTCCACAGGAGGCTTTGCCACCTTCTCGTCCTGCTTCCCAGGGCTCTGTGAGGGGAAGCCAGCTGCCATCCTGCCGATGAGCATCTCCCAGCCATGCTTGCCCGTGGCCAATGTCGGCCCCACACGCATCCTGCCACATCTCTACCTGGGCTCTCAGAAAGACGTCCTAAACAAGGTACGGCCCTGTCTAGGGGTCATGTCTGCCCTGTCCCATCTGGGACCCCAGCCATGCAGAGGGGTAAGGGCATTAAGGACTCCTCTCCTGCCCAGTGGGAGGACCACGTGTGGTCCGTCTGACCCTACCAGGAGGCTGAAGGCAGGGAGTGCATAGGCAGTGCTTGGCAGAACTGGGGAGGATGGTTCCAGGATGAGTCATCGTATATGGATGAGCTTTGGGGTGGTCAAACTCTTCCCAAGTGCCTGTAGCAAACTCAGGGACAGGAGAAGCACACCTGGGAAAACACCTGGGCTTGGAGGGAGAGTTACCACAGCTGGATGGAGATGTGGAACAGGAGCCGTCTTTGCACCCACCCACCTAGTTAGCCAGGCTGCTAGATAACACCACTTTCAGCAATGCTGCTCCCTTTGGGAGCCAGAGAGAGTGGGAACAAGCTGGCATATTCAGCCACAGCAGCCCAGGGACAGGCAGCCCTGGCCAGGGCCAGGGACCTGTGCAGGAGGCCCAAAAATGTGCAAAGTTTTGCTGTGGGAGAAAGGAGAAAAGAGGGATAGTGCCTGGAAGGGCTGTGATGTCATGCCAGGGAAGGAATTCTGTTTAAAGGAAAAATAACAGCGAGAAGAAAGAAAGAGGAATTGCCGTTAAAATGCCACCGGGCACCTGCCTACCGCGGGCAGGAGGGAGCCAGCCAGGCGTCCTCGCCCAGGGCAGGCGAAGGGGGAGAGGGACCATGACACCGGAGGGGGGTTGGAGACAGACAGGAGGGAGCGGGAAATTATATACAGGGAGTAGAAGGAAATGAAAGAGAAAAATGTCAAGAATGCGAGCCTGGGAGCTGGTCTGGCTCCGCACTGAGCGGAGGCCAGGCTTTGCAGAGCCTGCTGGGGCGGGCAGGAACCGGCTGCTGGAGAGCCAGGGCTGAAATCCTGGTGTGGTCTCCTGAGGAGCCAATGTCAGGCAGGGAAATTGATGGTTTCCTTCCCTTCCTGCCTCCTCTGAGGGTTTTTTTTATCTTTTGGAGCTTTGTTTTCTGCCATCCCCATGATGTGGCCAGAAGATGCTCTATTCATAGGCAGCAGAGCAGGGTCAAGTACAGAGGCCATGCATGGGTGATGCTTCTCTTCTCCAGTACATTGCAAAGGAGAGCTCCCACATGGCAGCTCCACACATCCTGATGTGTGGGAGGACTCTTTTATCTCATGTTTTCTTCTCCCATTTAATTCTGGGTCTCCCCTGGAATAGTGCAGACAAGCCACTGAGACCCAGCAGTTGGCCCAGATGTTCCCCCATATTTTTCAAAGCAAACTGCCCCCAGTTGTACAGGTGATACCTGATCAGATGGGACAGGGAAAGACACAGGACTCAGGTGAGCCATAAATTTGGCGTCAGCACCACATACAGGTGAAGCTGGCCGTAGCCCTGGGAGGGAAGGAATGGAGGTTGGTGTGGATGCAGCAGTACACACCCAGCAAGCCAGTTCCCTGATGGATGGCCTGTGGGTCAAACCTTACCCCCTTATTGCAGTTTTTGATCTGACCCTATTTACCTAAGGTCTGCCTTGTGCCACTGCATTTTATTGAGTCAGAAATATGGGCAGTCATGGTGGTCACTGACTGGCCAAAGCAGAAGAGTCACAGAAAATAAGTCCAGGTTCACTCCAGTGTCAGAAGGAGTGTAGAGCTGGTTCCCCTCGCCACCTGCCTATGTCCCAACACAGGGGCATATGTTCACAGTGAAGAACTGTGAACAACTGAAAAATCTGTGAGAATTCCTGCTGCATTTCTGAAGGGTGTGGGAGCAAAGATGTGGGTTGACATTGGTTAACATAGCATGCTACCAATGACTCGCCCCACTGTTGGTGAGATGCCTCCTCTCTCCTACTGCCGATACTTTCAAAGCTTTCAGCCAGAGTTTTCACTGATTTTCTTTCTTGTATTTCCCTATTCCTCTCGTACTGGGGTTCTTGGGTTTTCCTCTCTGGGACCCCCTTCCAGGTATCTTTCATCTTGCTTACTTTTACTTGGACCAAAGTAAAGATCTGCTGAGGTTCAAACCTGTGTTGTCTAAATTGACACAACCTTCTCAGCTGGTCTCTGCTGTACTACCGTCAACTAGGCCAAGGCAGCAGTGGGAGACCCACAGGAGGAAATATTAGAATGGGAAAAGGCAGGGAATGCATGGCAAGGCAGATCTTCAGCACTCAGTGCTGGCTGAACTCAGCCCATTATTCAATTCTTCTTTCCCACCAGGACTTGATGACACAGAATGGGATAAGCTATGTCCTCAATGCGAGCAACTCCTGTCCCAAGCCAGACTTCATCTGTGATAGTCACTTCATGCGCATTCCTGTCAACGACAACTACTGTGAGAAGCTGCTTCCCTGGCTGGACAAGTCCATTGAATTCATTGGTGAGCTTTTTTTTCCAATGGTTGCAGACCCTCTAGTTCTCAGCCTTCAAAACCTGAACTCTTCTTCTGTCCTCCATGGTCTTACTCCCAGCAACCCTTGTTCTTTCACAGAAAGGGGTTGAGGGTTGGGAAGGGAGGCTAGAATAATTTTGCTCACCATCTCTGACTGCATCGATGCTTTTTTCTGTTTCCTCTACCATGCCCCAGACAAGGCCAAGGTGTCCAGCTGCCAGGTGATTGTGCACTGCTTGGCTGGGATCTCCCGGTCAGCGACCATTGCCATTGCCTACATCATGAAGACCATGGGTATGTCGTCAGATGATGCTTACAGGTGAGTTTTCCCTGGAGGGCAGGGAGGGGTTATGCCAGTATTGTTCACTCCAGGGGAAAAAAGCAGGCTGAGCCCAGAAAGAGGGTGGGAGCTCCATGAAGCTCTGTCTTGCCTTGGCTGAGTCCCAGTTAAACCAAACCTCTCTTCATAAAGTACATGCAAAGGGGAATGGTTGGGAGTGTAAAATGGAGGGGAGAGGCAGTTCCAGCTCTACCCCTGGGGCATCCTGAGGCCCCATGGTTCCCCAAGACCCCTTTCTTCAGAGGGTCTTGTCATAAGGTCCCAGACAATGCCCCTTCTCCCCAAAGAGGCTAAGAGAGTAGGGGTGACCCACTGAAGGACCAAGCATCAACTGGGGCTGTCTGTGCCTCTCGGCAGGTTCGTTAAGGACCGTCGCCCATCCATCTCGCCCAACTTCAACTTCCTGGGCCAGCTCCTGGAGTACGAGAGGAGCTTGAAGCTCCTCAAGGCCCTGAAGTCGAAGGGTGACCGGGGCGAGGGGGACGCCCAGCAGGACCTGGCAGAGGCGGCTGAGGGCAGCTGGCACCCCCAACCACCTACCTCAGAGAAGGCCGAGGAGGTGCCAAGAGGCACCAGCTCGGCATCCCCCCACGGTGACCCTGAGCGGCAAGGTGGGACCCCGAAGGTCCTGTCACCCACCACCCTGCAGCAGGGGCTCAACGGCTTGCACCTCTCCTCCGAGCGCATCCAGGACACCAACCGCCTGAAACGCTCCTTCTCCCTGGACATCAAGTCCGCCTACTCCCCTGGTCTGCGGCAGGACCCCCCTGGACCCCCTGGCCCCGGGGACGCCCCCAAACTCTGCAAGCTAGACAGCCCCTCAGGCCCTGGCAGCCTCGGCCCCTTCTCCCCAGGGTCGGACAGCCCCGACCGGCCGAGCGGGCCCGACCTCCTGCTGGAGGCCAAGGTGAGGCAGCGGCGGAAGCACCGGCATCCGGCAGGCTCACCGGCCCACGGGCTCAGCCTCAACGTTGGCAGTGCCTGTGCCACACGCAAGAGTCCCGGTGCTGAGGACGGGCTGCCGCCACGGCTTGGCCAGCCGACCTCCGCTCCTGGAGCCGCCGCCGCCGCCTGGAGTGGTGTGCACCTGGAGTCCCCCGGCACCCCCTCCAGCGAGGCCGGCTGGTACTTCAGCACAGACTCTAGCAGCACCGGTGGTAGTGGCGGGAACCTGTTTGCCAGCACCGGCCCGTATCCACCGCCATTCGGCTGCGGCGGGGTGGCGGGCAGCTGTGAGATCAGACTGAGGGACAAGGCGCGGGCCGAGCCGCGGGATGGGCGGCACAGCTGGCATGAGGAGGCTGGTGCTGAGAAGCAGTTCAAGCGGAGGAGCTGCCAGATGGAGTTTGAGGAGACCATGTCTGAGGGCAGGGCCCGGGAAGAGCTGGGCAAAATCGGCAAACAGTCCAGCTTTTCGGGCAGCATGGAGATCATTGAGGTGTCCTGACACCCCCCTGGGGTGCCTGGAGAGCAGGATCGGGGACAGGGCGGGGGGATATTTAAGCTGGGGGGAGAGGGGAGGGGAGAGGTGGGGTTGGGGGTTAGTATTTATACCCGTGGGTGCATTTTCAAGAGCACACACGCTGAAACCGAAGCAAAGACGAATGAGTCTTTCCAGAGTCGAGAAACATAATGGCACATGCTTAGTGTCCCTCCTGCACCCACCCCAGTCCTTCCCCTCCATCCCCAGGGTTTCCCAGCCCTCAGAGGCCCACGCTCGAAATTTTGGCGTAAAATTTCACTGGGAAGGGGCAGGAGTCACAATTTTGGCTGTGGGGATGGGGCACAGCACCTGTGGGGGGACCACGGCTGCCCCCTTCCTGCACTCCCATGCACTAAGCATGCTCCCCTGTGTTTCTCTGGCTAAGTATCCTAAAAATGCTGCACTGGAGCAGCCCTATACATATATAAATATATATTATATATAATATAAAGAAAAAAACCCGAAAACACACACACAAAGGAAAAGGTAAATGGTTTTACTGCAATTTTTATTGAGACGTAAATAATATTTCAATTTTTTGTTTTGTTTTTAATTTATTGAAGCTGTTCATTCTGGCAATGATTTGCAGACAATGTGGGGCGGTACTTTCAGCTCTATTTTTACTGTGTATGGTATTTAAATCTGAAATACGAGTTTCTAAGCAATATCTGAGGCCTGTGGCTCCTTCTATAGCTCATGTCGATGACAAAGATTTTCCCCCCTTCCCTCTGGGCACAGCAACAAGGGGACAGGAGACTCTTCTGGGCACTTTTTCTAGAAATGAACAAGCAAACGAGCAAACTATAAAACCTTCTTACAACACAAACTGAGCCAGAATACTCTCTCCTGGAAGCTGCTGCTGCTTCTTCACTACTTGGTGTGTTTGCTTCTCCTCATCCCCATCCCGGCCATCATCCCATCCCAGCCATTGTCCCCATCCTGGCTATCACTCCACCCTGGCTGTGCACCCCTCCCTTCCCCTGCACTGCCCGTCCTCATTGGAGAGGGCGAGGAGGCAGTCACCCGAAGAGGAGGGAAGGGTGCCAGGTGTCACCTCCAGCTGTGCAGGGAAAGGGAAGGCATCAGAGTCTGCCGGAACAGAGGCAGGGAGGGGAGGCTGGTGGTAGTTGGGATTTCTTATCAGGGGGTGTCTTGCCTGCCCGTCCCAGCCCCTTGGCTCCCCCCTCGCCTCAGCCACCTTGCTTGGGAGGTATGGGCACCGCTTTCCCTTTGGGGGTGGTGGTTTTTCAGGCTTCCCCCATCCTTCACTTCACATCCAAGAAACTCATGGGGAGCACATTTGCAGGTGCTAGGACTCCCACAGCCCTGTTCCCCTTCGGGCCAGCTCCCTTCCTTCCAGTGGGTGATAAGCTGGCCAGACACAAAGCTCTGCAAGCACATGGTGGGGGGCACAACCAACTTAATTTCAGAGGTGTTTGCCTGCTTCCCCCCATCCCAGTGAGGAGCCAAGCTCTTGCCCCCCAGCCTCAACATCAAGTTGCTGAGAAGCTGCTTGCTGGAGCCGTAGGCACTGAACTGCCTCTGCTGCAAAGCACATCTCTCCCTGCAGCTCTCTCTCTTTCTCCCTTGTCTTGCGCTAGTTTGCAAAGCTAATACCTCAGGGGTCTCTGTTCGTGCATGTCTGTGTCCTGTGTCCACTCCACTCCTTGGAGTGTTGTTTTTTTCTTTTCTGGGTCCATATGGTTTCTCTCCCTTCCCCTTGTTCCTCCTCTCGTTGCTCGTTTCTATCTTTAAATCAAACTACATGTGTCAAAACCAAATGATCTCAGGTTTAAAACTGAACATAAAGCAGAGGTGTGAGGAGCTGCAATCATACAAGGAGGGGCTGCTCACTTCACCTGGTTGCTTCCCCAACCACCTCTCAGTCTGCAGTCGAGGCGAGTCTCCCTGGAGCCTCCTCGCTCTCTTCAGGCCGGCTTTAGTTTTTGTGGTTTTCCATGGGGCCATTTGGTGAGATGCTGGGGACCCCCACATGCTCCTGCCTCGTTCCCCGAGGTATGGTGGGGAGGGACGTGGGTGGCTGGAGAGCCAGGGACCACCTGCCTCTCTCCCCACATGGCTTTTGACAAGAGTGAGACATCTCATAGTCATCCCTCAAAAGCCACCAACACCCATTATTGCCTCCAGCAACCACCTCAAGCCAGCTCAGTGTTGCCAACCTGAACATTTCTCCCTTCTGGCTGTGAAAAGATGATGACACTATTTTCTAAGCTCCCTTTTTAAATTCCAATAAGCATTTGGGCCATCCCATGGGTTGGGCAGCTATTCAGGAGCTGCACTCACAGCAGGGTCTCCTGAGTGGGTATTGACATCAAGTTCAAGGGGGAGGGAAAAAGGCTTCGTCTCTCCTCCAGTAGTTCCCCAAACCCAGGGTTAGTGTTGCCTGCCTCCTGCCCAAGCAGCGCTGCTGGTCCCCCTTCCCCTTCTGCTGCCCTGGGTGGTGGCATCTCTTCCCAAGCATGCCAGGGGTCATTGCCAGCTGATTTCTGCTCCATATTATTCAGTTCCTGCTCATTCCATAGTCCTCCAGGGTTGGTGCCAGTGTGGATCAACTGAGCTCAGGCAAGTTGCTGGCAGGAGCCAGTTAGGTGTAGCTTTCAGCAGTGGAGAGGGGGTTAGATTACTTCCCAAGGGATTTAATAAAAAGAGGATAACAGGTTGGCGCAGCCAGGTGGGGAGATGAGACAAGGCACCAGGGAGCTCTCTTGTAACTCATCCTGTTAGCTGACACGATGCGTTAACAAGTGCAAAAAAGCAGCTGGAGTAAGTCAGGAAAGAGAGGGCACAAGTAAATGAGACTCTGAATGTCTGCGAAGAGGCAGATACATGGTTTGCTTTTTGTTGTCTTCACTCTGCCATCCCCTGGATGCTCCTCAGCCATGGTTGAGGCTTTAGATACTACGGACTTTTCTCTCCTCTGAAACCAGAGCAAAGAGAAGTAGATTTTAAGATTAGTAGATCATAACTGCCAAGAGATATTCATGACCCACCTCTGCAGCCTTGTTTTGATGTACTTTCCATTCATCCTTCCCATTTACATTGGGCATGTGCACTAGAAGCCCTCTCATGTGCAATATTTTAAGGCTACATCCAGAAAATATGCCTTGATGGAGCAGCCTTGCCTTGACTGTTTTCTGCCAGTGCTGACCCAAAGCCGTCAGGGTCATTGAGTGGCTTGCAATTAACTTAAATGATTTTTTAAAATCAGACTCTGTCTAATAGACCACTTTGCCCATGAATCAGAGAGCTGTGAGTTATCACAAGGATGGATGTGCCAGCTGGTAGCCCTCCCCATCATCTGTCAGCCAAGTGTTTTTATGGGGTGTCACAGCCAGACTACCTAACCCAAAGCGTCACTGAAACCAAAAATCATCCTTCCATGCCAATCTGATGAGGGTGTCTTTATTCATAGGGACCCACACTGGCAGAAGTGTGAGCAGAGGATAGGAAAGGTCTCTCTTTTCAAGGGAGGAACCAACAAAGCTATCGGGTGACCAATGGTCGCAGTAGCAGCAATAGCTGAGCTTTCCACCACATGGAGGATGGGGCAAACCACAGCTATCCTTCAGGCTAGAAGAGACGTTGCTGCCTTCCCTCCAGCCCTAACCTGTCCCCTGGGCTGAGCCTTCTGGCCACCTCCTTCCTGGCTGCCTTTCAGGGGGCTAAGCAAAGTTGGGAGGAGGGCAGCAGTCAGGTCAGCAACACTGAGCCAGAGGCTTGGGTCGGAGCAGGCTTGACCCCAGCCTTGGCAGCAGCGTCCCCAGCACCTGCTGCCTTCCTGGTCCTTCTCTTTGTCTGCTTGTTTCTTTGGACATCCACCCCCATTACATCTGTCCTTTAGGAGATGATGCCCCTTAGAACCCCCGCCTGCTGTCCCCTTCCCACTCCCATCCTTAATACTAATGATAATAAGCTATCAGTGTTGTCATTGCAATCTATGAATGATAGATTTGAGTATTTATGATTATTATTATGATTATTATGGTTATGATTCTGTACTTTTTTGATTCTTACTCTTTGTATGTTGCTCTTTGTTGCTCTGTTGTGAATAAACACAAGGCCCCATCACACCTTCTCTCTGCTCCCCGCAGCCCAGCTGAGGCTGCACTCAGCACAGGTCCCAGCTGTCCCAATCCCCAGGAGGCAAATCCAGCCCAGCAAACCCTTGTCAGAGGAGCTGGAGGGTAGTGCTTCCTAAGAGTATAAAGACACCCAAATCCAGGGCAGATCCATCGTCTTAACTCTTCCCTTCCCTTCCCGAGGCTCATCTCCCCAGTACAGGTGCCTGCTTGTGTTTTCAAAAGGCAGGAACCCACTGGCATCAAGAACAGAGGATTAAATGGCAAAAGTTTAAAGCTTCTGTAACAGCTTTAAGGAGCATTGGCCACGGATCCAGCTCATGGAGTCAGCTTCCTCCAGGTTGTGGCCCTCTCACCTTCTTCTGCTGGCTGCACCTACAGGCTGCATCATCACCCACAGGGGCTTCTTGCTCTGCCATCACAGCTGGTTTGCAAAGCTCACTCTGCTCAGCTGAGTCCATGCACTGGCTCTGCATTTTAGCCATGTGCCCTGGACTTTTTTGGCTTGAGCATCCTCCTCATGCCAGCAAGCTCCCCCTGCCTGGGGACAGCACAGCCTGGGGAGGACACGTGGCTGGTGTTAGAGCAAGCTCACTGAAAGAGCAGCAAGGAGAGATAACAGCAGCTTCTGGTACCTAGAAGAATTCAGAAAGGGGCTGGAAATGGCTCCCAACATGGGACTCCCTAAAGCCTTTTCCAGCAATGATAAATCAGGGTGTCATAAGCGGTCAGAATCCAGTGCTTGTTTTTTGCACCCATTGTCTGGGCTCCTCGTACAACCTGGAGGTTTTCAGATGGCCGTAAGGCGAAGGAGGAGACATTAGGGGAAGGGAAGAGGAACCCTGTCTGCATTGTGGTACGAAACACTCTCTGTACAGCACCAGCCCCATGAAGAGTCATTTTAATTTGTGGAGTTTAACACCACCCTTCTCCAGGCAGCCCGGGCACAGTCTCTTGTCTCTGTTGTGACTTTGCTTTGCCGTGGTTTGGGGTCCTTCTCATTATGCTGTGCTGAACTCATTTCCAAGGTTGCTCTGAGACTGCACCGGAGAGCAGAGACCTCAGGTCTCGCCCCTCTCTCAGGGGACCCTGGCAGACCCCCATTGGAGTCCCAGTCCGGTGTCACCCTTCCTACCTCACCTGCCTTTGGGGCAGCCATGGATGGGGAGGGAACAGGCAGGTCCCGACCGCGCCCAGGCTGAGCCTCTTCAGCTCCTGCCCCCATACCTGCAAGATCAGGCCCTTCCTCAGCAAGCACAACATGAGGAGGGAGTCTGCACCCACCCTGGCATACCTGGGGACCCCTGAGCACGGAAGAGAGGCTCTGGCCACCAGCCCCACCATACTCCCTTCCTCACTGTCTGTTGGGTCAGTGCCAGCATCAGACCCGGGGAGACACCCTGCCCCTGCCTCGTCTTTATTTATTTATTACCAGAGGCTGTAAACAGCAGTGCTTTTCTACCCTCTACTTTCTTTTCCTTTCTTTTGTATTTTGGAACAACGTGTTGTAATAAATACCCAAATAGGTGTTTTAACAGCTGGTGTCAGTCTTGGTTTTTGAGGGCTAGACTTTCTCAGGGTGGGGCTGGAGGGTCCTCTTTGGGGATCTGCGGAGGGCAGTGGATCTTCAGCTGCTTCGACGAGGGCCAGAGCTGGTAGAGAACTGGACACACAGCCAGACCCATGTCTATGTGTAGTGCCCTGAGGCTGGAAGCTACAGCTGGAGTAATTCAAAGCAGAAATAAGACTCATGGCTGATGGGGTAGGGGGATAAAAATTAATTGGAGCATTCATGGGCCCACGGAGTGCAAACAGCTGCTGTAGGGGATTTGGATGGTCCAGTGTGTGGTTTGCGACTCTGAAGCTGTAGGCAGGCACCTGAGCAGCCCCTTTCTAATGAAAAAGACTGGCCTAGTCCTGCTTTAGTTGGGTATATACAAGTGTAGGGGATAGTACAGATTGCTGAACTAAAGAGCACATAGTCATGGAGTGTTTTCATTGAATACATTCTGTTATTTTATTGTTATTACTACTACTACTACAACTTTTCTGCCTCCCAGCTATACTCTGCTCCCACCTTCCTCCTGGTGTGGCAGCAGTGTGTAGCCACACCCTTGCTGTGCACTACAGCTAAACCCTATAAACATCCCCTGGTTCCCCCAAAGCTGACTGAGCCGCTGCCTCTTCCCCACAGCAGCAGCTCTGCTGTGCTCAGGGGCAGCTGGCAGGCACCAACCAGCAGTCCGATTTCCGCTGGGCTGTGCTCAAGCGGAGGCTGGTGGAAGCGTTCCCCCTCTCACCCCTGCAGCAGGTTTGCTTTGGAGGGAGGAGAAGGCATGAGCAGGCTCCCTGCAGCTCTGGCTCCAGAAAGCTGCATCACTTATTAACTCAAATGCAGAAGGGACATCCATCCCCATGGCTGTTTTCCACAGGTCGTGCTAAATCCCCTGGTCTTTTATAAACCCACTCCCCTCATCCAGCTGCAATTGTTGAGTCTTTTGTAAAGCCTCTTGAAACTACAGCCATCATCTGCTGCTGGTGTAGAAATTACACTGCCTGGTGTGAAGCCTTGGCCTCCTGCTCAGCTGATCCACACTTAGTGACTTCAGAGGGGCTGTCTGCATGCCCTCCTCTCTCAACCACTCATTGCCATGAGTGACATGGAAAGGGAAAATTATTTAATATAGGAACATGAATGTTGCTCTCATGTCCTTCCCCATTTACCTGTTCCTGACTTCATTTTTCCAAACCTGGGGAAGATGCTGCACAGGACTCTCCAGGGCTGACATGTCATGTCACTGCTTCTGCAGGTGCAGCTAAATCCTCTAACTTTTTAGCGAGAAATTCCCTCTGGGCCAGAGGACCACTGGGCCATTGGGTGACCAGCACCAGCACCCAGGTGGGAGGGGACCCAGGTGATGCTGCGGGGTGTCTGCTCTTAGCTGGGGCTACAAGCATGCAGAGGCTCTGTCCCCTGGCAGAGGCAGCCATGGGTGCACACCTGTCACAGCTTCTTCCTCCTGCTCCAGTGCCGAGGCTGCCTCTCCTCTTGCTCTTCGTGGTTTGTATGGCAGAAACCATTACTGCAATGAGAAACCCAGGAATGTCCTTTTTCCAGCTCTCGGTCTTTTATTGACTCATAATGGCTGCCAAGCCTATAAATAAATGTTCCTTCAGCTAAATATAGCAGCCACTGAAATAGGCTGCCGGCTATTTATTTAGCTTGTGGCCTCTTTGAAAGCTTGCCAGTCCGTACTGCCTCTACCTTTGTGCCGTACCACCCCAGGCTGCGGCCACCCACTGTGGGGGCACGGCTGAGTCAGCACAGGGAGAAGGGGTCACAAAAAGTCCGCCCCATCTCTGCAGGGCTGGAGAGCCAGGGTGGTAGGGTCTGGCAGCTGGAGGAGCTTCAGCCCCCTGCGCCCCTGCCCAGAGAGCTGGGGGGTCCCTGGGAAAGACATTTGCTAGAGCAATCGGGCAGGGGCTGAGCCAGCCACTAGCCAGTTTCCTCTCCTGGGAGGACACAGGACCTTTTTCCAGCAGTGGAGCCTGGAAAAGAGAATTTATCATCTCCCGCAGGCTTTCCAGCATTAGGTGATGTGCATTGCTTTTCCACATTTCACAGGCCTGTAAATACTCCTGGTGCACAGGGATGCTGTGTGTCAGGACCCTGAGGGCACCCAGGGGCATGAACTGACCCCCAACCATGCACCCCTGCTTGAGTCAGGACACTCAAACCTGTACCCCAAGCCATGCTGCGGATGTGACCTGATGTCTGGCCCTGGCTGCCAGGTGGACCTCAGGCAATGCCGCAGCCGTGTCCTCTACTGCTCCTGGTAGGACCCCCCTGGCTTGACCCCACTTCATTGCATGCCTACGAGATGCCATTTGCCACATTGGTGAGACAAGCCCTTATTATGGCACCACATTCTGAGATTATCTGTGAGATATGTATTCCTCCAGAGCCCTGTTGGTTGTGCATCAATGTAAGAAAAGATGGGCCTCACCTCTCCAACACAGATGGAAAGCAAGGTGAGGACTGCTCTTGAGCTGCAGACACTGCCCTACCCACTGAGCCTAACAGAAATAAGATCCTGCTTACCAGGGCTGTGACAACTTTGTTACAGCTCCATGCCAGCGAAGGGAAAAACCCCGTCACACCCTGGAAAGCCACATTGCTCCTGGAACAATCCAAGACATTAATAACACTTAGCACTTACAGGGAGTTTTGCTAAACATGAGCTAATCCTTACAACACCCATGGGAAGGAGAAAAGTAATTATTGTTATTGGGCTTGATTTTAATTTTCCCGTGTACCCCTGCAGATGAGGATCAGCTCTACCAAATCCAGAGAGCTCTGGAAAGCAGAGGACAATCCCACTCACCCCAGCTTGAACAAATAGGAAACCTGGAGCAAAGAGCACAGGTTATTTGCCAAAGGCCACCCAGGAAGGCAGAGTTGGAGCCAAACTAGTGCATGGGGGAAATCCTGGCCCTCAATCCTGCTCCTATGTCACCAGGCTTTAATTCCACAATTGATAGGGTAATTCTGGTCCCCTTGTGGGTCCTCACTGTGGGATGCCAGAGGGATGCGGATGCTTTGTATCACTGCTTCCCACAAGGTGGTGAGATACCCTGCTCTCAGTGGCAGTAGATGCAGACAAGGCTCATAGGTATATTGGTTTGGATTACTACTGTGGTGAATCCCAAAATTCCCCCCTTCTGGAATCACAGCCCTGGACCTGCCACCATGCATGGTTCACCCCACCAGCCCCTAGCTGCTGGGTGAGCAGCCCCCATCACTGCAGCCAGTGCAGCGCTGGCAGCACAGGGGGAAAGGACCTGATGGGCTGATCCTTCAACTTGTCCCAGCCACGCGGTGCTAGAGGGAGACTGGCTTAGAGAGCTGAGATGCTGCTGGGGTCCCTCCTGGGGTGCCTCTTGGGGCACAAAGGGGTTGGGTTGGGATGCCCTGGGTGGGAGCAGAGATGAAAATGAGGGTCAACTGTCTGCTCAGGTCCTTTGCAGGGAGAAAGGGCAGTTTTAGGGGGTTTCCTAAAACCAGTAATGCTCCCCAGCCACACTCTTCAGCTGAAACCCATGCACTTAGTGTCTGAGTGGAAATACCCTCTGTTGGTGATACTCAGATGATGTCATTTAGTTTTCCAGGCTTCTGGGCTGAGCCAGCAGCTCAAGCCAGCACGACTGGAGATGCTTTATTTAGAAGGAGCCCAAATACAACCAAGCCCAGACCTTCACGGTACCTCTCTGCCACCTCCCTTCCCTGCTGATGCAACTCCAGCTGCAGCAGGGAGGTTGCTCTTGGAAAACTCAAAGTGGGACCCTGTGGGGCAGGTGGGAAGGGGGGGTGCTCTGGGGACAGGTGAGGGTGATGCTCTGTCTGTGCTGCCTGCTGTCCCTGGGACCAGGGAACCTCCAGGTCTCTCTGGGTGATGCACACAGCCAAGGAGCACCCATCTCCCCAGGGGCCTTTTCCCTCCCTCCAGCTCCCTCAGAAACTCAGCCTGAGTTCTCTGGCATGGCAGCAGCCGCCATCCTCATCCTCACACTTGTCATCTCCAGTCTGGGTTACTGCAGTCAAGCCTCGGGCTGGATCCGGGGGCTTTTTAGTTGGAAAGCAAATGTTCTCCCCTGCTGACACCCCTTAACCTGCCTCCTCTCCCTCAGCAGCATCTCCTGATCAGTGAGCAGCTAAGAATAGCTGTGCTGCCGGCTCCAGGCTGGTGCTGTTTGCTCAGTGAGTCAGAGCTGGCCAGGCAGGCACTTACTCAAAGGGCCCCATTACTCATCTGTCTGCATTGCCCCAAGGATGGGGTTTGTGTCTCTCGCTGGCCTCTCCTTTAAAGATGCTGTATTTATTTCTTTTTAATAAAGCTGCCATCCACAGAGAGGTAATTATCCTGCTGTGGATTTACCACTAAATATGTGTGTCCCAACCCAAAATGCTGCAACCCCCATCGATCATGCTGGCAGCCCCTCGGTATTGCTCCTGCTCACTGCCCTGCCAGGAGGTATCTGTGTGGGCAGGAGCAGGGCAAGAGAAAATGCCTCCCAAAATTGCATTTCATGGCACTAGTGTAAGCACACAAACAAACGTCCTCTCCTCCAGAAACCATCTATGTTGAATGCCAGCATGGATCTGGCTGCGCCCAAATCCAGCTGGCCCCTTGGATGCCCAGGGCATGACCCAGCTGCTCCCATCTTGCCCACAGCCCACACTTAATTGCAGCCTTCCTTCCTCTCCACAGAGTGTCTCATTGCCCAGTGGGTACTGTGGTGTCTGCAAAACAGCTTGGCAAATTAAAACTTGCCTCCATGATAAAAAGTGGCTCCATTTCCAAACAACAAAAAGGCACCATCTTCCCCATCTGGTTTGCTTCCCAGAGGCACTCTCTGAGTCACAGCCAGTCGTGCTGGGAACAGAGCTGCATCCTGATGGGAGTGCATCTGTGTCTGCAAGGCACTGCCATGCCAGCGCTGCCACTGCAGGGCAAGGACATGGCTCCTCTGCCTGCCCTGCTGCTGCAGGGACGGTTGCTTGGGATGTAGCAAGCATGGCACTGGCAGCAGAGCTGGAGGACGTGCATTGGGATCACAGTTTCTTCTCCTGCTGCTGTTTCAGCCCTGTAGTCCCCCCTCTTTTGCTCTTCTTCAGGCTCTTCTTCCAGCTCTTCCAACCCTGCTGCTTCACAGCATTACTCTTCAACCCTCCCATCATCAGGGGGCCTGTTACTCCAGACCAAAATGCTTCATGAAGCCTTGGCACCACCAAGAGGGCTGCCTGAGAGCAGACATGGTCCCCATGCTGAGGCATGCCTGGGGTACCCCTAGCCAGGCCTGGTTTGTGCCTTGCAGAGATGCATGTTGGGTGCAAATAGATCCACCCTGCATGGAAGTGGGCAGCTGGTCTGAATTTGGGCTGTGACTGTTGCATTTCTGCTCACCACCCTGCCCTGAGTCTCTAATAACAGATGCTAAGGGCCTGATCCTGCACTGCTAACACAGGGGCAGCCTTTCCATCCATCTGGATGAGTGGGCTGTGAGCACCTCTCCACAAAGCCCTCCACAGGACAGCAGGGGGTTCATGCCTCGGAGGACATGGTATCCCCAGCTCCACAGCACCAAGCTCAGCCAAGGCTGATGGCAGTCAGGGAGACAGGACAGAGGGAAGCAGGAGCCTGGATATCCACCTGCAGGCTGGAAATTAAGCCCCTGCATGCCCTGGTAAGCACATATTTGTGTGCACCCTCTATTCCAGTGACCTTCCCTCAATGTCAACCCATGGGGCTATCTGGCTGGGCACGATGCCATAGGAGAGCAGGACCAACCTGCCAGGCTTTCTCCTGTCTCACAGACCTCGCTGCCGCCCCATGGCATCCATCACACCACCAAAGGCTGCCAAGCGGCTGGTGGCAATCCTGGGAACCAAGGGCACAACAAAGCCAGGAGGCAAGGGGACATCAGTGGCCCAAACCAGAGCTTTGCGGGACACCTCTCCCTGGCACCTGCCTCAAAGCTGGGCTCTGAGCAGGGCTGGAGGGAAGTCCTTGAGCTGTATCCTGAGCAAAAGCCATGCCCTAGCCCTGCAGCATCCTGCAGCCCTGGCAGCATCTGGCCTGCAGCAAGGCATGCGAGCAACCTCTAGTGGCAGCTCGCGATGGCTCACGAGCTCTAAACTACCAAAATTTCGTCTGTGCAACACCAGGCGATGGGAAAAGAAGTTCACCCTCATTTCTTGTCCTTCGGGAGCACTCAGGGTGATGCTCGATGCTGGACAAAACCCAATTTGAAAGCATGCTGAAGCATGGCTGCAGGTATTTGGTACGAGGAGGAGGAAGACGAGAAGGACGATAAGAAGGAGGAGCAGGAGGAGCAGCCAACGGCTGCTCACATGTCTTGTTGGACAGATGCAGAACAGAAGGCAAAGCTGTCTCTAAGGCGATATAGCCCATGGTGGGACAGGAGCCCCCAGCCTGTAGCCCCACCAGACTGTGTGACATGAAGAAGGGCAGATGCCCACCTCTGTGCTTCACCTTTGAAATCTGCTGCACCCTACAGGTGCAAATTACTGCATAAGAGCAAGGGCATACTGGCTCTGTGTCTCTGCAAGCAATCTGCCTTCCTGCAGCCTGGCTGGGAGGGACACATCAGCTCTAGTGTCCATGATGTCCATCTCCCATCTTATCTCCAGCACATTGGCCATGCATAGTACTGAGGAAGAGAAGGGCTCCATGTGCTCCTGAGAGCCACATCTGTCCTGCTCCATTCACTTGAATCACGTGGTTCAAGTCTTTCACATCTTTAAAGCCACTGGAGACTGGGTTTGGGTTGGCACATTGGCAAACTCAAGGCACCATGTGTTGGGCTGCTGACAGATGGCTGTACAAGATGCTACAGTCCTCTCCACTTCTAGGAGACCCTGCTCTGTGCCCCAAAACTCCCTTAATGGCATCCCAGCCTGTCCCGTTCATCAGCAAAAGAGGTCAGTGACAGGTCTGCGCTGCCTTGCACACTCTGCCTCCCATCTGTGACCTATGTGTGTGGTCCCCTACACTGGGAGCTGAGAGAAGCTCAGCAGCAATCCTCTCTGGCTCAGCCCATCATATTGGGGTGTGCAGGAATGCTGCTTCCTTCAGCCTGGCTTCAAGGCTTGGCTTTGGCTTTGCCCCGGCATCCCCTGGGCACAGTACAGTGACGAAGCGTCTGCATTCAGGCCACTGGAGCCTCCAGCCAGCCACTGCTCAGCAGACTTGGTGGTGCCCCAAGCAAGGGCCAGACTGCCTTGTCTCCAGCCAGGGACCATTAACATCCCCCTACCAGAGACATTCCTCAGACCTTGCTGATGCCAAGCAAAAGTACACCATAAAGTCAAAGAGCTGCCAGAGCTGCCTCTCCCTGTTCTGCTTTCCCCATTAATTGCTGCACAGACCATCCATTAAGGACAATGGCCAGGACATGCAGGAGATGTTCCCCACAAGCATCTGACATGCCTGCCTCTCACTCACTACAAACCTCTGGGACAGACTGTCACAGGTGGCCAGGATATTTTGGTAACATAGCCCTTGAGAAAATGCCCAGGTACCTGGGGCTTTGTGCCACTTACCCCTGCTGCAAGGTGAGCCCAGAGAGCTGTGGGTTCAGCCCTGGGTGCTGTGCTGAGAGGGGACCATAGAGGGTACGGACAAGTTAGAGATGGGAGAAGGGCAATTTCCATCAGGGTGAAAGCACTGGCTGATTAAGCAGTGCCCACAGGGGCTGTAGCTGAGGCCATAATGTCACTGGGTCAGCACAGCAGGATACATTTGGATGACTGTGAACTTTCTGCCCTTCTCTCTCTCCCCTTGGCCCCATAATTAGTCCTCTGGGTCACGCAGGGTTCCTGAAGTGCTTTCAGCTCTGACGAGTTTGCTTAGTAGTAGTAACATGAGAAAAAAAAGAAAAATTCAGTATTCCTCTGCAAATCCTATTCACCACACACCCCTGGTTCCCAATGCTGCAGCACTGGGTGCAAGGCTGGTGCAGGGGAGGCAAATCCCACCAGGCAAAGCAGGAGCAGGCAGCGAACAGGAATGCTGAGGCCTAGACACCTCCTGCACCAGACCCTGGGCATGGACTCCTGATGGCCACTGGTTTCACTCCAGTCCCATGAGCATGTCCCTTGCACCCCTCCAAAGCCAGGCAATCAGGTGCCCAGCAGGGCAGTAGTGCTACAGAAATCTCTTAGGCAGAGGAATAACCTCCTTGGGTAGGGGAATCATCCTTCTTTGGTTTTTGGTTTTTTGTGTTTTTTTTTTTATATCAGAATGGATTAAAGGGGATGCAGCCAGCAAGATAACCTGGATCACTGCAAGGAGTCATGTCATCTAGCTTAGATAACATCTGTGGTTTTGCCAGCTCTGCTGCACATTTGATCGCACCCAGCCAAAGACCAAGCCTTGATACCCTTCCTCACCAAAAAATGGTCCATGCACAGAGAATTCTGCTGCCTCCTGTACCAGGCAGTGCTGTCAACAGAGCTGCAGAGACAGTATCAAGCCTTTCTGCAATGCGGACAGGCTGCCCTTGGCTCTTGTACACATAAAGCTATTAGCAATGAGCTCACCCCTCTATTATCGCTGATCCAGGGAAAGGAGACTCTTGGAAGCGCAGTTATTGATCCACACCTCTTACACATCCCCCTTGGGGCTTTGGTTTCAGGAAACCTCTTTGCCTCTCCTCTCCTTGTCTCTCTTCTCCTACCTCCAGGAATGCTTTTCCGAGGGACCTTGGAGCTGGGAGTTAAGAGAAAAGCAACTGTGACTGTGATGAGAACAGGGATTTAGCCTGGCCAGCACCACTTGTTTGCTTTGCCTGACTGTGTGCTTTATTCATCCTCTCCACCCTCCTCAGTGGAGAAAGCTGAGGACGTTTTCCCCCCGGTTAAGGCTCCAGGCTAAGGGAGGGAAAGCCTGGTGCCTTGCATGGGAACGCGCCCTATGTAGTCTCTGCTCATCCATGGGATGGGCTTTCTGAAGGGGCTGTGCCCACAGAAGTGTCCCCTCCTCCATCTCCCACACTTTCAAAGCTGTCAGCATGACTTGTGCTAAACAGCCAACTGCGTCTCTGTGCAAACACAACCAAACCCTGGCAACACAAGCAGATAAGCCTGTTAGCCTGCTGGGGAGCACTCAGTTATGGTAATGGTCAACTCAGCAGCATCTTGCTACCCCCCAAAGGACAATCCTGCACCCCTCAGGCACTTTTCCCATCCATTCAAGTCCACCTTGCCCAAACGACCAGGTGGAAGGGTGAGGAACCACGCTGTGCAGTGGGGGCATCAGAAAAGACTGATGGAGCTACAGCCAGAAACCACATCATCTGCTATGGGCTCCCTTCCTAGGTATGAAGCAAACAACTTGCTGCCCAGCCCCTTATAAAATGGGCTCCCTCACTCCCCCCCCACATCCCCAGGAAGACTTTCAGGTGCCTGGGTACACTTCATAAATGACTAATGAGCCATTGCACACATTAGTGGTAGGGCCAGCTGCCAGAAGCAGAGTGAGATCAAGTCCTCCCTCAAATCTATCAGCTCCACCCAGGAAGCAGGCTTGCCTTTGACAACAACCAGATTAAGAAACAGGCAGACAAACAACTGCCCAGTGCCCTGACCAGGCAAGCTCTGTGGCTGACAGCCCATGGGAAGGAGTGACTATCAGAAGAGGGAGGAAAATGCACGTCTTGCTAGAGCTCCTGCAGACAGGGAGATTTGTGGTGGCTGTGCTTTTCCCTGGAGGTATGTTAGGGCTAGCAGGGAGAAGTTGCTCATTTTTGGGTGGGTTTGTGGACAACAGAGCCTTGGAGCCTGTTGACGCCCTGAGGAAACCTCAATGCTCAGCCAGAGCGCTGGTGTGCCCAGCACAGGGGGTTTCATCTCTTCCTTCAAAAACTGCTCATGCAGCCCCAGTTTGCAGATGGGACACATACCTTGGAGCAGAGGTCTGATCTCATGAAAGTCCTAATAGGTGTACTTCTCTACCCCATAAAGACAAACTCCAAGGAGTTCATTCAGCTGGTTTCATGTACATGAATGATTGTCTTACAGTAACAAATGGCGGCATTCGTTGTAGGTGATGACTCAGTCATGGCACCATTGGATCCCCACACATCTGAAGAAGTTACCCTGGGCAAAGCTTTCTTACCCTTAACCTGCTTCCTGGATTTCATGTAGTAGCACGTTACCATGCACAGGGGCCAGAATTTAGCTGACTCCTTGCACTTACTGCCCTTGCAGTTGTCAGAGGAGAAAGAGGACAGGTTTCCTCCCATTGTTAACTCTGCAAAGTAGACATGGAATAAACCTGACCTTCATTTACAGTGTTTGCTGGAGAAATCAACACTCCCTATACACAGAAAAAAAATCAATGAAATGCCACTTACCAAAAGAATCCTCCTCATTGGTCTGAACCACCTGCCTCAACGGAGCCTCACCATGGTGGCCACCCATGCATCCCAAATCTTCTTCAGCATCCCCAGCAGGAGCTCAGCCTTCTCTTATCTAGGCTGTTTTGGCAGGGTTTTTTTTTTTTGTTTCTACCAGCACACCGGTTCTGGCACTGTGTGCTTTGCCCTGAGCTGCTTTTGGGGAGCCTCAGCAGCACGCTACATTTTTTCCCAGTCGCACCCTATCAATTGGCTGTTGCTCACCTGCATTTCCCAGGTACCTGCTCCAGAGGTGCTCCAGGAGCCAAGTGAGCAAAGGGTGAGGGTTCCCACCACGCAGGTCAAACCAGCCCACCTCTCAACACTCCTGAACTCCTCTCAAAGCCTCCTTTCCTCTCCAGTAAGACCGCTACCCAACCTGTGCCTAGCTAGAAACCATGTACTGGCTGGGAACAGCTTTCACATTAACTTTCCTCACCCGCTCCATATCCAGAAGCAGCTTTTACTGCTTGCTTGTCTTATGGCCATCAGATGGTGCCATTGAGTCTTCTTGGGACGTGAAGCCCCGACGACAGCACACTGGCGCCTTGCTCCATCTCACAGTAGGCCCTGTTCCAAATACGGCAAAATAAAGATATTTTTCTAGCATAGGTGTTGGCAAAGTGAGGCAAACGTGGGGTTTCTGCTGTTCCCAAATACGTTAACAAGCTTCTGTGTCACTGTTTTTTTCTGGTTTTTGCACAAGTCTTGCAAGACTAGCTATCTTCTTGTGGCTGGACTCCAGTGATATCAGTGTAGGAGCAAGCGAGAGCCGCACAGGAGCACTTCAACCTCAATTCCCATCCCCCATGAAAAAAAGGTGTGTTCACTGCTGGAAAGATTTAGAGATGAACTGAGTTCACACAGCAGGGCCAGAAATGAAAGATAGCAGCAGCATTAGTAAAAGCTCCCTTTCCCCCCACACAGTGATGTGGGACGCAGGGCTTGTCCTCCTCAGATGGTCCTAGAGACACAGTAGCAGGCTGCCTGATACTCAGGGGTGATTGTGTCCCCTCCACATCACCCTGTCTCTTCCCCCTTTTTTTTTAGCACAGAGTGCACTGTATGAGAAGAGGCTTGTGAATCAAGGCACACAGCTTGAAATGTGCTCATCACATTTGACATCTCCCTTCCAGATGTGGGGCAAGGACTTCCAGAGCTTTGGTATTAATCATTCTCATTGTGGTTTTTTGCAGTGACCAGAGCCTGGCACAGGCAGCCCTGCTGTCTAGCTGAGGCCTCTACCTGGCATTGCAAGTATGCATGAATAATAACTGATTAGTGCTTTTTCTGGGTTGGTTTTAGGTTTTAATTGTGAAAGATGAAAGAAGAGAAGAATGCTAGCAAAGTGAGGATGGAAGGAGAGGAGAAATAATTACCACTGCATTTAGTCAGTGATAAGAATGGCTGCTGAGCTGGGCTGGGTGGTTTCCAAGCACGGTGAGAGCCAGCTTCAATTTCATAGCATAATCTTCCCTGCACCCTTAAAATAACTTCTCTCTGCCTCCAGGGTGTCACAGGAGCTGAAGAGCAATGTCTGCCCCTTCCCTGCGCAGCCCAGCGCTGCTTGGTGCTCAGTTATCATCCAGGGGGTGTTCTGAGAGCGGTGGCGTCACACATGTCACGGCAAGGCACTGAGTCCCGGTGGAGAGGCCTGGAGAAGAAAGAAGGGGATACTTTGCAGACCCAGACCTGTGGTCTCCCTGGGAAGGAGGCAGGCTGGGAACAGCTAGCCCTTTGAGCTCCTCCTTGGTGCCCAGAGAAAGAGCAGCTTCCCTGAACCCCTTGGCAGAGATGCGACCTCTTTATTGTCGGGGCTAATTGCTCATGTGAGATGTATTTACAGAAGCAACTGTTTGTGCAGAGCACGGCAGGCAGACAAACAGACTCGTGTTCTGCCAGGCACCCTTTGTAATCGGTGGGGGCTGGGAACACTTTAATGCAGCCATCGGAGGCCCCATTTGTACAACAGGCACCAACCCTGCACTAGGCTGGATGGCGCCTGCGGGATGCTGAACCCCTGTCCCGCTCCCCGACCTCAGCAGGAGCAAAGGCACAGAGCTGCTGGCCGGATCCACCCACATTATGTGAGCGGGCTGAGGGCACACAGCTTGCTCCGAGCTGGGCATGCAGGACGCACAAAGCAAACCCTTGGGTGTGATCTTGGCACATGAGTCTCACGGTCATCCCTGTGCCTTGTAAATCCAAGGCTGCTTCCATTTGGGCATATGGCTGCGGGGGGAAGCCGCTGCCCTGTGTGAGAAGCACCCCATGCATATGCAGATGGATTGCCCATCTGCAAGAATATGCGTTGTGATACGGACTCTGAGATCACTTTGGAGGTTACATGGTGAACTGCTTTATGCGTAGTTGTACCAGAGGGAAAGACATGCCAGGAAGTTGTTCTTTGCCTTTGTAAATAATGTCAAGGACTGGCTAAAACATCCAGGACTCTGAAAAACAGACTTACAGGTTCTTCGCTGCCTGCTGGGGTTTTTTGAGGTGGAGGCCTAGGGAGAGTTTTGCCATCTGGGAGAGACATGCAGCATTAGGAAAATAATGCAAACAATTTCCAGCACTGTCTCCATCTTCCTGCAAAACAGTGGGGATGGGCAAGTCCTGGCTTCCAGTTACATGCAACACCTTTTGCTTGCAGGTAGCCTACAACCCAACCACACTGAGTGGATGCCCCTCTCCAAACTTAAAAATATATGCCCTGTTCCTCGCCCTGTGACCTCTTCTCCACCCTGACACAGGCAGTAGGTGAAAATACACTCAGGGAAGAGCTTATCAGTAAGGAAAAGCAGTACCAGCTACAAGGGAGCTGGTGTGTTTCTCCTGCTTCCCCTTTCCCACTGGCCATTCATATTGGCTAGTCAGGCTGGTCAGGTGAAATGAGAACGTGGGTTCGGTTATAGCCTGTCCACAACACAGTATGTCCAGCACTGGGAGAAAAGGAAATCCACACTCATCTGGCTTACAGAGCTCTCTGACACACACAGGTCAGCCCAGGCATACTGATGCCATGGGTGGCCGTCAGTGTTTCCTAAGCTTCCCAGCTGAAACTAAAACTCTCTTGGCTACTGTTCAATTCATTTTGACATAATTTTTGTATTTCCCACTTGGAAGAACAGAGATATCCACCTAATTTTGAGGCCTCCTAAGCAATAAAGGTTTCTGACCATTTACACATCATCTCTCACAAGACTTGTGATGCAGAGGGAAGTGTTTCTTTCATTCTCCAGAAATGGAAGCTGAGGCGTGCGGAGGCATTGCTCAGTAATGCCTAATTAGTGGAGGAAAAAATAAAACCCAGTCATCGCCAGTCTCATGCTTTCACATCCACTCATAAGTTGTTGTCTAAAAAAGAAAATGCCCAATACTTCTATTCTTCTGTGACTGGGAGAGAGAGACTGAACTTTGTCCAGCGTCCCTGGAAATGCAGACCCCTAAGGACAGATTTTTCAGTCCTCTTCCCTGAGGCTTCAGCCCTATCTCAGACACCTGAATACAAGCCATATTTCCCAGCTAGTTCAGTACCCAAAATACCATTTTTTTCCCAGTCTGGTTCTTGGCAGGATTAATTCTTTTGTTGCAAGACTATATCTAAAATGTCTTACTATTAGTGGCAGCAATCAATATTTATAACCACTCACAGTGTTTATTTATAAAAAAATCAAATGTTCCAACCAAGAAGAGATGTTGTCATTAATATCCAGCATGATTAATAATTACATTTGAAGTTGCAGGCAGGCCCACGCTGTCAGACTCATGCGCTTTGCTTTTTCTAATGGCCCTGCAGGAATTTGAACCGTAATATGTTTCATGCACAAGGACAAAGACGTTTTGTCTCAGGGAAGGAGTATGTGGATGTTTTTGACTTAAAGAGCCAGTTCCACATTCAGAACTTCACAAACACACCATTTTGATCCCAAGCCCATCAGTCTGCCACATCTTCTCAGTGAGGGTTTATCTCTTCCTGTTGCTGAAGACCCACATCCAAGCACTAAATTTGCAGCTTGCTGAAAAATGTTACGCCCCTTCTGTGTCAGGGCAATTATCACCTGCTCTGCTTCTCTGCCATCCACTGGAAATAACCCGGCCAGGCAAACAGGTTCACATCTCTCTGCCTGCTGAGGCTTCTCAGCTGCCCAGGGTATGATGAGATCCATGGGAATGATGTTGCCTCAAATCAAGAGAAGGAGAACTCATACAGTCCTGAGCAACGCTTTCTTTAGTCCTTTGCCCGTTCCTTCAGGGCTACCACAGCCACTTAGGGAGAGAAGAGGGAACGTGTAAAGCTGTTGTAAAGGTATCAGATATGAAGCCGCTCACCAAATATTAGGTGGTGGAGGAGAGACAGGGGTTTCTGATGCAATGGGCCAGTAAGGGAGCAAAGTTCACTCCCGCTCCTTAGTGTTTGGTGGTGCAAGGCAATGTTTGCCCACCTGTGTGTTGCTTTTTTCCTGCTGCAGGAGGTAATGACAATAAAATCAGAGGCAGTTAAGGGACAGGGTTGCAGAGAGACTGGTGCCTTGATTACTTCCTCATAGCTGCTTGTCCTCTGTGGCACTGCTTTATTACCAGACTGGCAAGGCAAGCCGACTGAAAAGCCAAAAGGAAAATTAGGTATATATGACAGACATTGTCTGTGCTGCTATCAAATATCCTGGTTTGCACAAATCTGGTCATGAGAACTGCAGGAGGGAAAAATAAGGAAAGAAACCTTCAGGCTTGCTATTCCAAGGCAGCTCTTGGCCAGTGCTGACCCAGTCTTGGTATTGCACTGTCTCTCTTCAGACGTTGTGGGACATAGCAGAACTTTCTGATAAGACTGGGACAGCCCTCAGGTCCACACTCTTATGCTGAGCTCTGCAGTGCTTTACACGACTGCCAAATCCTCATGCAAGAGGTTTGTCTGCCCCAACTCCTGTGGTCTGGTCTGCACGGGATACCACCCAGCCTCCCATCAGCTCCCAAAAAGCTCTGGTGCTGCTGAGGAGCACCTGGGAACAAAGCCAGCCTATGCCTGGAGGCTGGGAGGAGCAGGGCCTGAACTTTTCCAGGGTCCTCTTGTGCTAGCCAGGCCAGGGGATATGGGTGGCAGAACAAGGAGAGGAGCGAGTGAATGCAGTATTCCTTGCAATGGTGCCACAGGCCAAAAGCCTTACAGTTCAGCTCCTGCAAGCCCACAGAGCACACTGCAGCCTTTCTGCCCGGACTGTCTGGCAATAAACTCACTTTTTAAAACCTGTTAGACACAAGTAAGCTATGGGACAGCAATCCAGGGAAGAGTCGGTGCAAAACCCTCCAACGTCAAGCATTATAAACCTCCCAGATCCTATGATATCTGTATGCCAAGAACCCCTTGTTAAGCACCTTATATTCATGTCCTACAGGGTCTCACTGTTGCCCTGAACAAGGAGCACCTTTTCTTTATGCATGTGCATAGGGTTTAACCAAAAACAGCCCCATGGCCTGCCAGGCTTGCTATTGTCAAACAAATAATTGTTGTGATGCATTTTTTAGAGGGTTTAGAAACAGAAGGGGGGCTGCAGGACAACCACTGAAAACTGCTCTTGGATTGGCACATCCTTTGCTCTTCAGAGCTGCTCACAGAGGGACCTGACTGAACAGGGATGAATTAGAAATCCTCGATCTGCCAGAGGGAATTCTGGGGTTTCCAGTGGCTGAGGGAAGAAGGAAAAAAACAGTCAGCGTAATGTTAATTTGGCAATGAAAAAAAAATTATAAAATAATCACCTTAGGCGAGACATAGATAAATACTTTGTGACATTGGAAGGTGTGATACAAAAATTAATGAAATAGATGTTCGTTGTATGAGTTTCTTCTGCACCAGTAATTCTCCTAGTGCCAGTTGCTGTATATTTTCCTTGATACAATCAGGAGGAAAACAGCTATTCTGACATGACAAACTCATTGTATCAGAAGTCATCTCTGCTTTAAAACCTGTGTCATATGACTAAACACCCTACTCCTGGTACAATGCACCCCACAGTAAAATTGGATGGAGCTCATCCTCAAATGCCCTGCCAAAAATACTCCTAACAAAGGGCAACAAGAAAACATAATTCAAATGAGGGACATCTGTTCTCAAATGTTCGCAGATAATGGCTGGATCAAGTGTCTGCATAAAGGATAATTATTTTCTGCAGATGGTTTGATTGGGTATTTTAAACATTGTAAAAAATCCTCATCCCAGCCACTCAGTAAAGTATGTGGGGTTTTGCTGCAAGAGACCTCTTTCCTATCCTCTGCTACATTTTCTAAATGCAAAGATAACTAAAACTATAAACAGTTAAAAGATAAAATGTAGATGTTAAAGAAAAATATTCAGTTTGAACATAGGCAACATACGTTTTCAAGTTTTGGTCTTCCATTTCTTATATTATACTGCTGGATACCCAAATAATTCTCAGGGTGAAGTTTTGTTACAGGAGAATGGCAAAATAAAGCAGTAATGTGTCATGCAAAGGGATCCACAGCAGATTTCAGAGGGAAGGTCGGTTCCAGAATTGATGGCGCAATATGGTTTTTAATACAAAATAATTCTACTGCCTTTCCTCAAGGCAAGAGAGATACAAAGAACCACAACCAAGACATGGTCTTATTAAATCACCCCATGATACCTACTTGCAATGTATTGCTAGCCCCAGGACAATGCTTTTCTGTTGAAACTGTCCTCTGAGTCATTGTGATGGCTGGAGACTGACTCATCCTCCCTGAACAAGGGGGGCCACAGGTGGGTGACTGTGGGATGAGGGGCTCTGGGGGCCCCCACACTCACAGCACCACAGAGCTGAGAGGAAACTTGGTGCCCCTGGCACAACTGGGTGGAGGAAGCAGGGCAGGGGAGGAGGATGATGGCTCAAACAGCCTCTGAAAGATGGTCCTGCCCGCAGGAGGCTGGTGCCTGCAGAGTCCAATGAAGTAACTCTCTCTCCCATAACACAAATAGGTTTTAATTAACACATGTGCCCAAAGCATGAGATCACCCCCAGCAGATCTGCCTCTGTAAACATCTCCACCTAAGCAGATGCTGCTGATGGGGGAAACGGGTGAAGGGGACATCCCCCACCTGCCTCACAAAGCCTTTGGAAATGCTGGGCCTCAATGATTTGGATGGAAATTATTTCATAGAATCATAATTTATTCTCTTTAATACAGTTAGGACTGTTAGGACTGTTTACATCTCAAAGAGGTGCAGTTTAATCTCTCTGCTTTTGTGGAGCTAGTAGTTGGTCGGTTATTCTTGCAATTGGAGGAACTGAAAAAGGAAGGATTTTGAATCAGATTCTGGAGCACAAGGTGCATCCAGTAGCAGAAAGGACAAGGCAGGTGAGGGAGGCAGCCTGCCTGCATTCCTCATCCAAGGCTCCACTCTCTCAGGATGCCAGAATGCATGCCTCGCAGTTTCTCACGCAGGCCTCAGGTTGTGCTAGAGGAGGATTAGATTGGATATTAGGAAAAATTTCTTCACTGAAGGCGTTATCAAGTACTGGATCAGGCTGCCCTGGGAAGTGGTTGAGTCACCATCCCTGGAGGTATTTAAAAGACGTTTGGATGCGGTGCTCGGCGACACGGTTTAGTGGTGAACTGGCAGTGCTAGGCTAACGGTTGGACTTCATGATCTTAAAGGTCTTTTTCAACCTAAATAACTCTATGAATTTAGCAGAAATTATTATTCAGTGACAGTCATTGAACTATTGTCATAATTCATATCTGTCAACTGCTAAGTACTTGTAAAGTTCAGCATCTTATAAAGTTCAGTATCTGCTGTACAAACTCTGAGACAAGGAGTCGTGTAACCACCCCAGCACTACCTCAGGGGCCCTGACATGGAGCTTCCCCTCAGGGAGTTCAGGGAGCTGAACCGCTACGGAACAGGCCTGAACGACGAAATCCCCCCGGAGGGGACGAGGGACGCTGCAGGGCCTTGGCTTGGGGACTGAGAGCCCCTGAGGCACCGACCACGCCAAAGCCCTGAGGGCCCGTGCCCCAACTACATTTCCCAGCGTGCCCTGGGCGGCGGCGGCGGCGGGGGGAGGGGAAGGCGGGGGGCCGCTTCCGGGTTGGCGCCTAGCGGCCGCCAGCGCCGTATGTTTACTTCCGCCCGCCCCAGTGCGCGAGTGTCAGCCTGAGGAGGGGACCCGGCGGCCGCCCCGCCCGCACCGCCCAGCCGCAGCCGAGCCGGGCGGCGGTGGGGCACCGACCGCAGGGAAGGAAGGGCGGGAGGGAGGAACCCGGCCCCCATGAGCGGGCGGTGAGCGGGCAGGCGGCGGCCGCGGCAGCTTGCCGGCGCGGCGGGACCCAGCCATGGACTGGCTCATGGGGTGAGTGGGGCCCCCTGTCCCAGTCCCCCCGCGGCCCGGTCCCCCCCGCGGCGGGTTTCCTCGCTGCCGGGCAGCCCGCGGCCGTTGTCGGGGAGGGGGGGAAGCGGTTGGGGGCGCGAGGGCGAGCCGTTGGGCGCGTGAGGGTGCGGGACACCCCGCGGGCGGCGCGAGTGACAAACGGGTTATTAGCGGTGGAGGTGACGAGCGGCGGGTTCGCTTCTGCGGTGACAGCGAGAGGAAGCGGCAGAGAGGGCGGCCGGACCGCGCAGGGGCGAGCTTCGCCGGGCGCAGCCTCCACGCTTGAGGGGAGGGAGAGGTGCCGGGGAGCCCTTGCCTCTTGCCAGGCGGTCGCGCTCTGAAAAAGTAACTTTCCTTCCTTTTTTGAGGTGGGCTAGGCGTTGCAGGTCTCCGTGCTTCCCACGGGTACGGTGTGGGACTGATACCTCTGCAGCAGAACATCACTTTAAACCGAAAGGCTTGCCAAGGTTTAAATGGCTTTCTGTGGAGAGGAAGAAGAGACCTCGGCGGAGATTAAAGCCCAATCAGAGCCACGCCGGGGGGCTTGGATAGCCTGGGATTAATAGTGCTAATTACGCAGAGACAGAAGGTAGAAAGCACTTTGCTGCTGCTTTTAGGTCTGAAAACCTTAGTGCAGGAGAGGGAGATGTAGTCGATGGGAGTGACCTGATATGCTACCACTACCCCAAGCAAGATAAAATCTTGCATGAATTGTGCTGGCGACCTACACTCAGGTGAACTGTGAATAATTATACTTCAAAATTGCATGAACAGTAGGATTATGCTTCAGCAAAGCCAGTATTGCAGTGATAACTCGCCGGCCTTAATTTCTTATTTACAGTAGTTTGATCCAGTTCCTGAATGTGATCTTTGCCATCTAGGTTACTTCCTTTTCTGATGTGATGTGCCTAGAATACAAAATAAACGATCTTGTTGTGGTTGCTAGATGTGTGTTAGAAAGATACCTTGTGTGTGTGTTGCCTTTTGTCTGCAGCTGAATTGTTTGCTGGTGAAAGTATGGCACTTGCTACTTATCTTCAAACTAGATGTGGCTGACTCTTGAGCTAGTTGTCAATACCAGTTATGCTTTACTCTAGATTTGGCCGCTCAATCTGGTGGAGCGAATGCTGAACATCTGTGGGGTAGATATTGATGGCTGAGTGTTCCTCCCACAGGCTGAGCAGGGGAAATGCAGTGTTTGTCGCATGTGAAGGGGTCTATATGCCATGTACTGCAACACTTGTGCCTTGTAAGTCAGAGGGCTGCACTCTATTGTTACATGGTCTTAATGAAAATATAAATGACAAGCGTGTTTTGATTTGTTTCAGAACAACCACAAAGTACGGGTGGTGTGTTACATTTGCTTTGTAAAAGTAAAAGCTGAAGTGTCAAAGTGCTGCTGTAATGACAAAAAAAAAAGTCAAACCCAGGACTTATACAAGACATTTGGATGACTCAAATACCTTGTTTATGCAGTTGCACTCATTTTGTGTGAGCGATGTTGTAAAGCAGAGAAGAATCAAGGTTTAGTTTAGCCAAACTCTCAATATGTTAAGATGCTGGTTTTCTAATGAAAAATATTTTGGGCTTTTTGAAGTTGCTATGAAAAAAATTGGCATTTGTTCCATAGTTTTTTACCCTGGAGTGGGTGGGTCTGTCCTTGCATGGAAAAAGACTTGCCTGTTTTCCCCATTGTAATGGGAATGGATCCTGAGTCATTTGTGTGTTACTCGCTTGTTTTGAGCTATTTCCTGATACGTTTCTTGCCTGACCAAACCCAGTGTTGTCACATGGATGCTCTTAATGTTTTCTCCTTCAAAACTTTTTGAGTTCTATTTGTTTTGTGGCAGGACAGGAGAGTGTTGATATTTTGAAGGGGGAAGGGGTAGAAGGCTTGAGGCACCCTTAGTTATTCTGTCCAAGTTATGGGTGCTGTTAGCAACTATGTGTATAAATGAAAACATCCCTCTTGCTGTTTGTTTGAGAAAGAAACTGAGGATGTTCCTCTGCTAGCGCAGAAGTTTGGGTAGTGTTACTCAGCCTTTCTTTCAGTGAAAACTTCAGCTGTTTGGGCCTCTTGTGCGAGAAGGGAAGGGCTGCAGAAAAACCTGCAGAGATAGTAGGAAAACAGGACACTCCCAGTAACCCATCAGTTTGTGTTGATGTCTTTCTGCCTCTGGAGAGCAAATTGTATTGGTCTGCTTTTTGGTGTTGTCACTCTTTCCTGAATGTCACCGCTAAAAAAAGTATTGTGATCTTTCTTATTCCTAACTGCTTTGGTAACATGCTGGTTTGCAAATAGTTTTCCATGTGCTTGTTCTCAAGAACCCTTCTTGTATGTCTCATGTTATCGGTTGTGCTTAATGTTTTGGTGCAAGAAACACCCTCTGTGTTTTGACTTGGTATTCCTGAGAAATTAATCTTCAAGTGCAAGTGTGTTAAATTAGGCAGCAGTAACAGTTGCTTCTATTCTAGATCTCTACCCTTCAAGCTCATGTCACATTTATCCGATAGACGATTTAGAGTGAGATCTGCTTTATTCTTTGCTGGTCCTCCCCTTCGGTTGTGGTCTCTTGGAAAGTGGGGGAAGGGTAAGTTCTAATCATACCACAAAGGGCAGCAGCCCAAGTGTCTCTGATCGCCTCAGAGTGCTTAATATACAAAAAGCGGAAGCTGAATCTTATAAACAATAGTGAATTTATTACAGATTAACGAACAGCTATAGGCTTACATGGTCACACAGCAAAACTTCTCTGGGTGCTACCTTCTGTTCAGTCAAGTGCTTCAAAATCCAATCGAGCCCTAGGGAAGAAAGCTGAAAAAACCCAAGCTGCTGGCATGTTACAGTGCTCAGTTTAGCACCAAAATAAACCCGAGGTCTTTTCTGTGGTTGGTTGGTATCTTTTACTTTTCTACTGAACATAGCCTTAATACTGATGTTGGTGAAAGACTATGGTTTCTTCAGTGCATTCTTGCCATTTAAAAAAAAGGCTATTCTGAGCTTTTTTTGTTGTATATAGGATATATTTTCATTGCAATTCTGACTAGAGATCAGTGCTACTTAGTTGCTTTGCTCACTGACATCTGACGGAGATCCACATTACCCTCTTTGGAAGAGATTGCGGGCTTTTGTGTTACAAACAGCATTGATTTGCTCTTGAAGTTCAAGGTAGCAGTGGAGACAGGCATTGTGCCTTCAGTTATGAAACTGGCTTTTAAATTTGTTTTCAAATTCATGATTAAAAAGGAATACAACATATTAATGGTACTAGTAAACCTGACAAGGTGTCAGTTATTTTTAATCTTCAGCTGTGATGTCTAATGCTGTAACGCATTTTTTTCCTAATAGAAGAGGATTGTGAACTGTTACGTAAAAAGGGGAGAGAGAAACTATTTTACCAACAATTACCTGTTAAACACAAAACATAATCTGGGGCTACATCTGTATTATAAACTTTGTAGTTTAGCAGGTTAATAGACTATGCTGGTTGAAACTAAGAAAAGTCCAAGAGTTTGTAGTTGTGATGGCAGAACACCTCTGTAGATGTATTTTAAACAGGGGAAAAACTACCTCAGCAGAAATGAGCTGGAGACCTTTGTACAGGCTACTTGAAAAGCCTTCAGCATGTGGACCAGCCCTACCAAAAGGGGCTCCTGGTGAAGGAAATGGGCAGGGGGGAGATCTTTAATTTTTCCCTTTGCAAGAAGGCATCTGTTTCCATAAACTAGCGGCATTCCCTCTCAACTCTTATTTGAATGCCTCTGAGCACAAGAAAAACTCTGACAGAAGTGAAATGATACCTCTGAACTCTTCAGTGAAGATTATCTTCTGTTGAACATGTATCAGTATTTCCTCTGCATCAGAGGACTGCATTATTTCAGGATTGGTGTAAGCATCTCTTGTACTTGTGAGCTGCAGTGTCCACTCCTTTCACAGGCACTTCTGGTAGCAGTAACATGTCAGTGCCCTCATCCATGTGGCTTTGTTTCACTGTGGTACTAAGGACTCTTTTCCTGAGGGAGGACTGCAGCATGTAGTGGCTTGTTAAAATAAAATTTTAGATGCAAAACTTCGTTGTGTAATAAAACTTTTTTTCTTCTGGACAGCATGGTGTCTACCTTTTGTGGGGCAGGGGTATTTATGACAGTAAAAAGTAAGTTGTGGGACTTCACACAAGCGTATTATCTCTCTGCCTTATGATGACTTGACAAAAGATTCACAGCTCCTTCTCTGAGGCTTAATTAGAGTGTAAATGGAGTAAAAGAGAAGGGGCTGTGTTACAGGAGGGATTCCTCCTGTCTTTAGTTTTGAAGTTGTAGGTCTTGCTATCGATACTGTCATACCATCCACTACTCGATTATCTGTTCTTTCATATCTTGCCTTGGTGACTTGGAAAGGAGGGCCTAAAAATGATTGAAGGCTATCCTTTTCTCATATCCCACATCTTCAGCTTTGATGATAGTTAGAAAAGCAATGGCCTAGTGGGATCAGGAAAATATAGGTGACAGAAGAAAGAAGCAAACTCCTGAGCAGAATATTTGTGCCTGAAGACAGCACAGGTAGTTTTGGTCTACTCAAGTGCTCTGTGATCTGGCTACAGCTGTAAACTGAAGAATGACGAATGCAATGTAATAACCTTCACACTTGCAAGTTTTATTTTGTAATGTCAATCTGTTATAAACACCGTGCCTTGCATTGTCTTCATCTGACCAGGATAGGTAGTTGGAAAGTATGTTGTATTATGACGGCACAGAAATGATGCAAATTCAGTCTTTTTGAGTATGTGCTATACTGATGATTTTTAACAAACTGTGCAAGAGGACTTCTTTAGGCCTGCACACTGCTAGATTTGCCTAGTCCAGAAGGCCTGTGTGCCATGCATTTATTTTGTTTAGCTATAAGTATCAGGGGATTAAAGTAAAGCTAGCAGTTTTCCCACTTGTTTTTGATATAGAATTTTGCCAGATTATCCCAGTAGTGATCGTGAAGGCTAGAAGAAAATTAAGACATATTGATGTTTTGTTGTCCTCCCTTCTGCATTTATGGAAGTGTCTTTAAGAAACTTCCTCATAAGGCCTTAAGACACTGTCCAGTTCAAGATACACTATGGTGAAATATGAGTAATACTGTTATGCAGAGAAGTCCTGGTCTTGAGCTAGAACAGCTAAGGGCTAGATGTGAAAAAAGCACACTAATGTTCTAGTTCTGAGTCAGTAAAAATCCAATATGCTAATTTTTCAGCTGTTAGACTAATTCTTTGTTGCTTTTGAACGGAATCATAGAACATTGCAAGTTGGAAGGAGCCCATAAGGATCATCAAGTCCATCAATTGTAAGGAAAGCATCTTGTACTGGGAACAGTGAGAAATCATGCAGCATACTTAGCTGTCACCTTGACTTGTGCATAATACAGTTGAACCAAGAAGAGTTCTGCTGTCTTTGCCTAGCAAACCTTTATATAAAAAGATAGCTAATGATTTTTATTCGAGGTAATGTTTGAAACTTCATAGTTATAGCAAATATTTCTATACAAATGAAGAACACTGGAAGTTTTTTAGCTGCTTTAACTGTAAGGAGTCCTTTCCCTTTTATTCCCTTCAGTCATCTTCAGTGAAGAAAGTCTCATGCCTTTATAAGGCAGTCTTCCCTCTAGAAACTGCTGCAACCTCTCACCTTTCACAGCTTGCATAGTGTGTATATTAATTCTGTTTTTTTAACTGACCTCACAACAGGTGTTTCCCTTGCATTACATTCCCTGCAAATTCTTGGCTTCACAGGCCATTTTCTCTACTTTGAGGGAGCTAAAAATAACTCAGAACTGATAAACCACATAAGTCCAGTCCCATTGGGCAGGGAAATATTAGTGTGTTCCTTATTTATTTCTGTTTATAGGTGTAACATTACCTGTGGGGTCCCAGGTTATTCTCCCCAGATAAATCTAGTTTTGTCTGTGAGCTGCTTGTATTCAGTTCACTGCTTACTTATGAGACTTCAGTATTATTTCATATGCTTATCAGTCATGAGCAGTACCTCTGCTAAACCAGAAGTTAGTTGTGAAAACGACTAGTGTAACATAGTCTACAGGTGAAAGAATATCTCCACTAAATAGTAACTTGCAATATTCATCAAGATAGCAGTGGAAGGGTGCTGTTAGTTTGAAATATAAATTTCCAGTGCTGTCATAGTTGTAGGAAAGGAGTCTGGATTGGAGCAACTTAAACTTTTCAGGCATGTTGTTCGCTTTTGTCTCTGGTTCTGAAAGTGCTCAGTTGTATTACTGAGATTGTCAGTGTTACAGCTTTTCTGCTGAATGCAAAACAAATAAAGTAATGGCAGAGCCTTGCTCCCTGAAGTGTCCTGGTACAGTAAATTATTGACTTATTGGAAAAATGCCAAATAAATCCTGCATTTGAAAATGTTACTTTAGCAAAACACAGAATTTGTATCAGTTAGGCAGTTACTTTCCTTTGGTCAATACAATGCATGTGAATACTGGTTTGTTCTTGTAAGAGCATTCTCTTTGCAACAAGGATTTTATTGAGGGACAAGAAGAGTGGATCAGTCTCAAGGTCCTTAAAGTAAAATGAACTATTACTTTGCTTAGAAAAAGAGTTGATAATTCTAAAAATGTAGCAATACTCCTTCCTTGTGTCTCTTTGCATGTTAGCTTCTTCTCCTTTGGGCTAGCATCAGTATTCAGGAATGCTGGTAGGTTAAGATGTTCATTTGACTGAAAACTAACATTTTTTTTCTTTTTTTCCTCTCCTAAGGTTAGTTTTCAACTAAGTGAATTCCTGCAGCCTGTTTGTGTAGCTACGTGAATAATGTTAACAGCACTATGCAGCTGGTGAGAACATAAAGCTTGGGGAGTGCTCTTTTTGGTGGCAGCAAGGACTTAAATCAGCTGAATGTGATAATGTAGTAATTTGATGATTAATTCTAATTACTCTGCAGATAATTAGCAATATTCTGATGATGTATTCTTTGGCTTGACTTGTTTGGAGAAACTGCAGAATATCTGAAAACAGGAGATGTTATGACCAGGGTGGTATCTTGGAGTAGATAATGGCCTCAGAGCGCTTTCGGAGTTGCTGTCCTACTGTGTTGCATACAGTTTATGGCTAAGCCATAAATACACTTTCATGAATAATTCAGAATTTGTAATTTGCTCTAAATCAGGTTTCATCTACCTGAGAAAAGTGCTGACTCTGTCATGGTGTGAATGTGAGGGTAGGTGGTATTTTTGATGGCTGAGTCCAGCAGTCTGATTCAAGAGAGTTTTCAGGAAGCTTGGTTCATGCATGATGGTCTACATAGCTTTGCCATATTTCCCTGGCAGTTTCCATCTGTTACATCTACTGGATATGGGCCCAGAGCAAGCACACTTGAAAGAGTAAAATTAATAAGAGACTGCAATTTTTACATAGCTGTGTATACGAGTTTGAACTTGGTGTTGTCAGATCTGCATATTCTGCAATCATTGCTGACCTATTAAATGACTTTAATGTGTGTGTCTGCTAGTGGAATGCTATTGAAGTAATCTTGTGCATAATTTTTAACCCATGTTTAGCCTTCTACCGTCAGTGATAAGGTTGTGAAACTTACTTGCTAGGTTCAGTTTCTAAATGCCCTCCTTAGCAACTTTTCTACCCATCTCATTATGCAAAAAAAATAAAAAAATGACTGCCCTGCACTTTACTAAGCTATATAATGAATAAATTTAAAAAAAAATTATTTTTACAATCATGTTATTGATAATATTACTGGAGACTGTTATATTGGTAAGAGTACTTAAGAAAGAACTGTTGCTCATGACTTTGTTCCAGCACTTCAAACAGTTGCACTCTAGGAGCTTCCCTGCTCCTGAAACAGTGTGCAATAATTCTAAATAATTTAAATTTGGCGTTAGAATGATGAGTATAACTGTAAATGGCTGAACAGCAGTACTATAATTTTAGCATTTGGAGGAGAAAAAATGGCAGTTTTGTCTGAAGTTAGTTTCCTGTTATTCTGCCAGCCAAGAGAAACTGGTCAGGGTGCAAGTGCTTCACACAATCCACAAAGCTGTTTCTGACTGTGGAAAAAGAGCACTAAACACACTAAAAACAAAACAAAACCAAACCAAACCAGAATTTAGGTACAATTTTCAAGGCCCTGAAGAATGTTAGAAATTAAACTGGAATTGGGACAGGAATGACCATCATAGATCAGATTCCTTCTTACTCTGAACGTTAAAAGAATAAATCCATTAAGCTAGAATATAAGCATGCAGAAAACTGTCGTCTTAACAAGCATTGTATGGGCTTTGGTGGTTAGGGCAAAGTCAAAAAGATCCAGGTCCAGTAGCTCGAGCCCTTCAGAATGTATCTCCATGCCTTTTTTTTCTTTTCCTTTCTTCACTGTTCAGGTTAGAAAGATGTACATTGAATATTTTATAATCAGTGTTCAGTGACTGGATCACTACTATCCCTTCTCTACACTGAAATGTGTAAATGGCTGGGACTTTTACCTGAGAAGTTTCCTAGTACTTATACATAAAGCACAGAATTTGTGTGAAACAGGTTGCATAGAGGTGACCTTCAGACTTTTTAACTGCTTCATTTTACAACCTTAATGTTCCTTCATCTAGAATTTCCTAATTTAAAGAACTTTCTTTTGTACAGTTCTTCGTGAACAGCAGGGAGTTGTTCAGAAAAGGCTTTGTTCCATACGGTGTATCTTATCAGGTTATGCAAAATTGGATATAGATTTTTTTTTTTTACAAGGAGGTGTTTTGTGTCTACTTTGTGGAGAGGCTCGGGTTACAGAGTTAACTCTGTGGTTTCAAGTTTGTCAGGTGTGATAAATGATAAATAGCTTTCTTTCAAATCAGTCTTCTCTCTGATGATATCCAGGTGTTGCTGGAACTCCAGTCTGTAACCTTCATGATTATGTCTAATAAAGTGTTAGTGTGTGACTACTTTCCATCAGATATAAAAGGGACACAGTTTGTAGTGAGGTCTAATAACTTCTATTAGACCAACAGATGTACTTGGGGAAGAAAGAAGCAGATTCTGGGCATGCTTGTATCTCTTGTTCATGTTAATGGACTGTCTTGAACAAAACCATGTTAGTACTACAGCTCCCTGTCAGCTGGATAAATCTCACCTGCTGATTTAGCAGGGGCTGGTACCGTTCTAAGGACCTGACTACCCTACATTCAAAAAGCCACAGCTAGGCACTCATCTTGCTAATTAAGATTACCTGAATCTCTTCTAGGAAAGGAAATAGATTAGAAATGGGAGTATGTGCTGGTTTTGGTCTAGGGTATCCAGATTCTTAGATATATCTTATCCCCTCCAATGTTGTCTTTTCTTTTGTTCTGTGAGCCAGCTTTTCTTGGTTCGTTTGTAATTTCTGGTTGGGGTGCATGTGCTAACCTGCAGTTCTGACATATTTACGGGTATTGCCTATGTCTCCTCTTTCTTGTAGCCAGATAGTGCCATTTTTTGAATTAGCTGATTTTTGAGGTTTGGAAGAAATCTGACTGGTAAGAGATGAACAGAAGAAATAATGAAGGGGATACTTCAGCCTAATGAATGTAGCTTTTTTTTTGTTCAACTCTAGTCTTAGTCTTGTCAAGTAGAGGGCCTGCTGGATGTCCTTCAGTTGATTGATTTTTTTTTTTTTTTTTTGGGGGGGACGGGACATTAAGGAGTACTGTTACTTCTCCACAGTATTCCTGGATGGGCATCTACCAGTAGTTATTTTTACTGTGTCCCTTCCTCACTTGATATTTGTGGTGCTGTTGGTTATGAGCAATTTTTGAAGAATAACCTGAAATTTCAGGGTTCTTTTTGCATATATTTATAAATATTTCTTATTAGGCATATGATAGGCTTTTACCATGTGGTCTGGCATAGCACAGGTTTTACCTCTGAGTCACGGGTGCTAATCAAAATGCTGAACTTGATGATTTGCATTCTTATAACTGCAGAGTGTCTGTAATAAGATTGTCTCTCTTGCCCCACCCTGCTGAATATGAAGGTACTGGCCCAAGTCACTTGAGCTTGTTGAGACTTGAGCTGGTGGAGTAAAGTGCTATGAAAGCAGATATTCTGTGTTAATGCTTGTAATGGACAGCTAGGTGTTTAGCTGCAAGTTTATAGGCAACTTACAGGTTGGTTTACTTTTTAAAAGGTGACCTTCATCTTTTCACACAGTACTATAAAGTGGTGGGTTTTGTTGAGTTTTTAAAATGTTTATAAGTGTTTTTCAGGCTTGTTTCAGGCAGGATGTGCCCAGTCATCCACTAAAACGTAGGCAGCTGTTGCTGTAGGTGGTATAACTTTCCAGGTGGGCAAAATATTGTTTATATGTTCAGACTTGCATTTTGTCATTATTGTTAATAGAATCAATGCTTTTGTTTAAATCAAGTTCAACTCTGTTTTAGGTAGAGTGAAAACTTACTTAGTTGACTGGTTGGGAATACTTGATATTAGTAATCTTTTAATGGAAAATATTTTCTGCAGTTCATGAAACACATACAGTATAATTATTCTCTACCTTGTAGAACAAAAATCACTTGCTGGTTTGTGTTTTTCATTAGAAATGTATGTAGTCCTTTTTTCTAAGTAAATAAAATAAAAATTATTCTTGCTTAGTAGATCTATTAAATTCCCATGTTTAAACATTTTGTTCTGAAAAATAGGCGCTTTTTATTTTCTGATTGGCAAAAATTTATTGAGAAGGAAGTAACTTTGTAATAAAGACAGACCCATTTCAATACCTTGGTTCAGCTTGTTTAGGGTGTGGCAGCTATCCCCAGTGTTTCTGAGCCAAGCCAAAAATGTAGAATAAGAGGGTGTTAAATATTTCCATGGGCATCATGAATTAAGCTGACATGAAGCTTGCTTAAATTCTGAAGGACAGCTTCCGTGAAGGTTTTTAATGTGTTTTAACAGATACAATTCCAATTCACCCTTTTAACTTGATTTGACTTCCTGTGTAGAAAAGCACTCTTGCAATGACAAATAGTAAAAACAAACAAAAAAAGTTAAAAAAAAAAAAATTTTTTTTTGAAAGAAACCTGAGAGTCTGTGAGAGAGATCACCAGGCTGATTATATAGTATTAGGAACAGCCATTGCTGTTAGAGTAAACAGATAGAATTTGAGTGAAGAGGAGGCAAATGTAGGAAGAAGGATGGTGCTTATATATGTAATAAAACTTCGCTAGCGCATACATAATCATTTCCCATCTGGGTGTAATAAAGGAATAATGATTACCTTCCATTATTACTAAGACCTTAATATTTTTATGAAATACTGCACACAATAGTATCTTATGTAGAATCACTGTTTGTAATTGAACTGTAGCTGTCAAAACAAATGCACAAAGAACTTGGATTCAGGGAATTCCAGTACATACCTGATGTAAAGGAGTAATTTTTTGTTTGTCCAGATAAATGTCTGTGGCCTGATTTGTCACGTGCACGTTTTGCAAATAGATGCCTGCAACACGCTGCTGGTATATCACAGTATGCTGTCTGCTGTGACTTTCCGTTTCCTGTGGCTGTGAGCATTATTGCCTTCCCTTTAATCCCTAGGCCAATAATTCTTGTCCCATGGTTTGTATATAATATTTTCTTCTACTTGTGGACTTTTATAATAAAAGTGTGGATGTGGGTTGTTTGGGTCTGTGACTTGACAAAGGTTCTAGTCCTAGTTATGCTAAAAATCAGTGTATGCAATTTAATGGTATCACAAGTCAGGCTAATAGGTACTACTGATCAGTCTCAAGGGCTCAGATGGAGAAACATTGATGTCTTCTGAATGATGTGAGATTTGAACTTGAGGGCAGCTAACTAACAGACCGGTGCACCCTTTGTGGACTACACAGTACCTGAGTAGCAAAGAACCTTTGCCTTCTGGAGGGCTATCTGGAGGATAGTGCTATGGAAAAGGAAATATGATTGGGCTAAAATGTACAACTTTGTGCAAAATTGTGTCCTCTGCCGTTTTCACTGAAACTTCAGTTTGGTAACTGCTCCATGTTTGATGCTCTTATGTTGGATCAAGTACTCTAGAAGTCAAACTAGACATCTGTTAAATGAGCTATGGAAAAAAGTACATGAAGCTTGGAGTTCAAAAGCTGTTGTAATGGGGGAGCCGGACTGCATGTGCAAATGAAATCTACACAGAGCTTTTTGTTCCTAGGTAAGTGAAATGTGAAGATACTCTGCTTTTTCCCTATTCCTCTTAATTCTGCGATCCACTCTCGTAACTATTATACTCGTAAAAAATGACACACAAGGTTTTACTAGCTAGGTGGAGGGAGAGTTTAATTTACCTGTTTGGTATTGCTGACCAAACAATGAAGTAGATCTGGTCTGTTTGAGCTAAAAGAAGAGGGATAATGCATCCTAGCTTTGGTATGTTTTAGATGAAAAATATCACGTTACAAATGGATGTTGCCAAGACGAAGTTTCTCAGAGTCTAGCTGAAATTGACTGTCCCCTTATCCCTTTGCTAGTATACGCCCAAGTATATGGTCTTTTTACATGCAAAAAAACCCGAGGCAGGACCAAACAGCTGTGGGAACAACTAATTCAAATTGCATCCATGTTCCTACCGAAAGTAATAATGTGGCTGCTTACAAGAACTATCCCAGTGGCTTATTACCCTAAGATCCCTGGAGACTAGCAATGTGGGTGGAGTGCAGAGGACATGCAGTAAAAATATTGTGAGATAAACCTGCCCAAAAAGGAGTCTAATCTCCAAGGAAGACAATGGTTATCATATAGCTATGGGCTACTCATTAACTCGAGGTTGTTAGAACAAATATTATTCTAGAGTGACAGCCAGCTACTAACATGAAACTGTTACTTATTAATCTCATTTTGGATTTGCTTCTTTGCACTGATTTTTTGGAGTTTAGTAGTAAAATGACAATCAGAGTATCACAGCAGGCACTGTCTCAGCACTCCAAAAAAAGAATGGATTCTCCAATGTGTTCTTGTTACAAAATCAAATCCAGAAGAACTTCAGATTAACTGTGTTTCAATAATACTTGTTTTGCTTCATCATGTGGAAAAGCAACAGCAAGTTCAAAAATGAGGGGAGAATAAGGCAAAAGTGGCTTTAAAGACAATTGACTTGCCAGCATACTTTAACAATAAAGAACAATTTTGGCATTTTGCATAACAATAGAAGGTTGGAAAAAATAGTAGGAATTTTTGTATACAGCCCATAGTTGAGCTATGGGGTTTCGATTGTGTGATTCACTAAGGTAAATAGTGCAGTTCTGTAAAGATTAACCACATTAGCAAGAGCACTAGCTATGATAACACTGGTTTTCAGTCCATGCATCAAAGCCCAGCAGTCAGAGCCAGGAAGAAATTTCTCTTGGGATGTGGTGTTGAGTAATTAGCTGCATTTCCAGAGATTTATGGAGTCTTCTAAACTGCTTCAGTGTTGGCCATTGTCAGAAATGGAATATTGGGCTTAGCAGGCTGTTGGTTTGTATTATGCACGGTCCTATGATGTGGAGGTAGATATCCAGAATGTATTTACATAACAGCATAGTAAAGCTTAATCTTTTCTTCTGTTTGCAAATACCTCCTCTCACAACTTACAGGAAGTTGAAATACTTCATAAAAATGTGATGTTATAGAGGAACAAAAACATGACTCCCTTCTAAAATAACTTTTGTAACATTCATTTCCAATATCTGTTTCTTCTTAAAGTACTAAATGTATTAGTTGGTGATTTGATTTTAAGTTTGGAAAATTTTAAGTACTACTAATGGAATGCTTTTCCTCCTGATTTAAGTCAAGTCTATTTGTGCATTTGTTACCTCTGTGACATGTCTTACAGAAAGATTAAGAAATTGATATCTCTTCTTCCTTGTTTTAAATTAATACTTTTTGGAGTAAGGTCACCTCTTTCAGATTTATTAATCATGAAGTCAGCTGTCTTGTTAGCATATTTCATTCTTGCGTTTGTTTAGAGGCCCTGAATGACAATATCTGGTTCCTAAGGATGACAAAGTTTTTTTTTTCTTGTATTTAGTGTTCCCTATTGTTGAAATGTCACTTTTGGGACTGAGGCTGCCATTAGACATATGTTAAAACTTGTAGTAACTTTTAAGGATATTGATAATGAGGGAAAAAGATGGAATTGGTTCTTGGGGGCAAAGATTTGAAATTCCATGGAATTAAAAGTATCTCAGGATGTTAATATTGGATCACGGTGGTGCTCTTCCTTTATTACTAGTTTTCTAGAAGTGAAAATACACCAGCTTTTTTCTTCCTTCCCAGAAAGAAGTAAGAATTAGGATGGAGTTTATTTTAACATCAGCAAGAATAGAACATAATTTGGAAACAAGACCACTTGGTTATGTATATGAGCTGTATTATTAATCTGCTGTTGTTTTTCTAATCTGTACTTCCTTGTTCTTTTATTATAGCTCTTTCTCAGAAACAAATACTTGCTTAGATCAGGGATGTGTTTTCAGAGATGCCAGATGGTGCATTGGCCTTAGTCTTCTTGAATCTGCAGTGCTTCCTGAACAGTTTAAGTACTTAAAACTTGCGTACTCCTCTTGGCTATTCAGAGTTGAAGCTTCTGAAATTTATTAAAACTTCTGTCACAATCTGAAGGGTTGGTTTCAGACTATGGTAATTTTTTGTGATTTTGTTAAAAAACAATTCCACTATAATTTTAATGTGTAAGCACAGTTTGCTAATTACAATCTTTCAGCAGGAATTACTTTAGAATCTGGAAATAGGAAACAGAAAGATCATGGATTGAAGGTGCCTTCCCTAAATGTAATTGCCACTTAAAATTATGTAAATGCTAAAGTGAATTTTCTCTCCCCCAAAATGCTAATGGTGAGGATCCTTGATAGAAAAGAATGATGACTTTTTTCTGTCTCATTAGCTGAGTGCTTTACTTGGTGGTGATTTTGTTGGGGTTTTAGAAATCTCAGCATGTGATCTAAATACGCTTTGTATTTTTTAAAGTTTTATAGTTAGTACCACAATAGCTTAATAATCCTAGATTTATTTTATATAGTATAAATACAGGGGAAAAATCTTGATTAGGAGAAATATAAATAGTATCTAAGTATGTAGATGAAGAAAATAGGATTCTGTTGGGTACTGCAAGAGGTAATGTATAACCAAATCACTTCAAACAGCTGATGAGTTGACTGCTGCCTCTGATATGTTGGTATCATGCTGAGAATAAATCAGGTTTGTGTAGTGGTTGGAAATGACCTTTTTATATTCCTTGGAACTGTTTTCACTTTAGGCTTTTGAAAACCCACTGCTCTTTCCTGGCTTTGTTCTTTAAGTTTTAAATAAAATTGTTACAAAACTATTGTGTGCACATTATTGTCTGTGTAGATTTGTATGAGAATTTGCATTTGTTTAGCTAACTCAGTTCAAAACAACTAACGTATGACAGCATCCAACATTTGAGTCTTGTACCTCAGGTCTTCCTGGTGAGATTCCACTTCGTTAAAAATACAGTAGAACTTGACTCGTTCAGGTATTACATTCTCCAGAATCTCTTGGAGAAGATTAAGTGCTTTATCATCTAAAGGATGACCTCATCATATAACAAGGGAGCAAATGAGTCTGTAGCAGCTCTTACGTGCCTTTATTATGCAAAGTTGTGCAGATAAAAATGCTGTGTCTCCTTCACTTTTTTTGCTCTAGAAGGTATACCTTTTATCAAAACAAGTCAATGAAGTTGATAAACTCTTTGGATAACTTTGAAAATAGTTCACATATGGGAGTGGAAGGGAAACAAAGAAAAGTTAAAAATACAGTGCCTGCTTCCTTAGATTCACTGTGGCAGCAATGTGTTTATAACCTCCATGATAGACCTCAGTATGATATAGCTTGTCAAAAGAAGAGATATCTGGATTTTTAGTATAGCTGTGTCAAAGCAGGAGATTTCCTTTTTATATGGCAGAACTATTGCTTTCTATTGCAATATTAAAAAATGGAGCTGATGTATGCAAGGACTAGGAACGTTTCTGAAGGCTGACTAAACACAAGTAACGTTGTTGATATTTTATGTTGATCTGTGCTGGACTACAGCTGTGAGTGTTCTCAGTGTTTTGGGTGCTGCAGTAAATAGATTCGTTAAAAAATTTGAATGATTGCGCATACGCCACAGTAGCCTCTGCTTGCTTTAATTCTTATTGCTATGAGGTAGATATTTTTACCCAGTATCTGACAAACGAATACAAATTTCTTTCATGTGTGTCATTGTCATAGCTTCTTTATGATAGCTTGATATTATGAGAACAAAAGAAAGCTGGGGACCTAGTGAGAATGTTAGAGAGGGATTAACAGAGCCTTGTAGCTATGGAGTTAAGCTGGGTCTGTGTTTTCACTGCCAATGACATCTTGATTTATGCATACTGGGGATGTTTTTAAACACAGAAGCAATAGGAAATAAGACTGTTTCTAGCCTGTTTCCTGCAGGGCTTCTTGGCTTTGCCTTCCGGTTAGATGACAGCATTTGGAGCATAATCTTATTGTTTGGTCCTGTTACTGCTGTTTATTTGTTTTGCTGGTTATGTAAAGCTCTGGGCTTGAATCTGTTCTCCCCTTGCCCAGATCTTCCTTGAAGATGTAAGTTAGGAATGTGCTTGCAAAAGATCTCTTGTGCACATCCTGTTTTAAAATTATGTTATTTCCTTCAATAGCGCACTCCTACTGAGAATGTGGCTTGAAGGATGTCCTTGTGTTTGCATCTGACAAAGTCAGTGAATGTTCAGGATAGAAGTGCATATGTTCATAAATAGTGTAAGAGTTGAACAACTAGCAAGGTTGTTTTAACTAATGGATGGATTTGTAGTTTTTTTAGCAGCATTTTGTGATGATACAGATATCTAAGTAGTCTAAATTGTGGCTCAGGTTTTTTTCTAAGTATATGTATTAAGAAAAAGTAGTCTGGTAGCAGCTTGACTATTCATGCTGTCATTATGCAACGCTGTAACCACAGATGAACTTGCACAAATACTGAAAGCAGCAGCAGCAGCCCATAACAGAAATATAAAGTTCTCCCTTCCTACTGCTTTATTTCAAATGTGCTAAGGTAAGCAAGCCTGCAAAGTTGAGATGTGTTAACTGTAACATAACAATTAACTACTGTGAAAATAAGCCTTCTGTCATTACCAAGCACTTCTGAGTGGCCTGTTACTGGTCACTTGCTAAAAGGTGACATAATTTGCAGTTCTAATAGTATAACATCCTACTCCTGACATGCTGAAATACTTCTGAGGATTTCAACGTATGCTCACTAGAAATATATTAATATGATTTTGCTTATGTGTTTAATACAAAAGCAGAATAGTTGATAGAAATTAACTACAAAAGGAGGAGCTTTTAGAATGTATAAGAGTTTTACTAGGAAGATGACCGGTATTAACCTCTAGCCCTATCTCAGTGGTCTTTGGTATTAAATTGCTAATACAAGGTACTCATTAGGATCTTCCCATTCAATGAAATCATATTGCTTCATCTTCTTTCATAGGCCCATGTAAAACAACCTCTTCACCTAATGTAGTTACAGTGTTGATAGAAAGTAAAATATACTTTTATCTATGTAAAAAAGTGTAGAAGCTTTCCTGGTCCTCTAAGTGCTCTAAAACAATAAGACTATTATTTGCTACAGGTACAGAGGATTTAAGTGTAATATGGCAGTATGGATTTCATCATTCAGTCTTTTTGTGGTGTTTGTCACTAATTTCTAATACTATACCTGGAATTTGTACTGTACCACCTCGAAACTTATATCTTTTTTTGAGCTATGATAAAATTTAGGTGATATTTTTTATTTCAACAGTGTTTGAGGCGCTGGACATAATGAAACCACAAATTTAGATTGTCTAGTTTTTTGTTTAGTTTCCATTTTTTCTCCTATTAGAATTTATCTTCTAATTTCTCCTATTGAGAATATTTTGCATCATTATACAGGAGAAATGGTGCTAATGTTTGTTTTGTCATATAATGAATAAATCTGGTTTGGAAAGTTCCTCTCCCTAATTCCTATCTTTAAAGTCTTTGTTGTGGTTCTAATTAGTAGGTATTAGCATATGTATCAAAATGCAGAATGTGCAAGTACTGTTTGGAAAATTAAATGCTAGGTTTAGCTCATCATTTTGTATCATTTGGATTTATTTTGAACAAAACATTATCACACTGAAGTATGAAAACTATAAAATTATGGCGTAAAATCAACATCAATAAAAATCTCTTACACATGGCTTTTCCTAGTATCCATGCAGCTGGGTAGAAAAAGAGCAATATAACCAATGTGTTGCTACTGTTAGTGACTGAGACCGGAGAAGGTAAATGTAGAATTATCAATGTGGAGTTGAAACTGTAAAGCCCCTTTCATGTTTTTATATTATCGAGAGGGAGGAAATTCCTCCACCCCACCCACCCCAAAGTGGGGTGGATCACTTTGGGGAGGAGGAGGATTTTCCTCTTGAGGCAAAACAAGCATGTATTTGTTTTGTTGGTTGCAATAATGTGCCACCCAACATAAATGTTGGTACCACTACATCTGTAATAACCACAATCATAGGGCTAGAAGAGCTCAGCCCCAGTGAGCTCTGGCTGTGTTAGGAGTTGTGCCCAATCACTTATACTGTGATCTTTCCTCTTTCTTAAAAACTCCTCTCCTGGAGAAGGTGCGAAGAGAGGTATTGACTGCTGTGATCTTAATTTTGTTAGATTTGGTGTAAATATCTTGTATTTGGTACCTTGTTCTGCTTACAATGCACTACATCTCTTGACTTTTTAAATATCCTAATACATATACTTTCTCTCCAGAAGAGGGTTTTAGCAACAGCTGAAGGATATGTAAAGGCAACCTTGAAGTCTTTTCTGTGGAACTGACCTTTAAATATATGGACGTACAAGGAGTAACAGGTCCTTCTATAAACCATCACAGTATCCTATAACAAAAGTTTTGGTATCACACAAAGACTATGTATTTTATGCCATAGTTCCCTAAGCACTTTGGGGCCAACTGGACTGCCATGAAAAGTGCTCTCTTCTCACTGTTCCAGCTGTTAATTCGTCTCTCTTGCCAGCTGAAGTGCTTGGGGGATCTCATTAGGAATTGGATCCTGCTAGTGGTGCAAGTTAAAACTAGTGGGAAAAAAACAGCGTTTTGGTTTAGCTGGGATCAGTTCCTGATCCAGTTCACTGTACTGCTGCGCAAATACCTCTGCATGGGAGAGGCACAGAGGGAAGATTGAGAGACCAGGAGTGATGGAGAGGGAGTGGGATCAACTCTAATGGTGGCAGTGACAGTTTCCTGGCTTAATGTATTTGTGGAACTGTGGCATCAGGTGCTGTGGTCTCCCTCAAACTTGTTACGTACTAGACAAGATGAAGCACACTTTTTTTATAAAACAGGCTAAAACAATCAATTTTCAGTTAAGTAATATGTCCTCTGAGAAGCAAATAATTGTTCAAATATCATTAAAGTTGTTCCTCTCGCTTGCTACAACTGTGGATCCAGAAATATGCCTATGCTTCTGTGTGGGGGAAGAAAAGTAACTCAAAATCTGACAACAAAGTGTAATTAGTCAGGAGGGCAAAATCAGGCTACCCTGGTAAACAGAAGAGTAGAGGCACCAGGCAATTGCAGAAACAAGCTGTGTGTCAGCTTGCCAGGTATCCTGTTTAATTGCTGCAGATCTCATGGGGGTTTGTGGTGATGGTTTGTACATATATTTGTGAAATTTTTTGGGGAAATGCTGATTAGGTTGACATGTTTTAACAGATGCTTTAGAAAACTTTCCATAAATGTAGTTTGGCTGAGATTTAGCCTTTCTAACTTGATTATCATTGTTAGAAGAATAGTTTGTACATCAGCTTGTTTTCAGCTAAAATTAGACTAGCTCTCTTGAATATTCAAGTTGCTTTGCTGCAGCAAAGTGAACACAAGTCAGAGTAATTCTGTATCATTTCTTTTGTGTTCTGTCACCCTCTGTGGTAATAGCCAGCAAAAAACTCAACTCCAAGTTACAGCTCTCATTTGCTAGTTTTTTTGTGCTGACATAACACTCCCTAACTGGGATGCTGTGTATCCTGGGGACAGGAATGGATTCCCTTTGTGGGTAGTCAGATCTAATCTTTTGGTAAAGGACTGACTTTAATAAAACACATTGCCCGCTGTTGGATGCAGCTCTTATGCATGAAATCCTGTTTATTGAATAAGTGATTATAGAAGAATAATGATAAATGTCCTCCCTCTCTCTCGGTGCCACAGATGGCAAACTCGTGCTGGTCAGGGGACCAAAGAGAAGTTTAGTAGGATGTGCATCACATACTGTCTGTTGCTGCAAGCTTTGACAGATGTTTTGTAATGTGAAAACCCAGTGTGTAACTTAAAAAGCAAAAATATACTTTAATATGAAATGACATGAAGTTTTTGACTAAAATAAATTATAACAGAACATTCTTAATTCACTTGCTTTGCAAGTTGTACTTTGTGCATGACTCACTGAAGATGACTAATTTTGTTCAACCTGAAGTTACCTAGCTGCTGTTCAGACTACATTTGTTCTTATGACTCAGTTAACTCTTAAGTCCTGATTTTGTGTACTTTTTTCCAGTAATATTTGTGCTTCTAGAATGCAAGGGGCAGTGTGTCAATACACTTGTTACAGGACCAAGTGTGGGTGCCCAGACATGGTGCTTTAGACATCTCCAGTGTATTGTGAAATGCAGGCATGTAGGTTTATCAGGAGCAGCTGTTTTTGTTCTGTGGATGGATCCATCTGCGGTGGGGTAGGGGGGGAAGAGGGTGAGCACTGGTGGCTTTTAGAGATTAGCTGGTGACAGTTTTGCCTGGGAAGAGTGTACCAAATTTTAGCAGAGCTACTGTAACAGAGATAAGAGGTGAAAAGGGATGGTGAAATAACCAGATGCTCTAGTAATCTTTTTGTGTCAGAAGAAGCCTTCAGGATTTGGTTATCTGCATGTGGACCTAACTGCATCCTTGATTAGAGGAGTGCCCAACACTTCCTACTTCAGTAAAGACCTGGCTGAGCTGCTGCAGATGACATTTGGACATACAAGGCCTAGATGAGGAGTCAGAGCAGCTGTGTCCTTGTGCGGGTGAGAGAGAGGCTGTCTAGTTTATTGGATTACTTCTTGTCAGATCATGGCAATGCATGCTTCTTAAATCCCTCGGGGTAGGGAGGGAGTGTCAAAGAAGGGACGGCTTACTTTAGGTAAACTGATTTAGACAGCAGTCCATTTTCTTGTTCCTCTTCTGCTGAGAAATGTGGGAACGTTTCATGAGGGTAGCAGCCAATCTTTGAAATGTTCACGTCTGGTGTTGTGGTATATTGGGCAGAAGCTGTGTGGCAGGTATGAGCTGGGCAGAAGGCCTACAGCAGCTTGATTAGTTTCTGCCCCTTTTGTTTAATTTCAGGAAGTGGTGGGTGAGTGCTTGCTTTTGATGCTATTCCTACTCTTCTCCTCTCATCCTTTTTTGCTAAGCTTATGCTGGTTAAGGTTGACGGTAAGCATTTGTTCAGCTTGCTGGTTCCTTTTCTATTAAAGGGTAACTGAAATCTTTCCATAGTGAGAAAGCAGTGAAAAATTTCTGGGTTTAATTCTTAGCTGATGGAACCTTATGTATTTGGAGAAAGTGATATGGATTTTGTGGGAACTTCAGCACTCTTGTAGTCTATTATAGTTATTACTATGCTTAGATCTTCTATCAATTTCTTAATATATGATGCAAATGCTTTGCTCTCCAACTGAGCAGAAGGGACTTGCGAATAATGCCTTTCAAACAAGTACCATATTTTTGTTGATTATCTTCATCTTGTAAGGAAGAGCGTTGCTCCTGCATGTCAGACTGTAGTTCTTTACTGTCTCTTGCTGTGCTTGGAGAACTTCTAGTTACTACACATGAATGGATTCCCCTTTCTCGGAGAGGAAGGTCTCCTGTCTTTTGCAGCTTAGACCCCACTGATACAGCACTGGCTGATCTGAGAAGGGGGAGGATGGTAGATATATTTTGGGACTGTAAGTTGGAAAAGGCAAGTCAGCAAGTACAATCTTTTGAGAGGAAAACATGCAATGTTTGAATGTCACAGTACACATACAACAACTGTGTTGTAATTCAGTAAGAACTTGTGCTGTGCATGTACTCTATATGGCCGTGACAGTCAACTTGGTGTCCAGAGTTTTGCAAGTGATACAGCTGGAGTTTGTCATCTTGTCTTTTAAGCATAATGGGTGCTTGCTTGAAAATGCTTTTAAGTAGCATTTTTCGCTCTCTGAGCACAATCATACAAAAAGGCTGATTTAAGCTGTGGTGCTGCTGAGGAAAGGGAAGATGGGATTTTCCTGAATCGGTGCTGCCACTAGCAGAATACTGCTGCTTGGTTAGTTTGTCATCTTTAGGAGACTCTGAGATGCTGCACCAACAACTTGCATCTGTACTCAGTGACCAGGGGACAAAAACTTTGCAGGATGAGGGAGAGAGTTAATGGTGGGCAAAAAGATGCAGGCATGCCTTTTAATATTGATAATAACAAACTGATCGTCACTTGTGGAAAATGGCAATTAATAAATCAGCTATGGCAGAATAGTCCCAGTTATAAACATAATACTGTAAAGTTTTGGAAGCTGTTTGGAAGGGGTTTGTAGAGGATCACTAAGTGAAGAGGCTGATAGCACTTGGGTGATTCTTTAGCAAAAACTTCATTGAAAAATTTGGAAGAAATGTTTTTAACGTGATCTGTGTGGATTTGAGCACTTAAGAGACATGTGCTATATCCAGCTCTCACCTGTTTCCTAACATGAAAGCTTAAAGTCCTGTAGTTTAATTGTAAACTTTACAGGTTTTTTTTCTTCCTCACTGTAGTGTGCTGTCCTCAGAGTAATTGGGAACATTTTACACTGGTAATGAACTTGGCAAGAGAAGAACCCTTTGCCTGTGCCAGTTTAAAGCAAATAAATAAGGAAAACAAAAGAAAATCCCTCCCTGTCTCCTCGGCGGGTTGCAGGAGCGGCTGGCACCACTGGCCGTGCTGGCGGAAGGGTGGAATGTGCATTCCACACAGATGGCCTGGACCCTGGCCACCCCAACAGAGCAGAAAATACCATGCTCTCAGCCATGCCACTTGTGATTTAATTGGAACCAAAGCTAACTTTAAAAAGTAGTACATCATCAATTAAAACTGTTTTTCTGTGTTTCCAAAAATTACACAATGGTTTTGGTCTCCTCTTGTTTGCTCAGGAGAAGCTGAATTTTTCCATCAGACCAACGTTAGTGGGATCTTCATACTAAGGATAACATCTTTACTTTTTGGGGCACCTTGCTGATAACAAAGTATCCCCATCTGAAGAGAGCACAGACATCACTTGAAGAGAGTAAATTTTTTTTTTCTAGTCACCTCTTCTGGTTCTCAGCAAAATATTGGCCTTCTGCTTTCAAGAGTGGTGAAATAATGCTTCCCATGTAGCAGATATCAGTGCAGTTGCTCAGGAGCATTTGAGACAGCTGGTTATACTTCCAGACTGATTTATATATATAGTTGTGATGATCAATACTAACTCCTGATAAAACAAAAGTGAATATACCTTGTAGTACTCCTGCAGAAACTTGTGCTCTCAAACTCCAAACTGGGGTCTGAGTATTTTATGTATTAAGATTGACTGCAGGAGAAATGTAGTGGTTCTTGCAAGACCAGGTACTCATCTGAGCTTATATTGTGTTTTGCTTGTCTTTAGCGCTGACTACAATAACAGCTTCTTACCATTAATCAAATCTGCAGGTAGCATAGGAGAGGAATGGTGCTCTTTTCCTGTAGCTTTTGTATTGTTTGGTCAGTCACCATCAAGGAAGCAAAACACCGTAACCTTAATTGAAGGATACAATAAAGATGTTTGGTAGTTATTTAGCAGTCAAAATCTGACACCATTAAGGAAGTAGAACACCCTGTCCTTAATTGAATCATATGATAATGATGCTTTGTAGCCATTAGTAGTCAAAATCTGTGATTAGTGTCATGTATTGTTTTCGAATCTGGAGAAGGACCAGCTAATGTTTGTGGGATGAAATAATTTTAGGAAGAACATAGAAAATTACTTCACCTGATTCTACAGTGCAGCCTTTACACTGTGAAAGGCAGGCTGGTAGTTCAGTGCTTCTGATGTTTGGTAAGAAATTGTTCCTCACAACTGATGGAAGAATAAAAGCTGGGGTGTGGCTTCCACTAAGTGTTTAATGACTGGGATGATAATGCTGTTTAGAAAACTAAGTTCAAGTAGTCTGTTTCCAGCAAAATATTTCAAGAATGCAATGCAAATCCATGTATTAGAAGAACAAAGCACAAATCAGGTTGTCTTGCTAGAGGCCAATGGCAGTTTAAGGCCAATGCTACCTAGGCAGCCATCGAAAGCCTTGTGAAACAGGGATGCACCCAGTGTGCAGGTACCTACCATCTGCATGGCCCCTGTGCAAGAATGCAGAGGGAAAGGTGAAACTCCCAATATTCTTTGGTTTGCAAGATGGCACTGTGGCCTGATGTATTGGAGCATGGGGACTATGCAGCTGTGAAAGAATGTAACTGTAAGCTGGAGGTATTTCCTAGTGATGCCAGCAACTGTTGGATGAGTGTCTTTTGTTGCCCTACCAGAGTTTGATACAAGTTTCAGTATCACAGCATGGGCCTGTTTGAAAGCTGTGTTGCACTGAGATGTATTAATGTGCAGGTGAGTGCATGGTAGTTACCGCTGCATTATTTTCAGTCTGAAAGTGAAAGCACAAAAAAATGAGCTCCAAAACCATCAAGATTTTAAGATTTGGTGCATTGCTTTTCCAGTATTTGTACCTTAACCTGCAGCTCTTAAATTCTTACTGATAACATTTTGCAAACCTTCACAAGACCATCTGTTGTACAGATCAGTTTGCTTTGCTTTTACATAAATATGGTTTAATTGTACAAGTTTCATGCTAATGTTGGCTATGACTATACTAGGCCTCTAATTTTACTACAAATTTTTTTCCTCAGTTTAACACTGCTTGCTTTCAGATACAAGCAAGACAACAAATTACTTGCAGTTCCAGATAAATGAGTACTTGGCTGTCTGAAAAACTATCTTTTTCATTTTTTTCTTCTGTGTATATTTTATAATGTCTGCTTGAAAATGTCCAAAGGCAATTGCCGAAAACAAATCAATGCTGGATAATAAGAGAAATGTATTGCCTGGAGCAGCTTATTCGAATATCACCTTCCTGATAACTACAATTATGTTAGTCCCTTGAAAATGTCAGCAGTCCTGTTGTAACAAGCAATGTAGCTTTTTTTCCACTGTTCTCAGCATCCCTTTGCCTGCTTGGTCAAGTGCAAGAGAGAAACCTGAAAGTACACTGTGTGTTGTGTTGTGAATTACTGTTTCTTCATTAGCCAGGATTTATAATTATGGTGCTGTAAATTCTGTGAAGTAATGAATTTTAGGTTCTGTTTAGTATAGCTATTCTTGATGATGAATCAGTTTTTCTTGCCCAAGTTGGTTGGAGGAACATCTGTGCACCTATGCTACCAAGGCCCTCCGGCAGAAGCTAGTCTCTGAGCTCTCTTCTTTGGGCAGGACCCAATGACTGTGGGCATGGTAGCTGGCAGCTTCAAACTGGGGTGACACCCACTGAGCAGATGAAGCTGCTACCACCAGTGCAAGCTTCATCCAGCAGGCCATGGAAGAGCAGTGCTAGTGGGGCTGTCTGATTACTTCAAGGGTATGTTCAAGGAGTAGAGATTTTTCAGCTTTTTGTGTGACAGTTTAGCACGTGTTGGCTGGCATTTTTCAGCACAGGCAAATCTCTGAACTTTGCTTTTAAGGGTAAAAGAAATAGAGTAACACACTATCTATAAATACAGATGTAAAAACATGCACTGCAGCAGTTACTAGAAAAGAACATGTGTACAAGGAGGGATGATACTCCATTCAGTTCAGGGCTGGGAGGTGTTTGTGCACAAGTGTGGAGATGTATTTGAGACAACGTAGACTGCTCCAAAATATGCTGTAGTTTTCAATAGAGTCTTACATAATAAAGTGTTCCAGGTCATTTTCTTGACAAACCCTATAATGGTCCAAGTTCTTGAAATAACTTGGCCATGTGAATAAATGAAAGAGGATTTTGTTATAAAAATGTGTAAAATAAGTAACAAAATAACCTCAAATATGAAAGGTTTGGGTTATTTTAGTTCTTAAGCACAGGTTCCCTCTTTCAACCCTGTTCTTAAATAACTGAAAACAGGAAAAATCCCAGAGAAATAGTTCATATTCAAAACATACACAGTCTCCGAAGTAATTTCCAAAGCTGCTAGATTATCAGATAAAGAAATGAGAAGGTGAGATGTGGAATAAGATTGCTAAAAGAGAAGGGCGGCTTTTTTTCACAGCCTCTAATATCTGTTCTTCAGGCCCCCATCCCCAGAAGCAATTCGGTTGCCTGTAGGTATTGTAATGCATCAGGGCCAGAGGACACTATGAAAGAGAGATGGGAAGTGCTGTTGGTGCCAGAGTGCTCTCTGGCTGCAGGTAACTGGTGATTTGCAGAGTAGGAAACATGCAGACAGGACTCCAGCAATCTGGCGTATCTGTTGTTGGGGAAATATGGAATAAACAGAAGTAATCAAGTATTTTGTAGAATATTGGATAGTATTTAACTACTTTCATCAGCATAACTAAAAAAAAATCCAACAAACACTGGTGTTCCTGGAAAGTTGTTGAATTCATGGTCATAGAGCCTGAATCAAAGCAGGTACCGCACAGGTGGCAGAAAATGCAACCTGCATTTTTTATGCTGAACATGTACCATAGACCTGTCACAGAGAAATGAATGCAGAAAGCTATCTAGATCTCCACCCTCACTGAATCCTTGAAGAACCATTTCTGATAAGGATGATAAAATTCTTCTAAAATTGCTCCTTGCAAGTAAATTTCCTTACATTTCCAGAAGAGAATTCTGCCGTGTCCATATTGTTATAAATATTTACTAGGAGAATTTACTAAGAAATATTGGTGAACATGGAATAAAATACTTTTTTTTTTTTTAGAAGCAGAGCTGTTCTTGTTGTGACTAACTGGATTTCAGATTTTCTTACTGTGGCTACGGAGTGCTAGTTTAGACTAAGATCTGGATTTTTATTTTAAATTTGGCCATTAGCATGCTTGTCACCATTCTGAAGGCACCATTAAGTGACTTCAGAAATGTCTCTCCAGTTCCATTTTCTCTTTCTTTTCCTAGCTCTGAAATGGTTAACTGGAAGGTAAGACACTGATATCTCCTGATAAAATTAATTTTAAAAGACTTGGATATGGTTATATCCTTCAGATATTAAATATGCATCTTAAGCTGGTAAGAGGGCTGGGACATCAGTAGGTATGATAAGTATCTAGATAGGCAGAGGGGCAAATGAGCCCCCCCCCCCCCCTTGCATTAACACAGACTGTGGTACCAGAAAATGCAGCTATTCTGTGTACATTTTGTACTTTTCAGTCTAAAAGGGAAATTTTTACTCGGAGAATAGCCTAATTTGCAGAAGCAATATTGTACACAGTAGTGAAGAACCCAAGCACTCTTGGATTCCAGCTAAATGGAAAAATAATAGCAAATCACTTGAAGAAACAAGCTGAAATTTCTGTACTGTACAGATGTATTTATATGGGCTTCTGGAAGATTATAAATGGAATCTTTTCCCTGAAATAGCAAAAATCTGACTCTTTTTTTTGCTAAGCCACACTGTGAAAAATGCTTGCATTTTGATTAACTGGATAATAAGAAATAACTGTACTGTTGTAGCTCATGAAATAAGTGATAGTGAGGATGACGTGCTGAAATATAATTATTTCAATTCAGCTTGACTTTTTTTTACATAAAAAAAAAAAAAAGAAAGAATTGGCAATATAGGTACCTGTTGTATTTTTTTTCCTAAGTTATCTGTGAAACACTACCAGGCATTTAAGATGCATCTGGCATTACAATAAGCTGAATGAGTTCTGGCAGCTTTTATGGTTGAAAGCTCTAAACAGTGTTTGGGTACTTCAGAGTAGATGAATCTCCTCCATGCAGCACTTTTTCAAGGGAGCCTCTGCAAAAGGCAGTGATGCAGCAGGTTTGTCAAAGAGGCATACTTTACCATCCTGGATGGCTGTGTGGTTTGTTTTCTGTTGGTGTTTGGTTGTTTTTTTTTCCTCCTAGAATATCTCCAGGCCTGAGTCAGAGGGAAGGAAATGTGACACTTGCAGGTCCTGTGGCTTCAGCTTAGATTTCCATCTACATTGTTGCTCAGGCTTTGAATTTCTTATTGCCGCTTTACTGGTAACATGATAACTATGAACACTATTTTTTTACTAATAACTTTTCCACAGGGGTCTGGGACATGCTTGTCTGACGAGAGGAGTATAACAGCAAATATGTTATACATATTTAAAATTAGTTTGTCACTTGTGTTTAGTTATATTCAGAAACATAGTACCCTGATTTTCATTAAAAAAGCCCTCCATCTTCATTATCAACTTTTAAATCTTTGAGGCGTTTGCCTGTTAGATAATACGTAATTTAAACATATTGTACATGGCTGAGGGTTTCCAAGTGTGATTTCCCTCTGCTGTGAACTACTGCATATTCACAAATGTTTTTTGCAGCCCCTGAGAAGGTAATTCTTTGAAAGATTCCAGAGATTCCAGTATCTAAAGAAGTGGTTTCGTTCAGAAGGGAAAATTATCTCTGGCCGAGAACTTTCTTTAAGAGGAAGACCACCACTACTATTAACGATCTGAAATATTAATTCATTTCTTCCTGGCCTATAGATGAATTGCGCTTCAGTTTTTTAATTTAATGCCATCTTTCTGCTTGTCAAGTAAGAATACTACCTGATATATGAGGTGCATCTCATTAGGCAGTGAGATTTCTGTGAGAGAACCGAGACCTTTATGAAGGGGAAACACTTCTCTTGCTCTTTGCTTTGCTGCTGCCCTGTCTTTAAGCTGTTGCCCTAAATTGACAGGTATGCAGAGCTGTATAGCTGCTTAACCTTAGCAAGTTATAAATGGTACTTCTCATAAAGACCTTGGGAGGTGAATATTGTGTTTCCCAGGCATACATAGAGAAGATGGAGAGTGTTGTACTTTGGAATGTTGTGCAGCCTCAAGAAAATCAAGAAGATACATGTTTATATGAAGGATGTCGCTACTTTTATTGCAAGTATAATTCTGGAAGTGTAATGAGAATGAGAGGAAGTGGAGGACTTCCTGCATTAGTTTTTGTGGCTGTGTGAAGGGGCTCTCTAAATTGCAGCTGTGTTGCACAACTGATAAAAGTTTTTAGGCTTGGATAAGTCTCTTGAGATGTGAACTAATATACCGCTTTGTGCTGCATGCATGACGGTTAAATTTTTATTAACCTGGAACTCAGAACAACGGTAATAACAACTTAGTGTGCTACTTGTCTTGGTATTTTACCTTAAGTTTATTACTTTCCCATGGAATGTATTAGTGTTAGACTGTCCTTGAAATGTAATTCACCCAGTAAACTAAGTATTTAGACGTGAGTAAAGGGTCTGTGTAAGGTGGGAGAAAGAAAAGGGCAATGGGGGCCTTAAACATAGTGGTGATACATACCCCTTAGAGGTCTTTAGGCAAGAAAGGGAGAAATACTAAATGGGAAAGGATTGTTTTTACCTGGGAAAAACTCAGGATATACACGGTGTGCTAGAGGGAAGACAGTTACTTAAATTCCTTTCTGAAACATCCAAGCTACATTTATCTGCTTTCTAGATTTTGGATTGCATTTAATGCTGTGCTGGGTGAGACTACCTGATTAATGACTGTATTTGATTCCTGCACTATAGGTTTATAAACTGAATCGATGAAATGTTACTAAACATATTTTATTGTCTTCTTGGTGATGACTATTACAGGGTTAATCATGTTTACAAAATAGTAAGTAGTATCTTTACGGCAGCTTTTAGTGTTTTTCTGTTTACTCAGCTTACAGTGTCAGTTTCTTTTTCAACTTGTAAGTTTGCCTGTATTATGTTTTTTATTAAGGTCTGGGGCCTTGATGAACACTACAGTAATAGGGCTGAAGGGTGATTTTAAGGGCAGACTGTGAGACACTTGTATAAGGAGAAATGAAGACTATTTATCATCTGCCTTTGACATCTGTGCTTTTGTACCTTGTAAATAGCAGGGGAAGTGCAGGTTTTGCAAAGTGCTTTTTTAAATATCTGTGGATGAGTATTATTACTGTACTGGTCAGCTGGTCAGTGAGAGAGCTTTTCAGAAAGAGTAAAGCATGCCAGATTTAATTAGCTCGGCCTTGCTATTTGACACTGGGTTTGGTTGTTTTGGGGTTTTTTGTTTGGTTGGTTGGTTTTTTTTTTGCTTTTTTGAGTGGACATAATGATCACTCAAATAATACACAGAATCAAATATACTGTAGTTATGTTAAGGGAAAACAAAAACATAAGTGAAAATGGCTTGTTGCTTCTGGGTATTTTTTTTATCAGAGAAAATAACACCTTCTGAAAATCAACTTGATTTTCCTGTCATTGTGCTCTACTGCAGGTGTGGATATCCTGTATTAAACCAGGCAAACTAGAACAGTACTTGTTCCCAGCAACCCAAAGGGTGTGTGTTTGCTTCTGATAACTGCAGTGTGTTTAACATCATATATTCGAAGATAATTGAAGAGTCCCCTACTTTCAATGCAGAATAAAATGGATTAGGTAATTCTCTGTTAAGGATATAATGCTGACATTGCTAAATAGCTAGACAACAGATTTTATGATAAGATACTGATCTTGTGTTTTAGGTTACTATTAAGGAAAACTCTTTAAAAGCAGAGACCAAAGGCAAGGGCGGCAGTCAGTCTATAAAAGCTGGTCCATTATGAAACGTGAGGATGAAAATCAGCAGTGAGAACCTGAATTTCCAGAGTCCAGCTGCTTCCCTGTATGCGGTGCTGTAGATAATGCAGGAAATAATATAAATGTGCATTCAAAAGAATGCTTAAATTTTTCAAGTGCATAAAAAGGCTGGGCATCTTAAGTTTTTCATATTCATTGCAAGCCATGTATATTTACCTTTTCTTTGGTGCATGTTGATGTCTTAACAATTTTACCCAGAGATTTCCTTTTCTTTAAAGGGCTCATTCAGGGGTTGACCCTTTCCCACAGGCTGTATCAGGTGGGAAAACTAAGTTTGCTATCAGCTCTTTGGCTGGCTTTAAGGTTTTAGTTATTGTATCTATGTAGGTGTGAAAGTTCAAAACATGGACTAGTTACCTGTTCATCTGCATGTGGTGGTGTTCTTTTCTAGCATGGGGTGAGGGCAACATTCCAGAATAGGTCAGTCTTCTCAGGCTTCATTAAAAACATCTCAAAGGTCAGATAGAGTGAGCATGCTAATTAAAGAGAAAAATTTTTTTTTTCCCAGTAGATTCATATATCAGTAGTAAATTCAGAAATACTTTCCCTTTTATTATAATTTCTATTTATTGCATCAATATTACTTTCCAAGGAGGTGACTGAAACTACCACTTAGTATTTTTCCAGATAGTTTTCTTCAGGAAGCTTGTTCTGCCTGGCTGTTTTAAATTGCAGTGGTCAAATATTGTCACAGTATTACAAACCAAGCGTTTGGTGTTTTTTAACTGCTTAGCCTCCTTTGCTGGAATGGTGTTTGGTTCACATCTTCCTCCTGTTTTTGTAGTTGAGAGCTGCAGCCACCATAAGCATAACTGTGCTTTGCATGAAATCTCAGGCAAGGAGTGTCAGTCAGGATACTGGAAACAGAATTATTTTATGTTCTTGGTTACTAAATGTATGGAAGTGATGTAACACACAGAAAGACTCGTCAGTGATGCTCATGTAATCTGTCATTACCATGCATATTTCTATCCTGACTTCCTTTTAAACATACAGAAGAGGCCTACATGGATTAAAGGTCACAGTATGTGTGTTGCAGTCAGAGTGCATCATTATGGCAAATTGATGTGTTTTGTTCCATGCTCTCACTCTCTATGGGTTGTAATTTCTATGAAAGGTAGAGATGAATGAACTTGTTTCATTTTGTTATTGTAAGGTGAAACAGGTATGAATTTCTAGTGGTTCTGAGCTTTCTGCCCAGTTCTCATACTCTGGGTTAATTATCTGCCTGGAACACTCTTCTTGTAATCATACCACTTGCATATAGTTCTCTCTATAGCCTGGAGGCCTGAGTCCAGCCTTACTTTTATGAAATTTTTCCAGTTTAACTCTTCACGATGTGCAGAAAAGTGTATTTAGAATATGCTTCTCTTGACATGCAGGTGTCTCCTGTGATTTCTTGGAGGGATCTTTGGAATGTAATTGAAGTTGTGGATTTAAAACATTAGACATCAGTTCCTGCTAGCCCTTTCATGCGATGGATGCTTTTCTTGTGCTTGCAGACTAAGTGGTTCAGCAGGCATAGTATCTCCCAGCCAAAGAAACTAACCATATGGCAGCTGAAGTAAGAGAGTGATAAAGCATGGTGAGGCTGCCAAGCAGAAAGATACTGCTATAGTGACAAAGCATGTGACAGCAGCACTTATGGCTTTCAGAGAGACAATCTAGCTGTGATACTTCTGATTTCTAAGGAAGCAATTGCTAAAAAACATGATGCAGTTTTATCTCAACAAGACTGACTTGGACTAGACTAGGTGTGTTGTTTCTTCTACTGTTGCAGGAACAATTGGGCTGCATCTTTTTTTAAAAAGTGCTATAAACAGCCTTTTCTGGGGAAAAAAAATTACAAAACGCACTTCATTTCTCAGCTTCAGTGTCGTACTTCTGTTCTTTGGTAATGAGATGTACCTTTCCATAAGTAAGATGTGGTCTGTCTGTTCTTGAAGCAGAGATCAGTGCTGCAAGTAAACTAATCCAAACTACCGCATCTGATATTTGGACACAAGCATAGCTGCAGCAAGGTAAGGGACATAAGGGGAGATTATTCAGTGAAAACTGATAGTTCAAGATGATTAGCCTTTTTGGTAGGTTAGTACGGGGGTCAGAGTGAGAATAGTAGCTTTGAAACTTCTATGTATTAGATGTCACTTTTAGACTAAAGCTTTGATTTCATGAAGAGAATTATCAAAGCTTAATTTAAATAAGGGATTTCCACATGCCAGTGACAAACAGTCTGTTGCTGCTTTGGCATGCCATTTTTTCTTAAGGTCTTCATTTCATCATTGTTAATACGCAAATGGGCCTTTGGCCCCCTGTCTGTACATAGTGTTTCTGTTATCAGCGATTTTGGTCCTGCACTGTTAACTATAAAAATTAAGAGAACTCTTCTATATTTTAGCATAAAGACTGAGTGAGTTGGGTTTTTTAATAAAGATGTGGTAGTTTATCTTAAAGACCACAGTGTGGAAAGGTGAGGTAAATTGGTTCAGGTTATATACCCGGGTATATTTAATATCTTCTGTTGGTTTTAAAATATATTAATAAATTTAATGTTGTTTTGTTCTACTGTATCTGGGCTCCTTTTTGGGTAACAGCCACCAACAGTGAAAAATACAGGACTTTATAGAGGCTGTGATTTTTTTTTTTTTATTAGAAGGGCCAACCAGAATGTACCTTGAACAACCTAGAATGTGTTCAATTATGTTCTTTAAAAGAGGAAGTCTGTCCTTCCCACAGAAGCATTGTGTGCTGAGAGGTCATTCAGAGCTGGAGCTAGTATAGCTTAGAGAACAGAAGAATAAAATAGTCAGTGTTATTTAAAGCAAGCACCACTTCTAATGTGTGGAGTTTAACATGTACTCTAAGAAGTACATTCAAAGGGTACCATGCAGCAACAGATTGGGCCCTCTTCTCCTTGCTGGCTGAATAATTGCTTTGAATTTTTTTCTGATATTATGATTACTGAAAAGTGAAACCAAGACTGGACTCTGGATTACAGTGTGTGATGTGATGGTCACTGCCTTTTTGGGGAAGGGGCCCTGACAGCCAGCCCCACAAGGTGTGCAGGCAGCGGGCTCCCTCTGCAGCCAGTTGATGCCAGCACTCCTGTGGAGGTCGGTGCACTGTGGTGAGGTTGGGGTGTTTTGTATGATTTTGAGGGAATGGAGTCAGCCTCTAGCTGTGGAACCTTGCTGAAGTGCATGCAATGTCTTCACAGCAACTTTGAAAATCTTCTGGTGGCTGCTGCCAGTTGAGGATTCAGGGCTGAGATACAGGCTATCCGAGCTCCTGGGCATCAGAAAACTGCCATGCTTCTGAAGTGATGTACTTTCCTTTATTTTGAGTGCATGCTTGCATCTTTATCCTACAGGTTCAGAGACCCTGAATTCAACCAGTTCAAACTTTGTCCTCTTTAATGTTCCAAGCTAATGTATTGTTCAGACAAATTATATTTATGTTGCTAAAAGTACATTGCTTTCAGGTTTTGTACAGTATTTCAATCCATTATTCAGATTTGCGTGTTCTTATGAATGTCTAAATGTAAAAGTGGAGCAACTGATTGAAAATAGAAACATTGCAAAGTTTATATTGGAGAAAGTAATGTGATTACTGTTAGTGACCAATTACTAATTACGGTATGTTTATTAATTCAAAGTATTGAATCTATGGATATGCGTCCTTTAAGTATCTTGGGTTGACTACACAAGAACACCTAATGACACTGTTTTATGGCTGGCGTACTGCAGATGAAAGGAAAACAAAATCCATTTTTCTGGGATTATTTTTGAACCCCTCACTTTCTGTTCTTTTCTATTGTCTATCTGCTCTTATGCTGTGAAAAATAGGCTGTGTCTGCAGTGCTTTACGCAGCCACTCCTTGATTTTTGGAGTCTATATGTACTGGCGTGGTATTATAGTATGTAAACTTAGAAAACCTATCTGATGCCTTTGTAGCCCTCATGGGGAAGAAGTAGGAAAAACCATGATAAAGCAGAACCATGAATATTGTAAAGGGTTACAGAGAAGAAGGAAAAACAAGGAAAACCGAGGTACTTAAATGAAGCAGAATAATAGAATGGTGTAGAAGTTGCAACAATTTTCATGTGCAGGCTCTTCTTTCAGTAGAGGGCAGTACTGGTTCAAGTTTCTTTTAAAGACCACTAGATGCATAGTCATAGGCAGAATACAGATGTGCTACACTGTTCTCAATACAAGCTTTTAGGAATGGTTCAGTGCAGACACTGAATTGAGTTTGTAATAGATGGCTGGAGGTGGATTGTGAATAGCTATCAGAATACCAGTGTAAAATTACAGTCAATCTAGTATTACAAGATGAAGTTCTGTTATTTATCTATTCTTAATGGCAGGGTTGCTATATTCTTTGGTTGTCTGCCCCTTGGCTGGATAAATCTGTGATTCCCCATTTTCCTGCTTACTAATAGAGTAAGTCCAGCACACAGGAGCCAGCAAACATGGTGAAAGCAAGACCTGCTCTGGACTGCTGCAGGTGCTATCTGCTGGCTGGTTCAATGCAGGATGACTATTCTGTTGCCACGAAATAAAACCAGCTATTCATTTTATCGGTGATTCCCCCACTCTTATTTTTCTACTGGGGTAGAATGCATTTAAGAGGCTATCTGATTGTATGACTGATGACAAAGTGTAAATATCAAACACATTAATTATAAGCTTCGTTTGAAGTCCTTTTCCCTCTGGAGCCTATTTGTATGTTATAAGCATCTTCCACAAGGTGGAGCTTTAAGGTGCTGTAGCTGGGATTTTTTCCCTCTTGACTAATAAGCAGGATGGAGTTTACGAAATCTCTTAAAACAGGTCTAAATTGACATTTTAAATGCTTTTCAAGAATGTAGGTGGGTTTTCAAAAAAACAGACTCAACAGATATTTTAGACTCTAATATGTCTGAGTCACTGGAATTAATGTAAAAGAAGAAAAGAAGGATTGGAAAACATAGTTCTCATTACTTATTTATTCTTTTGGAACGACTCTTTCTTTGCTTCCAAACTGACTTGAAAGGTAGGCAGAACTAGATAGAGAAAAGCATTATCAAAATGTTTGCTAAATTTTCATTTACTGGGAGGAGTGCTTTTTTAAATGGTCCTACCCTAAAAAAGAGGAGGAAACTTTAGATAACAGCTATTCTGATAGATAAAAGCAGAAAGCATTTTCCTTTCTTCTGAACAGCTGTCTCTTCAAAAATTAGTTATGTATACCGTTTCTGTAGAAGAAAACCTTTTTCTGTCTCTCACTCTGCTTGCCAGAGGTTGCATCTTGCTGAATTCTGGAAAAGTGCTACCATTATTTCAGGCTGTGTTTCAGTAATCAGTTATCTTGGGCTTCCCATGTTTCTTTGAGTATCCAAACTGTGTTTTACTCTTGCCATCTTGTTGGAAATCCCCTGCTGTTAATTTTGTTGGAATGGAATTCATCATCTGCTCACTGTGCTGCTGCTGGTAAGACAATTTTATACATTAACTACCACAGGCATGTGTGGACATGAGCTGGTACTGTGCAGGCAAAAACTGGGAAATTGCTTAGCTGGAGAGGGGGGGAAGGGCCAGGTAGGGGGTAGCAGCAGGGAGGGAGAAACCAAAGTCTTAAGTGTCTTTCCTGTCCCGCTTTTCTGCCTCAAGCTAGCCTTTTCTGATGATAACACCTGCTAGTAATGTATCCTTGCCACGTCTTTTTGTATGAAACAAAGCTTGAGGATAGAAGCAGTTTACTGAGGACTCTACAACTACTCTTTCCCTCTCACCCTTCTTCAGTAAACTCCTATGTGATTCTCAGGATGTTTAGACCAAGAGACTTTAGTACTTTCTGCAGGGTCTATACTGTCACTTTGTGCTTGACTTGAGGAGCTACAGTTTAAGGCTGTGAAACATTTTCTCAAAGTAAATAGTGTTATCTCTTTCATGCTTTGCAGGTGGTGTGCTAGTAAGCAAGAGATAAGAAATTGGTTATGATTTTTCATTTTGTGGTCCAGGAGTCTCCCTAGGTTAACAAGTAGGACCTTAAGAACTTGGAACAGAACTGCATACCAGAAATCCACTTTCACCCTTTAACATTGCTACCCCCATATCTGATGGCCCTCTCCAGTTTTAGGCACAGAAAACAGCATACGGCAAACACGATAAAAAGCAGGCGTTCTTTATGACCAATTACAATGAGCTAAGAGTCTCTCTGCACAGATCGACTACTACTGATCTCTAGGCTTCATGTAGGCCAGTGGCTGAACCAGACTAATGCTGCTGCACCTTACTGGATCTGCTGCAGATGCAAGTTAAGAACTGTTCTTTAAACTTCAATTTCCCTGATTCCATCAGTCTTGACGTGTTAAGAACTGTCTAAATTTATTTTCCTTTTGGTTCCATATTTTTTTTAGGTATTCTTGTCATGCAGTATGTTTAAGTATCAGATTGTTACTAGCTGAGTACATGTATCTGTTGGTTTGGAAGATGTGGTCGCCATTTAGACAGTTTTATGAAGAGCCCTTCCCTGTAATAGTGTTACATTAGAGTTCTGAACCACAACCTCGGAATAGATATTTGACTTACAAAAAAAATAAAGTAATATGGGTAGGGTGTTGGAATGAGCTTGAAATCATGGGGTTTTTTTTGCCCAGATCCTATGGGACATGTGGTTGCGTATGGCCAAGAATTCTTGCCCTTTCCTCCCACTGCTTCTGCCAACATGGGTGTCCAGTTTCCAAGGGCTCTCAAAGTACCCCATCTCTTCTGTTTCCTAACACTAGCAAAAAATACCTTTCTTTTCTGAAAGCAATAGCAGTATCAATTACTTAAAAATATTGTAGATGCAAGCTTTTGCATAATCCTTAAGTTTGGTAACAATGAGTAGTTCTATAGCAGTCAGTTTCAGCTCCAGTGACTGTCTATAGAGTTGGGTAAAGAATTAATAATTTCCCACACAGCTTTACAGAAACAGTGGTTTTGACAGGGAGTTTCAGGTTAATTGCAGATAATAAAGCTAAGGATACTGAGGGTATGTTTACTAGGGGTAAATATTTTTTTTTAATATTGCCTAGGCCAATGCCCTGTTGACAAACACCATCAGCAGACAGTTCAGAGGCATTCTTCTGTTGGTAACAGAATGTGGTTGTCTTGGAGCAAAGATTTTTCTTAGCACTTATTAGCCAAAAGATTGTAGTTGCTTTATTTAAACAAACTTTGGTATGAAGATATCAAAATAGTGACCTAAATGGGATACTTCCAGGGAATACACATGGAAGGGGACATAGTGTAGCCTAACCACCCTTAGAGAATGGAATAGACAGTTGGCAACTATTTAGCTGGATTCCCTTATCTCTATAAGTCCTATTTTCAGAATAGAATATGAAAGAAATGCAGCATAGCCATTTATTTAGCTTCAAAATCAGTGCGAAAAAATCCTGTACAGCTTACAAAGAGTGAAGGGTGTTACAATGAGTTTTTAACATGATAGTGGAAAATGTCACGACTGGGAAGATAGATGCTGTCTATAATAAAGCTGCCTGTGGCTTCAGCATCTGCTTTTTTGACGGATTACTGTCCCCTCTTCTGTATGATTATCTTGCATTAATTTTCATGTTGCTGGTAGACCTAGATACTCATAAAGCTGAGAGAATTGCAATATAAACTTTACCCTTTTGTTTCTGCTCTTAGTGTGCTCTTGTCTTGGGCTGTGATACAGTTGCTGTTATAGTTGTTCATGCTGAATTCCAAGAGAACTCTTTGCTGTGATGCAAGCAGCATGGTCATTACACACTAAGTGCTAGACTGATCTTAGCTTTAAAACCAGAATTGAAAACAGGTATGTGGAAGTAATGCTTGAGTTCCAATGCAACAACCTTTTGTATTTCCCACTACTGTGCCAAAAATAGTCAGTGAAAAATTATTTGCTCGCCCCTAAGTCTTTTACAGCTTAGCTGTAACTGCTGGAGCAAGCACATGCACTTCCCATCCTACTTCAAAAGCAACAATGTAAAATTTAACAGATAAAGCGGTCATCATCTCCATTAATCATAATATGTGTTCATTCGTATTTGATCTTCTGCTCTGTTAGCATATCCTGATAGATTAAGTGTCTTTTCAGGTATTACTGCTGTCATTGTCATTTCCCCTCCACTTTCCCTCAGTGACTTTGCGCCCTTGGCCTTCTTTGTGTACTTAAGCTCTATATTTTTATTCTAGCATGACTAACTGCTTGTGTTTTAAAAGGATTATTGTACCTCTTTTTTTCATGCCACACTCTCATACTCTTAAAAGTTTTTCAGACACCTGCTGTCTAAGGAGCCAACCGGGGAAGAGGTCAGTATGGAAAGCTCAGCACCAAGGGTATTATTGATGGTATGGCTTCAAATCAGAGGCCAAAGGTCTCACACCATACTTGCTGGATTTCGGTCTACTTTCTGTGAACCACCCTCACAAATCTCTAGCTTTTGTCTAAGTGACTGGTTAGTTAGTAAACCATTGACTTAACCACTGGAAAGATGGACTTTCTTTAGTCAAAGGGGGTGGGTGTTTCAGATCATAATGGGGTGGTTTACTGTGTCTCCTTATGTTGTATTGACTCTATGGCTGATGGACTTAATTTTCTATGGTTTTAGTACCTGGCTTACTCCACCGATGTTTAATTAGCTAGCTCATATTAGCTAAGGTTTATAAGTGGTCTATAACTGATTTCAGTTTTCAATAACATAACTTCTGGATCAGATTTTCAGTTCATGGAATTAGGTGATGTTCTAGAGTAGCCATCCGTTGGTTGTGGATATATAAATTGAATTTAATTTCTGATGAAGCTACACCTTTTTAACCTATTGAGAAACTAAAGGCAGGAGGAGATAAAACACGAACTTAAAACCAGTTTATCAGCTACAGCTATTGCACAGTAAATGACTGTAAATCACAGAGTGGACATTTCATAAGAGCAGGTAAATCTCAATTAGACAATCCCAAATGTTTCTGGGAGGAGCTATGGATATCATAATGCAGTTAGTATATTACCCTAACAAACAGGTCACAGGGTTTGAACTTTTTGAAATTAGTTATGAATCTTTTGTCCATCTCCCTGAAAAAGATGGGTTTCTAACAATGTACAAATATTAAGGGAAACAAAAATACGGTATACATTATAAAAATCTGGCCAGGGTGTTGAATATAGCTTATTTATAGCATTTGGTTTTCAAACTATCCCATAAAGGAGTAGTGAATTTTCTTCAAGATATTTCTTGTGTGATTTTTGCTCCAAGTGAAGATATCCTCTTACTGGCAGTGCTATAACAAATGTAAATGATAAAAGGGACAGGAGATAGTTGACTAACTTTCAAAATAAATGGTAAACCTAAAGAACAAGAATTTGACTGAAAAAAACACCATCTCAAGTGTGATAGTGGCACTGCAGTGCATAATACTGCCTCTAGATTGTGCTGCTTTTCCCACCAAGGAAGATGTATTTCTGTTTTAATTAACCTTGAAAGGACAAGGACACATTTTGCTTAATTTTCCCCATCACTTCACTGATCTGATTATTTCCTTTGAGACGCTGGATTTTTAAAGTTCTGCCTGAAATTGGGGAAGTTTTCTGTGCTGCTGCAGCTTCCCCGTAACGTCTTTCCTACCCCAGTTGGGTTTCACTAAAGTTCTGCAATTTGTTCTTTCTCTTGCAGTTCATTTCATAAATTAATCTTCCTAGCCAAGATCTACATTAGAGTCTTCCTAATAGTTCTAGTCTTTAAATGGGGAACTGGCCTTGCTTACTGCATTTGATTTCAGAACAGTTTATGCCTAAATATGTTCTACTCTGAAGCATCCAGCTTTATGTCAGATTTAAACCCTCTTGTGTCTTCAAAGTATTGTTTCATTTATATATATAATAAATTAAGTAATGTCATAGCCTTTGATATGAATAGAGTTAAAGGAATCCTGAATAAATAAATCTTATGAAAATAAAAGCATTGTTCAGTGAAACCTCAGTTGGAAACAAATTTTTTTTTTTGTATTTATCTACTTATTTTGGCAAAACTTTTACTTCCTCAAACAAGAGTCATATAAGTTGTTCCCTGAAGCTTGTATGTGAATGTGTAGTGTCAGTGATAACACTGTGTTGGCCTTAAAGGAGGACCAGTTATCCAATAGAGTCATAGTTTGAAAATGATTCATTGTAGGGTGGTGGTCCTAATTGAATTTGAGTAAATAAATTACGGTATTTCTGTCACATTTCAGAAATATCTTGCAGATGACAGGGATCAACAGGACTGAAACCTATCACCTACCTACCCTTTTCTTCTGCATCTGCTTCTCAAAATAGTGTCTGCTTTGTATGTAGTGAAAACTGAGGCTCTGGTTGTCTGTTACAGTGTTGTTTAAGACCCCTTTCCTTTGCCCTTTTATTGGCTTTCCGCGGCTTTGTAGGGAGTAGATTGTATAAAGCATGCCCCTGGAAAGCAGGGGCTGTTGAAAGGTTTAAGACAAATTTGTTTGAAGACAAAGAGGGCATTGAGGGAAACTGTGGAGAGGGATTGAAGGGCTTTTGCAGTGCAACAGAGCCTTGTCTGTGCAAGACTCAGCCTGCCTCTAAGTTCCAGCAGGCTGCTGAGAAGCAGGCCAAGAAAAGATTCTCCAAGACCCTGTTCCCTTCATCTGAAGTCTGCCATCTGGACAGAGGATGGCTAGAGGGTTCCTGGAACATATAGAAAGGAATCTTGAGGGCTGAAAATAAATGCCAGTGGAGACAGGAAGCGTCTGAGACGTAGGAGGGCTGGAGGAGGGGAATTGCTTAGCATTACTGCTCTGTAGGTCACAGTACTCCTAAGGGTGAGAGGCAGATAAGGAGAGCTGCTGTGCTGCACTGTGAGGTGTTCAGCTTTTCCTCTGAGGCCTAAGCCCCACTCCATTTACTGCTTTATATGTGTGATGCCATTTTAGTTGTTTGTTACAGGGGTTCATCTGAGCCATTTTGATCTTTTCCCCTTGTAGGAAGGGGTGCTTAAATTTGTAGCTCTTGGCATACTAAGGATTTTGAAATAGAAAAGGTTTATAGGAAGATAAAAAGGTGCCGGCTGGTCTTAAATTTTATGTTGATGCTACTGTGTTTGAGTTGTCACAAAGCTATGTGTTACTACAGCAAGGTGATTGGTGGGATCTGTTGCAGTCAGGTCAGATGAGTTGACTACGCTGCCTTCAGTGATTTTTTTTCTTACGTAGTAACGTCAATAAGCTGGGATATGTTATTCCTTTAGTGTGCTTTAAAAGTGTTATAATACTGGAGGATAATATTTTTCTGTTCTGAGGCTTCCCAGTTCAAGCAAGACAGGGAATTACTGGAGAGAGACCAGCAGAGAGCTACAAAGATGATCAGGGGACTGGAGAATCTCCCTTATGAGGAAAAGCTGAGACCTGGGTTTGTTTAGCCTGGAGAAGACTGGGGGATTTCATCAATGCTTATAAATGTCTGAAGGATGGGTGTCAAGAGGATGGGACCAGACTCTTTCCAGAGGTGCCCAATGACAGGACAAGGGGCAACGGGCACAAATTGGAACATAAGTTCCACCTGAATATGGGAAAAAACTTCTTTCCTGTGAGGGTGACAGAACAGTGGCACAGGCTGCCCAGGGAGGCTGTGGAGTCTCCTTCTCCGGAAATATTCAAAACCCACCTGGAGGCGTTCCTGCGCCCCCTGCTCTGGGTGTCCCTGCTCAAGCAGTGGGGTTGGATGAGATGATCTCCAGAGGTCCCTTCCAACCCCTACCATTCTGTGATTCTGTTGTGAGGGTGGCATGGTCTTTGTACTCTTCTCAGAATGGAAATGTCAGCCAATCACACCACCTGCCTTCTCTTCCCATAAGAGCCTCTTATACGTCCAGAGAAACCTTACAGTGAAATTCTCTGCATCACCTGTTTTGCATTTGAAGGAGAACCAGCCATGTAATGATGAATGTTTTTGCTTTGTATCTGTCCTGTAAGTATTAAGTTGAAATGAGATAAGTTTTCATTTCTGAAGATATTTCAAAGAATGTGGTCATAAAGCAGCTTTGTCCTATTAGTGAGCTATTCAATGCACACAATAAATGACTCTTCACAAGATTTCAGGGCCATTATCATCTAAAAAATGCTCTTTTAGGCTAAGACATTGATTCTAGAGGAAGTTAGACTCTGTGCATAACTGAGCTATTTTCCTTTACTTAATGCTTCTGAAAAATGGTAGTATCCTCAAATGTTTACTGTATTATCCCATGTGAAGGTGGTGATACCTTTCTTATTACTGACCTTGGAAGTGGAGTGTGCATTAAGTGCAGCACTCACTGGCCTACTAGGATTGAGTGGTAGCAGAAGGTCTTTTCTGGGTAAGAGAGGAGATTACCAGAGCAATTGTTTTACCAGGTACATGCACTGGCAGCCTTCTTGGTGAGATCACTGCAGATAGTTTATGGCTTGATTAAAGCTTAATGGGGTAATGAGGGCATGATACCTAAGAGTAGAAGGTGCAGGTTTGAATGAGGATCATGTCAGCAAAGTAACAGTAATTTTCAGGTTCCTCACTGTACTTGTTTGGTAAATTAGCCTGTTAGCCTAATGTGTTAATACAGTTCTCTGGTATGATTATGTAGCTGAAAGACCATATATCTAACCCACAGAAATCTTACTCTACAAATTCTAATTTACATGTTGATCAATAACTCTGATTTTGAAAACCATATGAATGTTATGAACTTCTTATAATGGAAAAGTAGATCATTCCACAGCAATATCTTTACTGCTGGAAGGTTTGTCTTGTTGTCGTTTCCCTCTAAATGACTCAATATGTCATCACTTACAGTATATCAGTAAGGACCGTAATTATCGCAGAGGCTTCGCACACAGCTACTATTTGAATCTGTAATTAGGGGAAGTGCAGGTTATCTGTGCTCAGGTTAAATTGTTTTCCACCTGCAGTATGTATTTCAAACTCCACAGCACAGAGCATAGCTGCATAGTGTTGCAAAGTGAAATACCATTTTACAGGTTTAAATGCATCTTGCTCTTGAGGAAGAAATAAATAGCGGATAACATGATCTCTGTGCCAGCTCATTAGCTTACACAGGGTTGTTTTTGTTTAAAAAAAAACAACAACAAACAAAACCCCAATGAAAACCTCCAAAAAACCAAAACCCACCAAATCCAAACCAAATTAATAAAAATAAAACCAAACCAAACCCAATCCAAAATCCACCACCATCGCCACCTACCACCCCCACAAAAGGAGAAAAACAAAAACAAAAATAAAAAAACCCCCAACAAACAAACCAACAACAAACCCTTAAATGTTTTAGGATTGAATAGCGGTAAGCCTGATTCTTTGATAAATTTAAGAGGAGCGTAACATAATCTTCTCTCTTGCAAGCTTTTTTGCAAATTTCATTAGTCCTTTTGTAGAGCAGTAGTTTTCCAGAAAAGGAATTTCAGTAGTTTGTCAGTGTTTAAATGCATTATCACTGATTCTTTGCTGAAAGTCATGATTTTTCCTGTTGTGCATATCTTTTGTTGTTGTTGGAAATGCCAGGATTTTAGGTTGTCGCTTCTGCAGCAGTAACTTCAGAAATTTTGTAACCTTTCTTGGCTTGTGGTATATGTAACTGGAGCACAGCGCAATATGACAACCTGGAGAGGATGGATCTTTCTTTAGATACGAGTAAAGAGCACAGAAGTGATTTAGCATGATTTTGAGCCAGGATTGGAAAAAATCCTGTCTTAAGAAGCTTGTTGAGTTCATGGCACTGTTTTTCACCTTTCTGTCACGAGAAAATATACAAAAAAGGCCTTTTAAACTGAATCTTTTAGCATTGTCTATAGAGAAGGACAAAACATAGCTTAAAGATTATGACTCTTAGGTGTTTCTAATACGCTTAGTCAAAACTTTCTACAGTTGCTTTTCCTCTTCTAGCACTTGCCGTTGTGCTTTTGTGGAGTTTGTGGAATTTGTCATTGAGTTTTTGAAGAGCAAAATGATGGGATTTTAAAATACCTGCAGGTGAAAGGTAGAATTTTATGTAAGAAGATTCATGTAAAAACACATGCATACGCTTTCCTTATAGCACATTATTGCTAAAGCAATATGCCTGACCCATAGGATGAACTATCTCTCTGTTGTCATGGATTCTCTGTAATAGCAGGACTGCTGGTCAGTGATACACATAAGGGAAACAATTGCTTTTTGTGTGATTACGCTAAAATATGTGCACTGGGAGTGGAAGAGAAGGGAAAGATGACCCTGAAAATAAGCTTGCTTCTCGTGTGTGTGTGTAAAACATTGTAGTATGTGGAGTTGAAATTATCTTGGTCAGTAATTTAATAAAAGATGGTGTCCTGTATTAACAAATGTCCATGTGTTGCAGTGACATTCCCTAAATCTGGTCATGAGTATAAAATATCAGTCATTCTTTAGGAGACGGGGGAGACTGGAAGAGGCAGAGACATTAAAGGGGTGAGGCAAGGACTGTGGCCCTGGATTTATAGTGTTTTGTAGGTGCTTGCAAAATAATTTATTTGGCACTTGCAAACTTCAGAGGTAGAGAGAAGACATCTCAATTGATTATCCAAATTCTTTGGGGTATATTGTTACTTAAGCATAGTATACGAGGAACATGAAATGCTGGGTGGGGGGAGGGGTGGGGGCAGGGAAAAAGGCTTCCAACCTGCAACAAAGGTCTCTAAGAACTGTTATGCCTGGTATAGGACGAAAACTGGCTTGTGACCTGATAATGATTCATAGAAAACTGAAGAGCCTCGTTTTTTCACCACCTATGAAGACTAAAGCTTTTCATCACTTAGACTTGAAATGGGTATGTTTATAAAGGTTAACAGCAAAAGTACAATAATATAGTTTCTTAGCTTTCACTGCTCTGAGCTAAGCTTTGTCTTATTTTGTGGCAATGTGATTTTTTTTGTTTGTTTCTAAAACAAGCAGATAATCCATTATTGTACTAGGATGTGTAGTCTGGTGTATATCAACAGAATGTTTTTCATTGAATTAGTTGTCAGAAGGAAAAAATAGAACAGGAATGATTTTCTGAATTATTATCTAGCTTAAATTTTAAAATAAGAAATGGGGTTTGGGGTGTTGGTGTGCAAGGTGATTTGTAAATATGTGGGGTTAAAGCATAATGCTCAATTTGATGCTCTCAATATGACTGTAAACAGCTGTTCTGGGAATGCAGCAATCTGTTCTGATGACTCCCTGGGTCTGAATTTAATTGGAAATGGAGAGGTCTGCTAACCTTTTCAAAGGCAATTTTTTTCCTTAAGAAATTTGGAGTACCTGAAAAAGACATAAGGGTTGCAAGTTGGAGCAAAAGGCAGGTCAAAGCTGATGAAGCCATGCACGGGTAAGTTTGCTTTGTACTACTTCATAGGCCATTTCTGTTGTCAGATGGGCACCTGAAAAACTGAAGGATCCTATGCTGATGCAGGAGCTTGAAGAGTAGATATGAAGGAGAGTACAATATAAAGTTTAAATACAATCATAGAGTGAGTATGGGTGCAAATTACAGATAAGGAGAAAGCTGGATATGTAGAGGAAGAAACGCCAGCTTTGCTGGAGGCAGAAGGGTTTCTAGTTATTAGAGGTTTCCTTCTTTCATCACCTAGAGCTGAACCCAGCAGTCCTCTGCCTAGCTTGCTTGTCAAGGCTAGCAGAGCAAATGCCATTTTAAAGATGCTCATGTATTGTGCTGACACTGAGTGTGGTAGCAGTGCCTGCTTGGGTGGCAGGGGTCTGCCATGGATCCAGAACTGCATGGTTTTTATACTCTTCCAGGATTTGAAGATGATAGTTTTGTAATACAGAAATTAATTTTCAATGTGCTTAATAGGAAAGAGTGTATGAAAAATTTTCTTTTTTTTTGGAGGGAAGAGAATAGTATGATAACTAAGACCAGAAAAAATGGTTTACAATCCCTATATGCAACAAGGCTGCTTTAAGGCCTGCAGTCTTTACCTGTTACATTTTGAAACTTGAGTTCCTTGACATTCCATGCCCAAAATTGCTTTAACATACATCTTTCTGGATATGTACCATGCTGCTAAAAATCCAGGGAGAAAACCCCTTATTTATTTCACTGGTGATATTCCTTAAAAGTTGCTCTGACTATATATTTTTTAAAGTTTTGATTATTGAAGTAGAAGCAGTTTTAGGACAATCTGTGCTGCGTCTTAGTATTTTTTGGGCTTGCTTCTAGACATGACAGGTATAGGTGCTCATTATTCTTTATGCTTTTACTTACTTTTAAAATTATGTGACTGCGAAGATACAGCCAGCCATTTTTTGCTGATTGGTGCTTAACTTTTTTTTAAGGTAAAGAAATGAGATTTACACATAGTATAAATGAATGTTAACATTTCTTGGAAGATAAGCTTGTTCTGTCTCTTTACACTTCTGATGGAAGATAGTATCAGCTGGACAAGGCCATAGTGTGAAAATGGCCAATCATGCAAAGCTACTGGAGAGTTTAAATTCCATCTTGGCAACACACTGTATCATTTGACCCTAAGCCACTTAATCCATTTTTTCCCATTTTGCTGTCTAATATTGGAGAATATTCCACATTGCAGTGATGTAAATGGCTTGGCTAATTATGTGATAATTGACCTTTGAAACTTATATGCTAATTACTATAGTTTTTGCTTGCATCCTGTTCACAGCACTGTGGGCAAGACTGCTTTTAGTACTTTAGCTTAGTAACTTGAAGCAAAATCACATGAAATAGGATTAAAGACCCAAGTAAAATAAATAAATAACAACAACAATAAAGCATTAGATACATAGTAGATATCCCAGAATAGCATGCAAGGAGAATCTCCCTTCTCAGTTTGCTGTGCAGGCTTTCTTTTGCCCTCTTTTGCCCATCTGTTTGGAATATAAAATTGTTTAGGCTTGGTTTAATGATTGGCTTTTGAATTAATTCTTCTGAGTCATGAATGCGAGGGAACAACTCTGTGATTGTGTCCCTAAACAGCATACTTTAGGCATCCAAGATTTAGGTTAAATCCCCGGTGTGTAAGCTGAAGTTCTATAAAGGGGCATGTGTATAGGAGGAATGGCTCAAACAGGTACCCAACATCCTCTTGAAAATAAGTTCCCAATCTCTGTGATTGTCAGGCCTGTGTTTCACCCGCTGCAGTTAATGAGGCTGTGCTCTAGTGGAACTATATGGGTAAATAGAACTAGGCAGGTTAAAGCGTATGGCTGTTGTCTTCATATTCCTTTTAAATCCTGGAAGAAGTAAATATGGAATCCATAAAGAAGGGAATGATAACACAAGTGCAAGCTTAAGCTGGATAAGCTGGTAGAAGAGACTCGTTGTGGGAAAAAGTAGGCTATGTGAGGTATGTACCCTTAGATATGCTTGAAGAAAAAAAATTGTTTGACTACCATGTGTGCATGTGAGGGTGTATGTGGAGCTAAACTGATGATGGTTAAAATCTACCAGGAACACTCAAGAGCCTTTCAAATGAAAGGGTGATATCACCTGAAAAACACAATGGTTTTGAGGCAACTCTAACATGTCATATGAAGTTTTGTGACTTCATTAATTTGGCAGTATTTCAAATTTAAACCAAGTCACTGCTTGGTTTTTCAGAGTTTCCAGCCAAAACCTGGTTCTCTCATCTGACCTGGGTCTTTGCAGCAGGATTACTCACTCCCCTTAAGTTGTCCTTCTAGGTAATGGCATAGTAAAAGGATAAAAATTCCTGTGGTAGCTTAGAAATTCTGCTTTTAATGTTGCATTACTCTATCTTTTGCCAGAAGAAAATGTTTTGTTCCCAAAACAGGATTATTTTGCTCTGTTCTCCCAGATCACCTAATGAAGAATTATATCACCGTATCTCTGAAGGCATTTAAGGTCAGCTTTCCTAGGCTAAACACTTATAGGACATATATAGGGATGGGATAAATTATGTAAGTGAAGAGTTAAGGATTGCCTTGGATTGCAGGTTTTCCCATTGCATAAGCTAGATGGACTACTTTTGAATAAACCAGAACCGTGGCCAAGCAGCAGTTGTGCAAAGTTTGGATGAAATTTAGTGGTGAGTATAAATTTGTTTTATTTTCTGACTTGAGAATGTAGCTTATGAAGTAAGAATCTAGTAATTAGGTTTTGCCTAAATTTTGTCTTGAGAGCTGAGCCCTGTTCAACAAAGATCTTAAGAGAAAGTATGTGTGTGTGCACAGATGAGAGAACGAAGAGCAGTTATTCAGAACTGAAATGGAGCTTCTCATGTAAAAGGTATGTGGAAAGGCATGAGGCATAAGCAGTGAGGTTTGAGTTGAGAGCAGAGGACTTCTGAATTATGTTGTTCTTCCATTTAGTGGTTGGCTTTACATCAGTCTCTCATAAAACTCATAAAACCCTAGACTTTGTATCTTCTCAGTTTCCGGCTGTCCAAGTGCTTCCCAAAGTGTCCTTATTGCCATTTTACACTTGGGAAAAGGAGATACCAAAATGAAAGACATGAGCTAACCACTAGATGGATCAGATTTGTCATTCCCGGCCTTAAACCATTTAAGTACTGGGGAGTCTAGCATTTACAGCTACGAGCTATCTGATGTTGGAATTCCAGTATTCTGGCCTTACTAGAGTTTTGCTTCACGTTCACTGCTGTGCCTTAGCTAATACAATGGAAATGCACATGACAGATGGTACTCTGCATGCCTTATTCTCAGTAATGGAGAAAGACAGTAACAGCAATGAGATTTTGATTCTTTTTCCAAACCGTGTTTCCTTTTATCTGTGCCACTTTATAGCCATTTCCTCCTGTGTTTTTCCAATCTAATGACTATAACAATTGCTGAGATGACACAGGTTGCAGGGATTGAGGGCTTTTTTCCAAAGCACTGTAAGAACTTCCGAAAGTGCTATATAAACATTAGTTAATGTTCTGATACCCTCAAATATGAGGTTCAGGCTCTGACTGAGGTGAAGTATTCTTGCCTTTGTTTGAAGGATAGATGACTAGGGTTATGCCTGGGATTAGTCTACAAGGACTTTTTTTTTTGTTGAACATTTAGGGTCTTGCTAAAACATGAATAGCAGCAGCTGAAGTTCAATTTGACAAGGGCTTTGTTAGGATCACCTAAAAAGTCAGTGTTCAGATGATTTATGTTGCTGCCTTTGCAATTGACCCACATGGTACTTTTTCACTCTGCATTTAATTTTGGAGAAGCTGTTTCATTATACACATTAATTTAGAATTACAGAATGGTCTGCAAAAATATTGTATTTGTGTTTTGAGATAGTAAATTGTCTTGCCTTTGAAAGTATGTCATAGAAAGTATGTCTGATAAATGACTCTACAAATGCAGGATGATAATTTTTATTATACAAACTTATTCTGAAATATTCAGTTTTCTACTTTTTTCCTCCTTTCATACCAGTCAGCAACTGATAGATTAGTTTAAAGCTTCTGATGATAGTTGTCTTCCTGAATTATGTGTTTGGCTTTACAAGTTTTTTTGCGAATCTTTGGTGTCCCACTCTCTCACCCCCAATACTCACAACCCCCATTTCCCACACATAATCCCTTTGGTTAAAGCCAACTATATTCTATAGGTGCAGAAGTGTGGTTTGTGTAGATTTGTACTGGATACTGAATTGCTGAGAATTGATCGGTTTTTCCTTTCCCAAATAAACCCTTTTGCACAGGTCTTTCAGACCCATCTGAATTAGGAGCTTAGTGGCTGGCAGGTTTTTTGTCTTTTGCAGGTGCAAACGTAAAACTTAAGCAAATCATGTTCTTAAATTTATAATATTTGGCAATAAGAATCTGCACCTGCAGTCTGAACTTGGGACTTCAGTGAATTTCCTTTAACCTAATGTGAGAGGAGCATTCCAGAGTCCTATCAGTCCATGCAGTGGCAACGATAATAATGGGAGAGATGAATGAATCTGTGAGGACACTGGGGAGGATGTGCAAGGGCAAGATCATAAGTTCAGAAGGAGATTTGGAGTGTAAGGGTCTAACAGTTTTCATTTGTTTCAAATTAAAAATCCTTTAATGGCTAAGCACATAGTTGTTGTGTATCTTACTACCTGTTGTACTCACTAACATATATATGGCATGCAATCTGTCTTATAAAATTTAGACCCTCATTATCCAATTGTATTTCCTGATACCCCTTGTTTTTAATTGACTTTTTCTGTATTTGACAAAAATTACAGCCCTTTTTAAATTAAAGAATTTTCCTTCCTTTCTTTTGTTAAAGGAAATAAAATATTACTTGTGGAATACCAGATTTCTGTATTGGAATCTGGGTACTGTTTATTAACAAAACCAATCTAGTTTTAAACTTTTTTAGTAGAAAAATTGCCTGTAGCTTTTAGTACCTTAGTGTAAGACCACTTAGCTAACTAAAACAAAAAAAAAGGAAAGAAGGAAAGTTGTGCAGTAGAAAATTTAACTATTTTTTCTTTCTCTGTTTTATAGGCTTCAGGGATTCATTCGTGCCTGATCGTGTGTAGTTAATTTTAGCTAAATTATCTTTCTCAGAAATTTCTCTCCTGTTTTCCCTCTGTGGTACTTACAGGCTTCTCCCACATTGTATCATTAGCTAAATTTGCAGCAGAGACTTTTATACCGACTGGGACTTATTGGGTGGGGCATTTCGGTAAGTCATACAGTTCTTTCCTGTTCTTGAACTGAAGGGGCAGTGCCTGCTCTAAATTACCTGCTTGCTGCTCTTGCCAAGAACATCAATCTTCTCTTACTATTTATTATGTTACTTTATGAGCCTTCCTTTGAGATGGACAAAGTTTTGGGGTCTGATCTGAATGGGGGTCTTCATGCTCTACAGCCATTTACCACAGTTACATAAATAACTGTTGTCCACGTGGCTGGTCTTAAAGCCCATGTGCGTGAGGCAGGGCAACTTTCACCTCTCACTGAAAAATTTATTTCACCACAGTACTTTGTTAACCCTGTGTAAGGACCTCTCTTTAACACTGAAACAATTAATAGATTTGTCTAGGTGCTTCTGGTTTTAAAACATAGAAATTGCTTATCGTAAGTTTAAAATAATGCAGTTGAGCACTGTGAAGTCTGATAGAAAACCTGCATTACATTAACTCTTTTGGACAGCCCTTCCAAAGAGTGATCTGTCTATGTTCATTCGCTCCAAACCTACCTCCAGGAAACTGCCCAAAGTGGGGGATCAAAGCAGGCAGTGTGCCAAAGGTTAGTGTTTCAGACAGTCTGGCACATGCTGAAAGCTTGGTCTTTCCTGTACTAAGCCATGGGCAGATGTCCATTAAGAATGATTAGGCAAAATTTATATAAAGGCTTTGTAAAATGTTGTGTGTGTGGTTGTGTTGTGCGTCCTGTCCCGCCCCCCCAATCCTCTTAACTGAGAAGTTTTGTGTGGGTGTGTATTTTTTCTAAATTTATAAACTTTGGCTTTTGCCCTTGTCTGGTAGAGACTGCTCACCCTCCCTTTTCCGTTCCCGGGCGGGTTGCTCTTCTGTTATTTCAGTTCAGTAATTTTCTCCAACACTGTCCTGTTTTGCTTTATGAAGTGCTTGCAATAGCCCTTTCAGTGCTGCTGTCATCTTTTCCTTAAATCAGTACTGGTTGTTGTATTTGGTGGTTTTGTTTTTTTTTTAAACAAACAAACAACAAAACAAAACTCTTAAAAGGCAAATTAAAGACTTCCCATGTGTTACTGCTTTCTGTTTGTATATAGGGAACGTGATACAGCTTTCATTTGTATATTGACCATTGTAGTGTCTCCATGCAGGGTTTTTTCTTTTCAATACTAAGTCAAACCCCCCACTGAAATGGGATTTCTTTACAGCTTTGGCAAAGGAATCCCTTCAGCTCTGAAGCCGAGGCAGCACTATCTTCATGTGCAGAATGAATTAGCAAAATTTGGGGAAAACATTTATTTCCAGCTATGTCTCAAAATCAGTTTTCCTGTTCTCTTCTTTTACTTTTCATTCCCTGTCCAGCAGTGATTGATATTGACCTCTAAGCTCCTTGTTTCTCTAATATCAGTGTTTAAAAGTCTGAATTAGCTAAGTAGTTAAGTAGAAGTAAGATGAGTCTGAGTGACTCACTGTTTTGGAGCCCTGTGTGATATATGAACTTGTACAAAATGCTGCAAGTGTGTAATCAGATGAGAAAAGTAGATTCAAATTTATTTCTTGTAACAATTCAGTGTTTCAGTGATTATCTTGTGAATTAACTTGGCCAGCCCTTAAGTGCAAGTTTTAATGCAAGACAGTAGAAAACAAGGTTAAGCATTAGGTTAGTGGGTATTTTCCAGAAGAAAGGGAGTAAATTGTTATCTTCAATAGTGGGACAAATTCAAATAGATTTTTCAAAAACATTAGAGGGAATGGGTCAAGGATACATGTATAAAATAACACTAAATGCTGTAGAAGTAACTTTAACACTTGTGGAAAAGCCATAGCTCTGGAAACAGGGTACATATGGGCATAGTGTCTCCTCTCTTTCCTGACCAGATGTGGAGAACTGAGGTTGCTAGTGAGTGTTTCTTTTTAGATGTAGAAAGATGTTTCATTCATATGCAAAACTCTCCCTGGATGAATAATTAAGCTCTGAGTGTACTGTAAGCCTTTCCAAGTAGTAGGGGAGTAGCTATTCTCTTCTGTACCCAGCTTTTTACTTAACATGTACGTTTCCTTATTAAATTGAGGGTGGTTTTTTTTGTAATAGTAATTGAAACAGAGATCTCTGAACGCTGTTTTCAAAGCACAGTGTGGCTGGGAGACGGTTGAAAATGGTAAATCATCCATACTAATTTCTGTTATGTGAAGAACTGTACTTTGAGCTAACATCCAAAATAACTGGCCCAAATGGTCCTGTTGAAATTCCCCTCAGAATCAGAGCAGTAATTGGATGAATGTTTAGCAAGGGAACAAATAATCCATGCTAAAGTTTATGGATTCTGCTTGGGGAAAGGACTAAAAGAGAAGTGGGCTGTAAGAATGCTTTATTTGTCAGAGGTGATCTTAAGGAGACATAAAGATGTTTTCCCTCCTCCTATGTGTTTTCACCACAGTAATGATGATTCAGCTTGTGTACGCTCTCTAGAATGTGTACTGTAAGGAGAGAGATGAGAAGCATTTCTTTAGGTGCAGCTAATTGAAAAACTGTAGGAGATTATCATAAGGCAGCATGCTATACACATTGAGTTGTCTACTGCAGTGAGATTATTGTCTTTATTTTCATGTTGTCTCAAAGGAAGGGTTTTTTAATCCTTGTTAACCAAACATGCTTCTCCAGAAGACTTCTCTGAAGCAGAAATTCATTGTTTCTGAAGCAGTTGTGTTGGCAAGTAGGCTTTTACTGTGTTTCTGTGGTAAGTTCTTTTGTCCATGATAGTATTTTGGGATCCCAGCATCAGTGTGGCTGGCTCTGGCTCCAATTGGACAGTTTATATTTAGTTGCTGGTTTCCTGTAATAGTTTTCAGATGGAGTTGTTAAAGAACACATACCCTTGTGCTGCTGTAATCCCTGAAAGAGCATGGGGAAGTGAAAAAGAAAAAAACATTGATGTCTTTCAGCAGAAGTAGAGTTTGGAAAAAAAACAGCAGCTGCTTGCACCAACAGAATGCTGAAATTTATTTTTAAGAAATTGAGTAGCCAGTAAAAACAAAATGCGCAGAAAATCTGTGGTACAACGCTTACATTTTGCATCCAGAAAGGGGCTTTAAAAAAATACTGGAAAGGTCTCCTTTTTTAAGTTACAAAAATTGTATGTATCCAGTTTACAGAAGTACTCATTTGCTATTAAGTAATAGTCATCAGACACCACCTTATGATATGTCCTGTGTTCCATATTGCTGGTACACTTCCAATGCAAATTAGTAGATATCAAAAAAACCTAGTGTCATATATGCTTTAATTATATTGTCAGATGCATCTTTTCAGTGAGGCATGACTTCTTTCTATTAAAACTGAAGACATAACAGGTTTACTCTGAGTCTGGATTTAAGACCATCTCTCCAGGAACTTCTCAGAAATCTGTGCTTCCAAGAAGAAGTTTAAGTTCCAAGTTTACATTTGATTCTGGGTTTGCAGAGTGTTTAGAAATTGTCTTTATGTAAAATTTTAACTTTTCTTCTCTGAATTATTACCAAATAAATAATCCTAATTTTCTTCGATAAGCTTCCAAGAAGGTGTCTCTGCTTTATCCAGTGATGGTAGGTAGCTGTCTGCAGGGACTGAACTTGTAGCTCTTCTGTGGCCATAGTGAATCTTCATTCACTCCTGAGGGACAGCAGGGCCTGACTGTAGCAACTGGAAGAATCAGGCCCTGGTGCCAGCCAGCACATAGGTAGGATCTTTGCAAAGTTGATGGTTAAGAACATGGAGTGTAATTCTTTCCCATGATGTATACGATAAAAACAGAGTGCTGCTACCACTGTGGTGGTGATGTATTGGAACTATTTGCAGTCCTGGCCATATAACTTATTTTGAGGAAAAAATCTAAAGCATGCTGTAATCTGGTTTGACTTGAGCTACTTTGCCTCACGTGGTTACACAGCACAATTTTCATTCTTCCTTTGACCTAGTAATGGAAGCAAATCATATAAAGCTAGGGATGAGAGAGACCTGTAAGGTCACCTAGTCAGTCCCCAGCTCTGGAGCATGATCATCTCAAAAGCCTGTAATAACGGATATTCTCTAGTCTGCTCCTGTACTTATAAAACAAACAAACACCAATGAAACAACAACAACAAAAAACTCAAACAGATTAAAAAAAAAATCTAATACTATCCTGGTCTGTTTCTTGCTTAATTCAAGTTCCTTTGTGATAGAGCAGGAAGAACATTTTGTTTCCTTTCTCTTTACAGCAGCGTTCTACATTCTTGGAAGGTGTTATGTTGTTTTCCTCCCTTGGTTTTCTCATCTGTGGGATGGATAATATTCTTAGGCTGCAGCTAATTCTACATCTGTCTTCAACTAGGGTGCCAAGGGTTGGGCATGGTATTCCAGATGAGGCCTGATAGATGCTGAGAATTACTTTCTATCTTGCAGGCACAGCATATTTGTACAGCTCAGTTTCATTGCCTTTTATCAACAGTACGACATGTTGATTTCTTCAGCCTGTAATTCATTGTAACCCTTTTGTCTCTCACCATTTGTGATCTAATCAGTCCCTATACAGGTATACTTGATTACACCTAATTGTATAAACTCAGGCACCTAGGAAGAAATTAAGCAATTAATGTTTTCTTTAGGCTGTTTTTCTATAACTCTTAATTTTTCAGAAAACAAATCTGAAAGAACAATGCAAAGAGGGGATCAAAATTAAAATTCAGCTGGACAAGCATACTGTCTTTAGACAGTTGGGCCATTAAAATACGGAATAATGTTATACTCAGGCCAGAGTTCTGTGGGACCATACCCATTGCTTCCCTCTGTTTAGGTGATGAAAATTTAACCTTTATATTTGGTTAGCGTGCAGTTTTCCCATTATCCTGGAGTAGTTCCACCTAGGCCATAAGTGACAGTCATTTCAACATTAATTGTTAAAAATGTTTTTCATGTGATATATTACTTGGCAGTGATAGGTTAGCGGTTGGACTCGACCTTAAGGGTCTTTTCCGACCTTAACGATTCTATAATTACTTGAGTCACTGTCAATTTGCTCACAAACAGTAAATGATCAACAATTATCTGGAGTAATTTTTGCCCTCCTGGTCGACATGAAGCTGTGCAGCTGTTTAGTTCACAGCTATGAGGGAATGGTAGGGTGAACAGAAAGGGAAGGAAAAAAGCCTCATTGGAGACAGTGCAATCATGTGATTTATGCAGGGCAGCTTGCCCAGGACTGGACTGCTAGAGGATATTTTCCTCTGTAGCATTCACGTGTGACTTTCGATCTGCCTGTTTTTAACTTTCTACAAGGAAAATAAACCTTTTTAACCTGTAATTGTGTGTCCCTTTCCACATGTGTAGTTTCCAACTTGATCTTAGGGGGTGAATAAAATGTGAAAAAAGTCGGAGTATTTGTTGTTTAGGGCTTCTTGTTCAGTTGTGCTCTGAGGGTAGTGCTGAATACTTGAGTGATAGTCACAGCAGGGCTTATGAGAAGGATGGAATAGATCTGAAGCTGCTTTCAGACTAATTGGAAGAGCAGCAGCTCACCAATAAAGTACAGCTTTCTGCAAGACTTATTTAGTTTTATTTTTGCCATGCATGGAGCAGTTAAGGTATTTTATAAAAACCGCTCCTCCATGAATTTTTACCGCTTTTCCTTAGTGGGCTCAAGGATTTTTTCAGAGGTGTGTTGGGGAGATTTTACACCTCCAGACTCTTGTTTGGCTGCAGGCAGTTTCCTCTGGGCTTCCTGATAAGTGGCTCTGGTGGCGGTTTCGCATTGTTCCTCACTGATGAGTCAGAGAAACAGGAAAGAGATCCCCTGGTGAACAAAAAGCACAACCACCGAACAGGTGCCTGTATTCTGGTCTAGCAGAGGACAAACCACCTCATTCTGGATTTTTTCCTAAGATTCTTATCTGCAAATATGAGACTCAAGAGGAATGGTTCATACACGCTGAACGGGTAAGAAAGAGCCTGCATCCTGTTTTGAATCTTCATCATTAAAACCACATGAAAATGGAAGCCTTTATTTTTCTTTCTAGTGATGGGGTATGTGAAATAATAACCCAGTCTTTTGTCTCAAAAAGAGTAGAGGAATGCAGCATATGAAATATGCAGCTTGTTTGGTTTGCTTTCTTCTACATTTTGTTAGATTTGCTTTTAAAGCAAATGTGTTCATTTGGTGGCGGCAAGTTAGAGTTGTCTGTGTGTTTCAAATGAGGTAGATCAGCTCAGCAAAACCACCAAAGCATGTGTGATTCCCAAAGACATGCCTGTGGTAATTTTAAGCATTTGCCAGCAATCACCTCATGCTTTGGATACAAACAAGAGCTAAACTCAATAAGTATGATGTTCCTTGATAGGGAATACAAATGGCTTAAACTAATTTTTCAGACTGACTACATTTAAAGTAGTTTCAAGTACTTGAAACTATGCTGAGTTACTCTACCACTTTTGTGGTGTTAAAAATACTGATTTAATTTTTCTCTCTGCTGTTAAATCCTCTCAGTAACAGAGAATATACAATTCCTGTACATAAGATGATTTTTAGATTTTTAGATTTTTAGATTTTTAGATTTTTAGATTTTTAGATTTTTAGATTTTTAGATTTTTAGATTTTTAGATTTTTAGATTTTTAGATTTTTAGATTTTTAGATTTTTAGATTTTTAGATTTTTAGATTTTTAGATTTTTAGATTTTTAGATTTTTAGATTTTTAGATTTTTAGATTTTTAGATTTTTAGATTTTTAGATTTTTAGATTTTTAGATTTTTAGATTTTTAGATTTTTAGATTTTTAGATTTTTAGATTTTTAGATTTTTAGATTTTTAGATTTTTAGATTTTTAGATTTTTAGATTTTTAGATTTTTAGATTTTTAGATTTGATTTCACTGAAGTGGGTTCTTGTATGTCTTCGCACAATGTAAGTTTTATTTCTCAGCACAGCATACCTGAACTGAAGAGGACTTGTACTTCCATGGTGCTGTGTTAACTGTTTATTAGTACCTGGCAGGTGACTTGACAAATTAAGAAAGTTGTTAGCCTTAAAGTTTCGTTTCATTTTGCTGCTGCTTTTAACCTTCTGTAAGCGTTGCGTTAAGTACTTTATAGCGCAGTTGGCTTAGTGCTGCATTCCTGAAGAGCTCAGATACATTTCTGAGTACAGGTGTGCAGACTAGCCCAAAATGACCTAGTTTCTTTAAACTCATGGTCTGTTGCGCACTTGACTGGCACTCTCTGCACAAGAGAGGCATATAGCAGTGCAAACAGATCAGATAGGAAATAATTTGGCAGTGTTGTTCAGCTGGTCTGCACTGGTTTTGCATGCACTGGCTTGCACAATGCCATTTAGAGAGGTCCTTTGCTTTGCCAACATATGTTTAAATTAGATTTTTTTTAAAAAAAACTTTAAATTAGGCTTGGATTAGGTTTTTTTAATGGCAAAGTAGATGGATGCTAACATGCTTCTGGTTTATCCTTAACTTTTTTAATTACTGTAATAAAAATTCCGTTATCTGACTGCATACAAAATCAAACATAATTGAAAGTTACTGTCTTGCAGTATTTGGTTTTAAGCTGTAAGACGAGTTTGTCACTCAATAGATAGAGGTTAAGAATATGTTAGCATTGACTTGTTTTTTTGTCATAGGTTTTTGACCCTTTGAGAGATTATCTTAATTTAGAGAGTCAATTAAGAAATTATGCTGAAATGCAAGATGTAATTAATATTGCTTATATTAAAGGAATTCTTTAAATTTTAGTCACAGGAAGCACAATCTTTAATTGATTTGAGGTTTCTTAAAAATGAATGCATGGTATAGAACTTCAGGGAAATAAGTTGTGCAAGATCACCCTATGCATCTGTTCTGCCTTGTTCTAACTTGCAATATGCTGCATAATCATTTTAAGGAATTTCACTTGTTGTGGCCCAGTGAATACCTGGCATTACATTTTACGGCAAGCATTTAACTGGAAGTATTGTATTACAGTGAGTAAAACCAGTGGCACCCAAATGCTTGCATGAAAAAGAAGCCGCAACTGTGAGTTTGTGGGAGACTCCGATATTATCTGGCTCTAACATGCTGATGTGCTTTGCTCTATTAAACAACAGATGCTGAGGAGTGAATTTATCTAATTAAAGAAATTCCTTTTATGTTTATCTCTTGCCTAGATGGCTTAATAATGCAAGGTAATGGAAAAAGAGCTTCAAGTATGTTTTCCTGTTTAGCCTAAACTTTTGGCATGTCAGCAGAAAGGCTTGTTTTGATCTTTAGGGGTTTTTGTTTGGAACAGTGTGTTCCACTTGTCAGGTGGAGCGGTGCCCTGTTGCACAGGTCACTTCAGGAGAGGGGAGCTCATGGGGGTGGAATGTTATAGGGCAGATACAAACTCTGCTGCAGCAGGTACCTGCACATGGTGAGGATGTAGATATTGTGGGGTTGGTGTTTACAGTGTAGTGTGTGAAAACGTTAAACCAAAAAACAAACAAAACAAAAAACTCAACCCCAAACACCCAAACAGGACAAAAACCCCCAACAACAACAACAAAAAACAAACCACCAAACAAAAGAAAGCTAAAAGAAAAAAAAAGGCAGGTGGTTTTTACAGCCAAATGTGAGTACCTCAAGATCAGGAGTGTGTTCAGAGGTGTAATTGCAGAGTATGGTGATAAACTTCCCAACTACACTCTGAATCAGACAAGGTGGTGTTACACTAAATGTTTAATAATTTTAAAATATAGAAGTTGTGCATCAAAAGCAATAGGAGGGAATTCTTTACGTTAAAAGTCACTTTGTTTGGCACCTTCCTACTGTACAGAATCTTGTTTTGTAAACTGGAGCTGTTGAATTTGCAGGAAGTTCTCATTAAAGGGTGTAACTTAATATTTGTGAGGGAGATCAAGAATTCTGTTTAGACCCTCAACTTTTAAAATGAAAGTGCAATGTTTTGTTCTCCTCAGATACTGTATCCAGATGTTCTTAAAACGTAAATAAATCATGCTGAAGTCATAAAGTTTGCACAGATTGGTTTGTCAAGCTCCAGGTAGTGTTTTTGGTTTAGGTGATGCTGGTATCTTGTATGAGATAATGAAAAAGTGGGATTGGAGAAGCCCAGTCTCTAGGATACAGGGGTTATGTGAAGACCCTTACACCTTTTACATAAAGATCCTCCCTTTTCCTTTTAATAATTCTGTCTTTGACGTCATAAGGAACTCCCCAAAACTGCAGATATTTGATCAAGTCTTCAGGAAAATCTGGATTCTTGTTAATTAATTTTGCTTGCAAAAAAGGAACTGTAGCAAGAGTCATCACAATAATTAGTGTTCTCTTTTGGTATGATTTGGTCAGGCTCTGATTGCACTTGTAAACTCATAAAGGAGGAAGATTGCAAGGAGAGCTAGATACTTGAAAATGTTTTCAGACCTAATACTAGCAAAAAGCTCCCTCTGCCTAGCCTTTCTGTTCCACTGTACCTCAGCTGATACTAGCGTAAGAAGTGTACACATATAAACTGGAAACGCATAAAATCCAGAGTTTCACTTAAAACCAGTGATTTGTAGCTATTCTCTGAGCCTGTCTCACTGGACACGGGCATGTTTGCTCTTGCTTTTTGAAGCAGGTAATGGTTATGCATGTTTCTGGAAACCGAGGGATCTGGTGCTGAGATTCATGAGAGGACACTGAGTTAGGACACCTACCTTATCTTGCTGGGCCTGAGGGAGAAGTCTTACCTGCCAGCTTCTCTTTGGCAACGTTGTTAAGTCAGGCTCGCTGTTTTGTGCTGATTAGATTTCTTTGCATTGCAAAGTTTCTTTCTATAAACGATCTCTTTGAAGGTCATCTTAACTTGGGAGATGTTAATTTATTTGCTTGGTGCTGTGTTTATTGACAGTGAAAAATGCAGTGGCACTGTAATAATTTGTGTCATTTTTTTCTCTTTGCAAATGCTATTTTTGTCTTCTCTTGTACCTTTAGCATTTGGAATTAATGGTAGTCACTATAAGTCTGCAGACTGCTAAGGTGCCATAACGAATATTGTTTATTACACATCTACTTCCTCTTTTTCTCCTAATGACTTAAGTTTAAGGAAGGGTGTAAATCCAAGCATGTATTTCACAAGATATGATCTCAACCCACCCAAAACAAATATGCAGCTTGAACTTTGGTGGTGTCATCTAAGCTTCCTGTGCCTTTTAAAATCATAATGTATGGGCCTATGCATTCCTGTAACCTTTGTACTGGTGCAGACAGGACCATGCCCATGCTGGTTTACCTTCACAATGGCCATGCCCACTGTAGAAAAGCTTTGCTGCAGTGTTAAGTAGATTGTGCAGTTGAAGACCTCCTTTTGGACAGCTGGCAACTTGCTGACCTTGCTTCAGATGTTGTACGTTATACCAACAAACCGTCTACTAGGTGAAATTATACCCGAACTGGGATTTCTGATGACCCTGGTCAGTGAGCCACGTGATGCCTCATCAGTCTTTTCTGCTTGGCATGGCAATTTTGACAAGGCCATGCAATGTACACTTGATCTGCAATATTGTCTAAATTAGTGCAGGTTTAAAAACTTGACAACTGTCCAAAGATTACTGTTAAAACTAAGCAATGATTTCTGCAACTCCTGCATAGTAAACAGCCCAAACTCATGCTAATGGAAACTGAACAGCATGTACAATAGGTTATTTATTGAAATGAATATGTAGCACAAAGTAAAATGTTTGTGTTAAATAATTTTTATATTCTCGTAATTACTGTACCTGACTGCGCACTGCTGTGTGGCGTGTTTCCCTGGGACATTTTTAAGTGTCAAAGGAATGTTGCTAGGTCGTGCATTTAGAAATCTGGCATGGTGAAAGCTTTGAAAATGCAGTGTTTGCAGCTAACATCTCAGTTGGTGCCTGTGCTGCTGAGGAACACTTGCTCAACCTTCTTGTAAAGTTTGTTTTTAACTTGTGATGTCGGTGTTTCAACTAAGAATTCAATTAGTTTGACATCTCACTTTTCCTGCCCAGTGCTGCCCTGGGCCCTTCTGAAAATGCTCTTTGACTTCTGCTCTGCACAGAGGTGCTTTTTTTTTTTTTGCTGCACTCATCAGGACTGTGTGTACATCAAGGTGATTATATATAATCAAAGGCAGAAGTAACTGTTGCTTTGAAACAAATTCAAGTTGGATGGGGACATAATACTTAGGAATATCTTAATGATTAATGGATGTTCAACTGACTGAAAATACTGTTGGCCTGAGGTCTGTTTCCTCTGCTCCAAGCCACTGCTTTAAACTAATGAGTCTTGATTTTGAGCCAACCACTGAAAATGAAAGAGTTTATTTTTTGTGTGTGCCTGCCTTGTACTGACGCAAAACAAGCCAAGGAGAAAACGTAGTATCTTATGTTTGTTTTGCCCAAAAAAAGTAGAAATCGGAATGAGCGTGTGTGCTTCAGAAGGCTTTTTTATTAAGCGTCGTTGCAACTGCAGCAAAAATAACGTTAAAGGATGTGACAAACAGCTCATGAAAGCCTGTTGAAATAGCTCATCTGGCAGACAGTAGTAGTATGAACACCCAAATATCTTATCTGAGAAGAGGCAGCTGTTTGAACTGCTTTACAGTCCTCCCAAATGACCACAGTTTATCATGAAAAAAGGGAGAATCTAAGGGTAGCAATACAGACTGTTATCCTTGGAAAGCACAGCATAGATTTATCAGATTAAGGCAAAAAAATGTAGATTATCCACTTCAATTTTTGTTGGATTGGGAATCCATTTTTGGAGAATCTCGTTTAAAATGCTTTATGGTATCAAAAACTGTAAGCCAAGATGCAATATGCCAGCACTGCTGACTGAACTCTGCCTGACTCCAGGTGATCTTAGTACTTTCTTGGTCAGTTGTAGCTCTTTGTGCTCATTTGTAATTTAGTTCCAGGTTTCCTCTTTCATTTTTCTGGATCTGACAGTGATTTTCATTCAGTATGCTTCAGTTACAAAATGAGGTGGCTTCTCATGCATCATTAAATTGTCCCTTATTTTGTTCTCTTTTTTTTTTTTTTGAGGAGGAGGGTTACTGCAGTGTATGCAGGGGTGACATTTCAGTAGTGCATCTGGATGTAGACTGAGATCTGAGAATGCTCTGAGTGCTGGGTGTATACAGACAGAGAAGAGCCTCCGAGGACAAGCAAAATGTGGCAAATGTTCTCATTCACAAACAGCAGAAGTTTCCTTTATAAAATACTTCCCCCTGAGTCTCAACTCCCCTGTATCCCATGTTTGCCATCACATTACTGCTTGACATAGCCAAATGATCAGGACAGGATTTCAGTCTAGCACCTTTTCCCCATATGCAGCTAACAGTGGAGCCAGGAAGGGCTGCTAGCTGTTTGACTGCTGCTGCGTGCTCTGTGCCATGGAGATTTGTTAGTGCAGGTTCTGGTTGCTGTGCTTTTCCCGGTGCTCTGCTTGAGAAAGACCCCTCTTACCTTACTATTGGCTCTGCTGTAGGAACTGTGGAGAGAAGGGATATGGAGCTGTAGAAAGCTGGAGGAGGAGAGTGACAAGGAACACAAGCATGTGGTAGGGCTGACAATAGTCTCCTTGTATGGTGACAAGAACTTAGCATTTGCAGCAATTCCACCATATCTTGGCATTATTTATGTATCCTGGGCAGTCCTGCTACTTTCCACTTTACATGGGCAGGTGACAGTACGTTTACCAAGTACAGGGAGATGCAAATATGGTGCAAAATACTGAACAACTTCTAGAATTATAATTCTGAATCTTTTAAGCTAATCAGCACCTTCAGGAATGGCGTTTCTCTTACAGAAACTGTGGGTATTACTTTTGTAACTGTTGTCCTCTGCCTGGCTGTTCTGCAGCCTTTGTCCTACAACACAAAATTTATGATCTTGCATGTGTTTTCTTTGGGATTTTTTTGCATGTGGAGCAAGCAAAAGTGGTTTAAGCCTTTTTATATTCATTAACAATGTATGTGTAAAGATTTAAACTGTAACCCTTATATGGGGAAAATATAAATGCAATGCTTCTAAATAGAAGATTTCATTAGAACGCGCACTGTGAGTCGTTGTTATATTAATAGAGCTGTTCCCAAATACAGATTTGGAACTGGGTCTTCATGGTGAATGCTGTAGATGACTTACAGAAAATAAGTATTTAAATATAAAATTTTTTTTGGGGGTAACGTCTTGATCAGATATTTATTCAGATCAGTGGAACATATAGTGTAGAATAATCGTGTAATGTAGTTCTGAAACTGTAGTACTTTATGCCAGATGATATTTTAATCGCTAAAATCTTTGTTGTTTTTATGGACAAAGTGGTTAAGAAATAAAAATCTCAGACTGTGACATAAAGATGCTCATTTTAATACATACTCTTAAAACTGGCCTGATCAGTTAGTCTCCTACCCTTTGGAAGTATTTTAATCAAAGAATAACATACAGGAATATATGCTCATTCTCATCACTCATCTATGTGTAGCTAACAGTAACTCTTCACAAATGTTTTATTACTCTCCACCAGAAGCAAAGATTTAATTCAGAAATCCAGAATGTGCTGCTACAGGTTTTCTGTGTTTGTTTTTCTCTCTCCCTCTTTTTTTTCCTCCTGCCCCCATAGTGTATATATTTACATACTGGAAATGTCTCCCTTCTTGATATGAAACGATGTTGTGGCACAAATTCAAGAGAACTGTCACCCTCTTCTTATGGTGATGAATGCTCATATTAGAATTTGAGTATTACAAATATGTTGTTCCAGTAACAACCTGGAACCAGAACAGGGAGCAGCAAAACACTTGAGACACTTAGCTGTGGGTTTTTGCTTCCACGCTGCTGCTCCCACCCCCTTCTATGCCACCTCCCTCCTCCCAGGTAAACTGCTTTTTGAAGTAGATAGTGTGGTCAGGGCTTATAATGAAGGTAGTATATATGCAGGGTAAGAACTGCCCACTAAAAGTAGTCGTAACTTACTGTTGTACACCAGAAGTGTTAACATACCAATTTATAGCTCATTAATAATAATTAGGGGCAGTAAATTAACCCTAAACTTTTATACCAGTTACAGTGAATTGCAGATTCAGTAGCTTGCTATGCAATGGACAGTTTATTTCTACTTCTTCCCCCTAAGATGCTCTGAGGACTAGAGCTTTTTAATAGGATATTACTGTGAAAGTGGAATGAACAAATGTATTAAATATATACATTTTAAAATCTTTTTTTCCCCCAGTGAATTCAAGCTTTCCATTAAAATAGAATGGGGCCGTATTTTCTTCCCTTAACCTGCTGTCAAGCCATACCTACAATAATGATGATGTAAATTGAGGTTTCTTTCCTCATAACTGTATTGAGGGGACTCTTGATTATGGTCTGCTCTGAAGCTAAGAAATTAAAATAAAGCAAAACCTGTTAATGATTTTTTAAAATCTTCCATTCCCAAAGCTCTGTCCTGCCAATGATGCAGGATGAACCAGCACTTTGATTAGTGCTGCTAGCTCAGCTAAAAGAAAATGAGTTCTTTAGCTTATTATATGTGGGAGAGAACAGCAGCAATGCCACTGGATGCTAAAGTATTGTGCGTTGGCAGGAAAGATCCTAATGCTGAATGTTAGCAGACAGCACCACACTGACTTAATGTGCGTCTTAGGTTTTATTGGCTTGGGAGGTTTATTTCATGGCAGTCATGCATCTACGTTACTCAAAGGTGTTGAACCTATTCTTTTCCAAGTCTTTGCTTTCCCGGTCAGTTTTAATTACTAGTATATTCTTGATACAGTAATATAGCAGTTTTCTGAGGGGAATTTGGTAATTTCTTAATTATAATCTGATTTCATGGAGCTTGTTAGGGGATTTTTGTAATGGGTAATGCCTCATAGAACACTGAAGAGGAGCTACATGTTTAACTTTATGGGGTTAAATGCTGTGTTTTGTAATATGGTCAGGATTCTCACTGCACTTAAGATTATGAAAAATTTTTTAGCTCTAAAAAACTGTTCAATCTCACCTCAATGAGCACGAATTAAGGTAGCTATTCAGGAACTGAAAGGAATCAGATTTTTTGCAGATTATTTCCATCTTTTCACTGAAATAATTGGGTTCATTAGAGGTTGGAATATGACTTTTTGAGAGAGATTGACTCCTATGCAGTTTAGTGCTGTAATACTAAGCAGTTTGGATGTTAGATGCCTTCTGTGAAGGTGGATAACATACCAAACTTAGTGTGTGATGCAATCAAGTAGAGAAAGATCACTTTAGAGGAGGCCAGTTGGAGCTCTGTGCTGCATCTTAGCTTGCACAACACCAGGTGATATACCGGGTCTCTGGAGTTATCCAAGCATTTTCTATGGAATTTAGATCTTACATAAAATCAACCATGTTGCCAAATGAGCATGTCTTTTATTTGTATTGGTTGTACTGACCATTCATGTCATGAGGGACCTTTCTTTTTGTGTTCAAGTATGGTTGAAACAAAAAATGCTGTTTTCAAAACATCATTTCTCTAGTCTGTAACACTTCTTTCATGGAAGAGTACTGTGCATTCACTTTGATTTCCCTCCTGTTGTCTGACATAGAAGGGACTGGGCAGATTTGCGTAGGGGCTGATTGTTTTAGAGAAGTTCTTGTGACCAGAGAATTATCTTTTGATAGCTTTCTGTAGCCATTTCCAAGCCACAGGGTATGAAATTACTTTTGGGGAATGCCCTGAACTCTGAAACCAATTCTGATGCCTTTTCGAGGTGACCTGGAGGCTGGGAGCATTGGAGCAGTGCAGTAAGAGCTGTTACATGCAGGACCCTGTGCCCTAATGCTGGAGGAGGCTGGCTATGCTGGGAGTACTTTGTTTCTTGCAGTGCTTGCCTACCTCTAATTCCTGACTGTTCCCCTTTCTAGCATGGGAGCCAACAGCATGGTGTGCTCCTTGCCACTGTCCTTCCCAAGGATCAGGAGATAAGAGAAGAAAAGGTAGGCAGTTATGTCAAAGAGCAAGGCAGGAGAGCCTGTTGTTTCTGGCCAGCAAGCTGGAAACTTAGCAGGGTTGTCTTTTCATGCTTGGAGACTCCTGGAATGAGTAGAGAGCTGGGGGTTTTGGCATGTGGGGAAGGGAGGGGAACTGACAGAGGGGATGTGTTAGGGTACGTACATGGACTGTACTGGAATGAGCTGGAAGTTGTGGTATGTATGCTGTGATGGAGGAACATGTGACACAGGCATATTATGCAAATTCATGTTGGAGGCATATGCTGCAGAAAAGTGATTTAAACCATTTTGAGAGCTGCTGATTAATAGCACTCCATGAACGTGACAGCTTTTCTTAATATAGGTAGCATAAACTCTGAAGGAGCTTGACTGAGTATGTTCCAAATTTTTCCTGCCAGATAACCATTTTGAGATCTAAATTAGATAATAAGTTAATGTTTTTACCAAATTGTGCCACCCCTGTGTGATGAAAGGCTTTTGAAAAGCTCTAAACTGAGAATGAATTTGGAGCATGTTACAAAGTGATCTCATGCAAAATTTTGCATTTTAAAAGTAGGCAGGGACATCTGATACAAAAACATAAGGCAAACTATATACATATTCTTGGTACCCACTGAGGATGGGCAATCATGATTGTATTCCTTCAGTGTCTTCCATATCATCCACAGCTGTTCCCACGGTTCAACTTTTTTGATTTTTTTTTTTTTCCTAAGGTTGGGGTTTCTTTCCCCACCACAAACAATGGCTAGAAAGGCCTTCTACAGTACTTATATAAAACAGTATATGGATGAATATATGGATTCCTGGTGTAGGTGGTCATAGAAATACTCAGACTCTGGCTAGTGGAAAAAAAAAAAAGTCAGATTTTCAATCTAAAATTTTGGATTTAGTAAGTTACTTTAGGATTTTTTCAGGTAGATCATACTCCAGTAGTTTCAAACCAGCGTCTCAGAATTTTTTTCAGTGTCTTCCTTGTGTTCATACTAATTTTTTCCCTGTTACTAGGTTTTAATAGAAGTTCCTGGAATACATACGACCAACAAGATCTGTCCTTCCAGACATAAAAGTTATAGTTATCAAGTGACTGACATTTGTAGAACACCCACATTCTTTTCTGTCCTAATGACTTTTTTTCCCAGAGCTAAAGACAATATTGCTACTAACTTATGTTTTATGAAGTGGAGGTGCAGACCTTTTTGTGTGCTCTGGGGAGCTATATTCTGCACTTGAAACAGTATAGTCTCATTTATAAAATAGGGATAAAAATGTCTAGCCACTTTATAAGGAGCTTAAGAACTAACTTGTACAATTACTTAAAAAGGTGTATTTCTTTGCATTTGTCACCTTTATGTAATGTAAAGGTAAATAAAGTATGTGCAAGGGTCTAACCACCTGGAAACTCAGGCAAAAATAACTGATTTTTACATTTATGGGTAAGTCTGCATGAAATATAAATACATTTGAAAACAGCAGCACCAGGGTGAGTAAACATTACTAAGCCCAGCCACCCTGTCACTTACCTTAGAATAATTACTGGTCTGCATTTGAAGAACAAATCTTAATGTTGCCAAACTCCACCTTTTTCCTGCCCAGTCTGTATGTGGGAGAGTCTTTATAAGAATCTATTTCCTGTTTCCCAGACAAGGGAGGGGAAAAAATGTGTTTTCTCCTTGTTCTGAAAAACAAAAGACAGGCAGTGACTACATCAGCTGCCAGCCTAAACATGAGCATGCAAAGAGCTGAAGGCTACAGTGAGTTCCTTAGTTCGACCCTTGGCAAAATGGCACGTGGCTACTGGAGTCTGTCTCATGGGGACTTACCCTCAAGCTTTTATGAGAGAGAAACTGGCCAAAAGGGGATAAAAAAACCCTATGTGTCCAACTCTTCTCATGTCAATTTGACCCAATCTTCAAAGCATAGAAAAATTGTCACTATCTTCTCCCTTTCCTTGCAGGATTTCTTCAAACCCCTTGTTTTCAGTTTCATGGCTTAGTTTTTGTAATACAGATGATTCAGCTTTGAAGAGTGAGTTTTACAAGGAACAGAGGAATCAGTGGCAGGAAGGGAATATGTGCTTAAGCCAGTTACAAAGTAATCATAGCCCTTTCCAAATGCAATGCTAATCAATATGTAACAGTGGTAAAAATGTACAGGATAAGACCAACAGAATGATTTTACTTTTTCTTTTGACTTAGAGGAATATCAGTGTAGATGTGGCAGCTGTTTTGCAAAGACCAAGACTATTTAGATCTTGATGGCTATTCCAGTTCTGTCTCACATTACATGTACAAGATTAGCTCCAGGCTTTTCCCGCCTTAAATTTTGAACACTATTCATATTTGTGCACACTGATTTAAAATACTACAGACTGGGACTGCTGTGTTTTAAAGTCAACTCTGCTAGCGCAGATTACAAAAATAAATTTTACTTTCACAGAGCTGACTTCAAACAAGTTAGAGTTCATGTCTCCTCTTTGTGCTCCCCTTTTAAGGGGGAAAAACCCCATACACTTACTCTGTGTGGGAAAAGTTTGCAGTCAATAATGCAATATATGGTAAGTAGTGGAATTGCAATGTTCAGATACAGGACAGGTAGCAGTGCATCACTGTGTATTAGAGAGGTCTGAATAAGTAACAGCTCTCCTAAAAATGGTTCAAGAACCAAAAGCAGGGTTTGGGGTTTTTCAGAAAGCTGTTGTGGAATCATCAGTTTCCTTTTCTCTGTTAAGGTGCGGAAAGGAGTTATGTTGCATGTAAGTTTGCTGTTCTGTCCATCAGCTTGCACTCCGACTGTAGAGGTTCTGAAGAGCATTTGGTGGGAGGGAGAGAGTTTCTTACTGTTTCAGAGAAATATAGTGGACTGAATAAATTGAGCTTTTGATATTTTACATATATTGAAAATCTAGATAGATTAATAAGTTGTCAACTTCACTGCCGTGACACTGTCAATAGGAGAATTTCCACCTCTGTGTGCGCAGGATAGCTTATAATAAATCTGCTCTGTAGCATGGTTAAGTATGATAATGATGAGGAAGATTCTGTGTTACAAACTATATTGCAATACAGGTTAAATATTTTCGTGGTCATGTTCTTGAAAAATAATTGCAGCTTGTCTGTTCCCCTGTAGGTACATATTGGAATATGGCAATGCAATTTCAAAATAGATAATCTCTGAGGATTAAAAAATTATTTATAGACAAAGTGTTTCTTAAGGATGAGATGAAGCATGCTCCTAAGGACCCTATTTACCCAAAATACATACTTCAAGCTTCATACTCACTTCAGGATTCAAACATAATACTCAGGCTTGATTTTGTTTATTGTTATCGCTTAGAGTGATCCTTCAAAGGCTGGTCAGAAAACTGCAAGACTGGGAGGAGATTATTGTCTTCTGGTGATCTACAGCTGTGGTCCTTGCTGTTTTCTGACATGAGTGTGCACTGAACAGCTCCACTTGGATTGCACCTCTCCAGTCTCAAGTCTGAGTCCCCTGTTTCTCCAAGTGTTTTCCTGTGTTCTTGAGCACTTCTGACTTCCTCCTACACCGGTATTTAACACCACATCCTGGCAGCCTGGAACAATGGAACAAGTGCAATTGTTCTGTGTATACAGTCTTATCATTCTCATTTATGGGAACCGATGTAGTTACACACATTGGGCATTGTTCTTTGCAAGCGCCTGCGTGAAGCTATTAGCATAAGCATGCTGTTCAGCAGTACAGCTAAGCCACTAGAGTGGCAAATCTCCCCTGAAAGGGACTTCATATCCCTAGCTGGTTTTCTGCTGTTTGTTTCCCTTATATAGCCAGTGACTCTGAAATTGCTCCATGGTGAGCTGTGTCACAGGGTTAAACTAGTAGAAAACAAATGCTATGAAAATGCACCATTTCTAGTTGGTTTGGGCAGGGAGGAATGAATGGGAATAATCCTCTCTGAAGAAGCTAGCTGACAGTGGCTTAGTTGTGTTGCCAAGAGATGCCCTTGGAGGGTTTCGGAAGATCTTAGTGGCATTTAGTGTTGGTAAACTACTAAAGAACACTGTTAAGAGGGACTGATTACCTTTATTTGTTGACTGCATAAGTGCTATTTAAATATAAGTTAACTGTAAATAGGTGTTTAGAAATGAAAAAAAAAATCAAAAGTTTTAGAGTATCTGAATGTCAATCTGGTTTGGTTTCTCTGTATCCATTCAGCCAATTTTTGAACAACGTTGTGGCTTTTGGATTATCTAACATTTATATTTGTGTCTCCTCTGTAGCAGACACTTGCTGCCTTCATGGAAATGCAAGGCTATTTGTGAAAGGTTACACAACTAGAACAAACACCAAGCTGCTGATCTGTTTCTCGTTGCCAGTCTGTTTTCCTTAAGCAACAATCTGCTAATAGAAATTGCAGTACAAAAGCAGATGTGTACAGTACAGGAGGGCAATCTGGCTTCCTTTGCTGCATGGTGAGGGAGCGTGGCCTTTCAGGTTTTGTTGGAAGTTGATTATTTGGAATTACAAATGAGGCAGTAAATGCAGCCCCAAAGAGGGTAAACTGCAGCTTTCACTTTTAGTAGAGGTGTAACATGTTGAAGCTGGGAAATGTCTGCAAGTTCTGACTTGCATGATGGCAATCTGTTAAGCTTTGTACTCCTCATCCATCAGACAACCCAACAATCCTTGAAGTATATGGAGTGTTTATGGAGAGGGTGAGTAATGTTTTTCGGCGAATTCAGGTATGGATGGATATATTTTGAGTTATGTATGTTAAAAGTAGCATTGTTAAAGCAAAACACAGGACAGTATTGAGGGAGTTGAGGGGCATAACTTGTTTTGGGGTCCTTCATTGCTGTTCTCTGAATGTGTTCCTTGTAAAAGATGGGAGGAGGCATTTGCTCTTTCTGAGTATAAGGGGGGAGAATGAGGATGGCATGGAGACAGTGGGCAATAAAGTGGAACTGAGCCGCTTTCAATGCTAGTGGCCATATTAGCAGATAAGACATACTCATTCAGGTTTTTGGCAGTATCATCTTCCCCGCTTCTTCTTACACACTCCCTTGGGTCAGGTAATTTGACTCAAATCAATACTGCTCTTTGCTCAAGGGTGTTTAAGGATTACAGTGGAAGCAACACAATGATAAGGATATAGTTCTATGTGAAAGAGGTAACATTTTTGTCATGTGCTCTCCATTTGTTTCTTACAACCTAACTTTCAGTGGCCCTGCTTTGGCTTCCCCCTGCCATGGTCGTGAGTGAGAAAGCAAAGAAAATGGATTACCGGAAAAACAAGTGGGTTTTTTTCTCCTTGAGTTTTTAAATCAAAGGTAGCACAACCTGTGTGGGATTAAATGAGCCTAATTGTTACTAAACTGATTTTATAAAACAAGGGCTATATATTTATAGCTTTTCTGTCTGGCAAATGTAAATAAAATGATGATTTTATAGATTTTTTTTTTCTTTCCTTGCTCACATAATGAGTACTAGTGTTCCTTCTGTTCTCCTAGGATGCAAATATTCTCTGAATTTCTGAATGTTAAATGGTTTAAACTTACAACATTATTAAATGAAAAATGGTCTTTTAATTTGTTAGGGAATGAAGATCCAGGTAAAGTTCTGTGTGCTTGTTCATACCTATTAAGATTTTAAGAACAGCTCCAGATCTTTTGATAAGGTGTGCTTACATTGTCTTGAGTAGGCACTTGGATCCCTTTTAAATTAGAAAGGCAGGAAAGACCTGCGGTATTTAAAGACTGAAAAAAAGATTTCTAATAATGAGACATAAGGAGATTTTTTTTTAGCTCTCAGAAGGTCAAGAGGTGAATATAATATCTAGCTAATGAAGTTAAAAAAAGGGAAGAAAGCTATGCTAGAGAAAGGATAACAATCATAATTGTGAACATAAATGGATGTTAAAGCTAGGAGGTTTCAAATATTCAAAGGATGTACGTTTTAACAATGGATGTGATCAGCCATTGAAACAAATCCCTGAGTGAGATAACTGATTTTTCTTTCCAGTCAAGGTATACAACTTAAGTTCCAGAAAGGAATCTGGTTTTGTGCTTTAGGCTAATTAGGCTTTGGGTTCACTGTGGGGGTAACTAGATGGAAGGCAGACAAGAACTGAAGGCTGGTTCTGACCCCAGAGCCTACCGCTCTGATTACTGTGGTGTCCTGGCATATAGCATACCTGAGCATCCTCGGGTCTGGTAGCTTGTTCTGTGGCCTGCATCTAATTGCCCCTGCTTTCCACAGGGCCCCTGGAAAGGAGCTCTGGACAGGGGCAGTCACCCTGCCTTGACTGCTGCCTTCTGTGGGCTCCTGACCAGGAGGTAGGTAGCTGCATCATCGCCTGCATGTGCAGTGTCTTTGATTTGTGCAATCCCAGTAAGTCAGGCTTTTCAGGGAAGTGTCAGGTGTAGGTGCTGTGGTGTACAAGCCTAGCCTGTCACTGGAGGAAACGTGTGAATGACAGGGTGGAAAAGTTGGGTGTTACCCGAGTAAGTTTTGTCTCTGCTCCAAATGTCTTCTGGCACTCTTGGTTGGGGTATGAAGAACATTTTTGAGAGTACACCTGCACTGGAAGAAAGTCAAGTGTAGTTATAGGCAAAATGTGTTTTTTACCAGTATAGCTTGTTTTACTTGGACAGCTCAGAGGCATGGGTGAGAGGTGACTTCTAAAATGTGTGCGCAAAGCACGGGTTTCATAGGAAGTGCTGTGTCTACAGTAGCAGCGACTCTTTGCTAGCATGCTGTATTTGTGTAGGCAGAATATTTTCTCGGATTAAAAAGGCACACATTTTCATTGTGAAATAATTAGGATAGGTAATCTATGAAAACTGTAGTGGGGACGCAACTATTTAGCTTATCTACAAGGTTAAAACAGCTGAACTCAACCCCAGGAAGGGGTGTGCAAGGGTGATTGCACCTACTGGGCAGATCTTGTCTTTATGTAAATTTTAAGCTGTGATAAATATTGCATATTTTGTCTTTTTAAAACTACTGTCCCCCAGCAAACCGTTATTGGTGAAAACAAAACAATAGTAGTATGAGGCAAAAGATAAGGGGACCTGTACGTTACCTGCATGTTGCTTAACAGCTGAATCCATGCCGATTTATTCCTTCTCCAACTGGCTTTTTAAAAGGTAAGGTTTTATCTGAGGAGGCTTGTTTCCTGAAGGACTTACTGAATCCTCAGACAGTGAAGCATAGTTTCTTGTCCCTTTGCTTTTGGTATAGAAAGTAAACAGTCTTTGTTTAGTGCTCCCCCTGCCCTAGACTTTCCCTGCTCCATTAGGCAGACCAGAAGGACTTGATGGGCTGAGGTTGGCAGGGTTGTTGAGGGACCTGGGATTACAGGGCAATGGGTGTCTGTTGCTGCTCAGCTAATTGACAGCAGGGCCTTGCTTCTCAGTGGTATTATTTCTGTGTCTATTCTGTGTTTTGGCATGCACCTAAATTGTGATGGATATGGGTATTGACTTCAGTTAGGTGGATTTTTACCAGTTTCTTTATAAATTTGGTCATAGGGAAAAGCAAGCAGAAATACTTACTACAAGAATTGCAAGTCAACAGGTGTATAAGCAGTAGTGCCAGCAGTATAGCTGCGGTCAGGTTCCAAATATGCATGAACACTTCATATGCAAACAAAGTAAAGCCTAATTTCTGGAATAAAATATTTTTATTACTTTCAGAAATAGCAATAGTCATGTGTTTTGAATGTTGTCTCATTTAAAAGCAACAACTGTACATTTTTGATAAAAGGATTCTTTTCGAAATTTGCATTTAGTTGGCCATGAGTTCATTGTATAAATGTAGAGCGTGTATTGGGGAAAAAATTAAGATTTTCTTCTACTTTGTACAGCTAAAATTCTATGCCCTCATCCCCTCTCCTCCCTGGCCCTCTGAGGATGCTGCATCATATTGATCATGATTCTCGAAGAGGTCAAGATCCAATCTTTTAATTTCTAGTTTAATAAGGCACTTGAACACACACAAATTCTTTTGAAACTGATCAGTTTTATCTGCATATCTAACAGCCCAGTTGTATTGGGAAGACTGGAACTGGATCCTTAACAGCATTATTACATTCTTTAGATTTAGCACTGAGCAGGTAGGAGAGCAACTGGGAGCAGTATCTATATTCTGTATTTTTACCATCCTCCAGCCAAAGAAATGAAAAACTGAATTCTGAAATATAATCAGATCCTTGCATACGGAGTGCAAATCAATATATCAAGGTTAGCTTTTGAGTGCTTAATTTCTTCTTAGCTGTTTTGTTTTGTCTTTTAATGTGACTGTTGCTCAGGTGTGGTTACCCTGAGCTGGCTGACTTTGACAGAGATATGTGCACAAGTAAAATCATAGAAAGCTGCATCTGTTCAGAAGAATTTTGTATGGTTCATGCTTCTGGCCAACCTGTGGAAAAGCTTGTAGAGTTTCGATGGTATTTTAAATAATCTGGTATGTTTTGTTCCTGGTGCTTCTGATTAATGTGTGCAAACTAGAAATACATCCTGTTTCTTCTTTTGTCAGATGTGCACCTATCCATTTTATGAAAACATCAGGAGAAACTCCTCAACAATCCCCTTTTCTGTTGAAAGTACATTTAGAAGTGAATTCTTCTAGTGAAGTTTTAAGGGTATTTTGGAATTAGCATGCCATTTTTTTTTCTAACTCCTGTTTTATGATCTTGTCTTACAGAAAGTTAAGGCAACTGTGGTAAAGATGGGAAGAATAATAGTGAAGAAAGCTGAGGGAGAAAAGTGAATACCTATTTCATAACACTAGCAAAAATAAAGCTACTGAAGTAAAAAATAACAGTTCCTTTACTAAAGTAAAAACAATAAAAAGATTGATGGTGCTGCTCATGTGTGGGTGTGTATGTGTTTATGTAATATGGGAAAAATTTTCTAACAAACTAAGAATAGAGGTTAAATGTTTGTCCTCTTGGTAGTATCCTACTCACGATGCAATTCTCAGCAAAATGTACTATAATTATACAGGAAAGTTGCTATTTGCATAGTGGAACAAAATGTATTTTCCCTAGTTTCAAATAACTTTTAGAGCAGAACGTCAAAAGAGAAAGGTTCACATACACTGTATTGGAGCACATTTGCTTGATGCATATAACGTACCTTCAAAGTGCAGAAGTAGCTTGAGATGGAGGAAGAATACATATTTTAGTATTTGCTTTCACCTCACCAATAAGAAGCCTAGGAGAATGCCAAAATAATTGAGATCGTTTTATATATAAAATTTGATATGTATTTATCTTTAAAGAGGGGATCAATTTCACTCACACCTCAGAGGAAGCAGTGGCAGAGTTGGACTTCTGAGAAGTCTCTGGCACTCACCTGCCTGTGCATCCTTGCAGTAACACTGCAACTTCGGGGCCTTTTCCTAGTCATGAAGCAATTTTCATCAAGCGTTTGAAAAATATGTCTTTGCTGTGTTCATGGTAATGGTATTTCTCAGGAGCTAAGTAGGAATTATGATAGTATGACATTATCACCCATTGATCCTAGTCTCAATACATATTGATATGGACCAAGTCCTGAAAGCAAGTAGTTCAGGAAAACTAGGCAAAACAAGACTTACAAACTGTAGATCAATTTCTTTTTTTCCTTTTTTTTCTCTGGAATTGCGGTGGAGACTTACTTAGCAACGTTCACGCAGAATAGTCTTGGTAGCCTCAGTTTCTGTCCAGTACCTTCAGTGCGACTTTTTTGTTCTTGAGAGCAGACAAGGCTAATTAATTTTCTTATTGCATTACTAAAGCATGACAGATGGCAATCTTTGATTCCTAGTAAATAAGCATCCATTCAAGAGTTGACTATGGGAGAAAAGGTGTAAATCTAGCCATAGGACAAATTCTAGGTAAAATAGAGATTTTTAAGCAAGACAGCATCACAAAAACTTTATATACAGCAGTGTTGCTCACAGACAGATCTGTGCTTAATGGTGTTATTTTTAAATCCGTGTTTTTCTTCTCCATGATTGGCTTAAACTCAGGGCTCTTCCATTGTGCATTCTACTGTTTCTTTTCTTTTCCTTGATCAGATGAGATTTAGCTTCGCAGAAGTTTCATTTATTTTATGGTCTTTCTCTCAAGATGTAATCCATGATTGCCTCTTAACCAGGGTTTACAGCAGTGCAAGCATGTCACAGTAATAAAAATACTTATATCCTGTAAAGCAATAATGTAGCCGTAATTTGGAAGGCAGTTCTGTCACAAGAAGACCTTCTTGTGACCTTTCTATGCTTCCAGGAGAGGCTTTTTAAAAAATGGCTTTCAAATATTCTGACTCTAAAAAGGAAACTTCTGGTGGTTTGAGATAATTCAAATAGTTGTATCTTATATAAAATTTTATTCTCTTGAGTGTTCTTTTGAGTTTTTTTCCTACTAGCATGATTTCACTCAGTGGTTAGCTTAACTTGCTTTTGAAGAAATGTTATTTAGAAACAATGAATATGATACAAGTGTATACGGGCTTTTTCTAATCCACCAGTTCCTTATTGAACTAGATCAGTGTGCTCCCAGCATATGTTAGTGCAGTGCCTGAAAGAAGTGTATGGTAGTCTTAACCTTAAATTGTATTATGCCACTTTTTGTCCATATCTGTCCAGAATTTGTGGGAGAGGGTTAATTTCAAGATCATGTGCTCATGTTGGGTTTTGTAAGATGCTTGAAGTTTTATACCATCAAAATGAGATTCAAGTCAAATGGGTAAGTGAATGCACTTAAGAGATTTTCTTTACCAGAAACTCAAAGCATGAAAACTGGCTATATTTTTGTAACAAATTTTAGGAAAATTACAAGCAGGTTACATGTGCTATTCAGTCTTGTGTGGCTGTGCCTGTGTAAGTGTATGTCCCACACACAGCCAAGCTCTCACACAGCCAAGACTGGCAAGCATAGCAAAAAGTTGCGACAGTGCTACTGTGAGAATGTTATGGGTTCTTGTGTGTAACATCGTGACTATAACTGTCAGGAATTGTCCTATAAAATTTCAAGGTGTTTTCCAGTAAATTTACAAATCTCTCATTTAACATACTGAAAAAGAACTGTTACTACTTCCAAATGGCTCGAAATCCTTAATCAGCAGTATTTTAGGTTTGAGGATTCCACAAAGTCAAGATCTTCATCCTTTTACTTCCATGACTGTTTGAAATGCAGCTGTGTAACTTCAGCAGAGGTGATTCCCTGTGACAAACTAGTTAAGAGTCTTTCTTGTTGCCCTGTGTCCATCTCCAGTGCGTGCCTTTACATGCACACTGACCAAACAGGTTTTACTTCAGAGCTGTGAAGTGGCCCCTCCTCTGGGCCGAGCTGCCGCGAAGCAAACAGTATTTATACAGCTTTGCAAGGCTGAACAACTGCTGGAAATTTTTTGATCTATTTAATAAATTTGCACTAATTTCAGGTTTTAAATTAGGTACTTTATGGCATCGTTTGGATGGCAGAAGCTGTTGTTGGCTTCCTGTTGCTCTGATCTGTGCTGGGCCTGTGAGGTATTAAGAAATGAAATCAGCTGGGATGCAGCATGTGTGTTTTGAGTTTTATGTGGAATGCAAATGTGCACTGGTCTGGGTGTGAACCAAGTTAATTTCATGACTTCTGGATTTTGTCGTCCTGCTCTTTAGAAGTAGTAGCTGAGGAATTATTCTGTAAGTGCCAGGAATTACAATGAATAGTTTTGCCTGTTTAATCTTACATAATGTAAGCTCTGTGTGTTATACTTTGTAATGCATGCCTGGAGAAAAATCTCCTAGAATAAATTTCATGCCTATTTAATGAATTGTTTTTCCCTCATGCTGTCATCTAAACATGATGTTACCAGATAAAAACATTTGTAGTACTGAAATGAAGCCATTCTTAGCACCAAGGAGGGAAACTTGTATTTCTTTAGTGGCTCTCCATCTGTCTGGGAAAACTCTGCAAGTTCACTCCCAGCATCTCCCCTTTTTCCTTCTATGCCTTTCCCACCCAAGTGTAGATAGTCCTGACCAATACCAGGGCTGACACAGATACCCTCCTTTCCTGTGCTGATTACACCTTTGACTACTTAGTCTAGAGTTTCATGCCAATTTGCAATTAGGGTTTTGTTTTCTGTGCCATATTTACTTCAGTCTGTGAAAACAGTAGTAGTGTTGTAAACCTTACAGGGAGAGTTCTCTATATATGTAGCAAGTACCTCCAAATATGTTCAACAATCCCCAGAGCAAACTTCTTAGCCAAGTTTTAGAAGTTTTACCTCTTTATGTGAAGCTTGAGGTCCAGTGTATTTGGGGGAGGGAAGGAAAAGGAGTCTTTCATTTTTAGCTTTTCTGTATGAAATGCATATTGCACTAATGCTTCCCTGGAGCGCAGCCTAGTTAAACTTCAAAATTAGTGCAAGAAAAAAAAAGAATGGTAAAATACGAGATTAAATTCTCACTTGTGTTATCTTTAGGAAGGATTTAACAGTGGCTGCAATGGTATAAATTAAGCATGTCAATCTTTACAGTACACTGTGAGTACCCCATGCAGCCTATCAGCAGGTACTCTGCTTAATAAGACTTCTTATTCTGATTTAATTAGTGAAATGTACGTGTTGAAAGACATCCTTTTGGGCACTCACAATGATAAAGGCATTAGCTTCACTGACACATATTTACTTGTCTGTGTTTTCTTCTCCCTTCATCCCCCACTGAAAGAAAAAAAGGGATTTCATCCTCTGAGAGAGATGTTTCCTGTCAGTGTCACGCAGGTGTTGAGCTTCAGTGTCACCTGGAGCTATTGCTAGGCTTTTGCCCAGCAAACTTTGTCTGTATGGAAGACAGTTTTATGAGGGTTATAGATTTGAGCTGTTTATTTGCAACTATTTTCAAGCTTGTTGTTCCTTCATATAGTAGTGCTAAGCATATTGTTTTGCAAACTAGAAAAGAGCCTGCCTCCTGAGGCTGTGTTATTGTGACGTTTTATTATTTTGGAATGAGCTATGTAAGAAAGGTACTGTATAGGGACTGTTCCATCCATTACTGAAATAGAGTGCTATATAGTGGTGTACAACACCTTAGTACAGAAAGCAAAGAACCTTTTCAGTTGAAAGCAGGGCACTTTAGGCAGAATGCAGTCATGTTGGAACTTGCATGGGATTCAGAATAATAAATTTTAAAAACAAATTATTTTTATATCACTGGTAAGTTTTCAGGGATACTACAAACTGAAGTCTGAATCTGATGTTCCTTTCCAACTTCATGGCAGTTCATTTGACTCAGAATCTACTTGCCACAAACTTGCCTGGAACAGTGTGTCAGGAAACAAGTGTCCTGACAGTGTGTTTTGCAGGGGGCTTCTGTCACTTGAAGTGGGCTGACTCAGGAGGACTGAAATGGAACTCTATTTGACATCACTTCTCCATATAGAGTCTGACTGTGACCATCCCATCCTTCCTTATTAGTTCTCTGGTACTTGTTCAATGCTGGTAGACTTGAATATCTCTTGCTGAGCAGCTGCTATTGCTGCTTCCTTCAACACATTCATGTTCTTAAATCTCATCTGTATGCACTTCTCAATGAACCTGGCTTAATGTGACATTTCAGGGGACTTCAGAACAACAGGTGTGCCTACACACATGCCAGAAATACAGTACCTTTGAGATCATGACTTTTGTTTGGTACATAAAGAAGCATTCACTTTCCTTTTTTCTTTATTGTTCTTTTTTAGTAAAGTGATACTTGATGAGCCCTTGGTCCATCTCATTTTGTTCATCCTTTCCAAAATGCCATAATATGAACTCTTTGGAGTTCCTGGTGAAGCTTTACTGGTATTTTGAGGTATTTTGCTGTTCTTGCTACAATTGATTGTTTATTTCTCATGTTAGTTGAAAATATTGTGTACCATTTTCTCTCTGCCTATTGCAGAAAAAAATCCCCACGGTATTGATGAAGTCAAAGATGGTGGTTGCCGGATAGACACTGACTTATTACCAGATCTTTCAATAAAGCATCAAATATAGGCGCCTTATCACTTACAAATGTGCTGCCTTTAAGCTCAATCTTTTCTGCACAAACTTTCTGTAATGTGTGTGGCCATTGATGCTAAGGCTTGTATCGCAACACTCTGTGTGGTCAGGAAGACCAATTTCTCCTTCTGTTATCTCAAGAGTGGAGCTGAAAATATTCCACTGAAACCTTTTATTTCCCCCTGCACTATGACCACCTCCAAACTGCGTTTTGAGATTGAGACAATTTGACTTCAATCTGTCTTCTGCCAAAACCCATGCCTTTACTGTCTATACAGTACAGAGCTGCTTGTGTTATCTTTGCTGCTGTGAGAGGATGACAAAATGGAGGGCAAACGTAGTATCACTGTAAATACTGCTTAGAGGCAAGCTAAAGGATAAAATGTTTTCACTGCTGACTTTAAGTGGTTCCAGAGACCTGGAGATGCACTGTGAGGTAACTGGAAAGGGAAGGGTACTTGGTGGTAGCAGGGCACACTACAGTTAAACAAAAGGGCTAATTAGCTAGCAAAATTGAAATGTTGTGTATCAGGCAGGGACACAATAAACTTCAGTTTAATTTAAAACAGAGCTTTACAATCTGATGTTACAAGGCCTCATTTCTATGCATATAAATGCTGAATTGTACCTTAACCAAAATAATGGTGGTTATTTCCCCCCCACACCTCCAACATTGTTTGCTTGTCTGGGTTGATACAACTTGCTTTCTTTACCAAACCTCTGGGTGCTAGTATACATCTCTGTGGTGGCTGCTTTACACTTAATTTTTATGGAACCCTAAAAGGGGCAAATAAATATGTAATTGTGTAACTGCTGCTTATAACATTATAAATACAAAGCATTATTCATAAAATTTATAAGTACCATTCTTTGGCTTGGTAGTTGGGATCAATGTAGAAAATCTTCCATCAGTGTACTATAAGCACCTATAGTCATGTGTGAGTGGTGGGAGATGGGGCTCCCCTCTTCTCCCAGCATACTGTTGTGTGCCCTTACTCTGAGCCACTGGTGATGGTACTGTTCTGCTGATGCGTCTGTAGGACTGATGTAAGTCATAAAGCTGTGGGTAAGTCCATTCACAGATACTTCTGTTAAAATTTTGGTGATGATTTCAATACACAACTCCATGATCTTTCAAGCGTGGCCGGTGGATAAGGGATATGCTAGAAGCAGTTTGCCACTGCTGAAGCACACGTGCTAAAGCCGGATCCAACAGTTGTTACATGCAGAGGATGTTGAGGAAGCAAGTGAAAAAGCAGTTACTGATGGATGTAAATAAGCAGGATATCAGATGGCTATAAGATACACCCTGGAGGAAGTGCAGATATTCAGAATATGTGTACGTAGAGATCAGACCAGTAGCTATGTTGAAATAAATACATTGGTTGTAGATGGAATACTGTTCTTTCTGGATGCAGCAGCTCTCAAGTAAACCCATTTGTGTCTGCACACGTGCTCTAAATCTTGTGAAAGTGTGAGAATCCATAACGCATGTGTTTTAAATTACTAATGTTGATGCCATATAAACAAAGTGTATGTGCTTAAGTTGTGCTTCCTATAATAACCTTGTTTCATTTTTGTTATTTTGGAGCATTTAAAATTGGCTTTGAGATTCTGAGTTTTCCCACAACTTGCATAAAATCCGGTACAACATGTAAACTGTAGCACGCAGCTGATGCATAAAGGGGGTACTGCTTGCATGGAGGAAAACTGATAGGTGGAGGAAAGGCTGGAAAGGATGCTGCAGAGATGTATGGTTGAGGAAAGGGAAAGGAAAGTGCTGGTTTGATGCAGAAGCTAAGAGAATTGGGTCATTTATCTGGGTCAAAGTAAAAAGATATGAGGTTTAAAAATTTAATTTCAGTTGATCTATCAGTTTTAAGAGCATCACTTCCTAACCTGTGTGAGATCATTGATGCTCCATCTATGAAGAGCTAATGATTAGCCATCAGAGTCACAGAGAGGCTAGCTTGATACAACTGTAACACCACAGAGCTGTATTTATTTTGGTTTGACCCCTTAATTTACTTTGGAAAGACAGACTTTTAATAAAACTTAAGCTGCTTTATATTGTAGGCTTGCTGTTTTTAGGGTGTTTTTTTAAGAAACAAAATTCTCTCTGTGTAGAATTCACTAGTGAACGAAATGAGGGCAACTGCCCACTTGGCAGGTGTCCTTCCTCCGTTTGCCAGGACTGTTGCTTTTTAATGTTGCTGTGACAAGTCACTGTTACTTGGGGAGAAGATAAAGCGAGCATCAGGTTTTTCAAGGGTTGGATAATTTTCTGTATGAAGTGCCAGGCTGCAGAGTGGAAAGCTGAGCTGTGTTCAGCTGCAGGTTTCCTGTGTGCTATCAGAGAAGCCATTAAAAGTCCCTCTTAAGTGGATTGCTTGGAGAGGGGGAATAAAAATACCTCCTGCTTCACAAGGATGCGGAGGCCTAACTTGGATGTGCGACTAAAAGACAGTGTGTAACTGACAAACACCACTGCCTGGGGTAGATGCTTTGGGACTGAGAGTAGTAGCATGTTACTCCTCCAAGTTGCATCATGTGGCTGCGGATTCTTGGATTTGTGCAAACAGCAGCCACGTTCCTACCCACTTTGACCAAGTGATGCCAGGTTGGTGACAGCATCAATGGCATGATTTGGGCTAGGTTTAATTCAACAAGTCTGTTGGCCTCTATTCCCAGAGGAAGATACCTGTTCAGTAAATGAACTGGAGTGCTTTGAGACCTGTCTAGACGACTGTCCCTTCCGACTGCAGCAGATGTGCCTAAAATGGCAAACCCACTGTTTTCTTCCAGATGTCACAGGTCAGGTTTTAGTGTGTCAGAATAAATGATGTCCTCAGGGCTTTGTGTTCTAGGTCATGTTGGGCCACACCCATCACATTTTTTGTTATGATTTGGCTCTAAATGCTACATCAGCAAGCTTCAGACACAGCTGCCTGTCCAAAAGGTGCGTGTTGAGTGGTGGTTACGTGGCGTGGCTAAGGAGCTGGATGTACAGCACCTTTCTAAGGGCCTGTTAGGAAAACTCATGGCAAAGTGGTTTCTCCATGTAAAATTGCTGGTGTGTCACAACGGACCTTGTGTTTGGGGATGCTGCTTAATCACTCATCCTTTGAGGACCATTACCCAAGTGCCTGGTCTTAACTCTGGTTATAACGGCAAGGTGGCTCTTGCTGTTTATGGTTTTACTCTTCACCCTTCTTCTGTTTAAACCCCTCTGATAACGGTCTTGATGTCATTGCTGGGCTGACATTTGCTATGTAAAACTGTTTCTGGCAGCTTGTATCTAGCTCTGCTCTTGGGCTAGCCCATACCTGCATTTGTGGCAGAGCTCCGAGAGGGCAATGCAAAGCCTCGCTTGTGATAGGCGTCATTGCCACTTCTCACTGGGGGTCCAGTGTGGCCCTGTTACGGATGGGGTCTGTACTGCATACGGCAAAGGCAGTGTGTTTGCCCCTGTCATCACCGCCACAGCACATCTACTTGGTCGTGTGTGCTTTTTGGTCGCCAAAAGAAACGACAGAGGATTTCATCATTGGCGGTGGTGCTTGCGTTGGACAGCGCTGCTTTGGTGGCCTCTCGGGGTGCTTCCTCCTGCCCTGCCGCTTGCACACCTGCTACAGCCCCCCAGTATGTACCGTAAAGCCCTGCCCGGCGCCCAGGGCCGAGGGAGGGAGAGGGCTGTCTGCCCGGCCCCGCTGCCTGGCCGGGAAGGGCCGGGCCGGGGCGGACGGAGGAGCCGCGGGGGCCGGGCCGGGGCGGGACCGGGGCGGGGACGGGACGCTCGGCGGGGGCGGGCGGCGGCTGCTGGCCGGGGAGAGCGGCGGAGAGCCCGGGCCCTGGCGAGCCCACCGGCGCTCCGGCGTTTCCCCGCTCCGCTCATCTCGGCCGGCCGCGCTCCTCCCGCCGTACCATGGTTGGGGATCACTGCAGCCTCCCCGGTGAACGGCCCGTCCTCGCTCAGAGTCCCAAAGCCGGATTAAGCTGCAAAATGGTCCTGCAGGCGGTGGGCAAAGTGCTGCGGTAAGGACGGGTCCGCCGGGGGCGGGTGGGCAGCGCGGCTGCCCCGCGGCGCTCCCGTGGGCCAGCGGGTGTGCGTGAACGGGGTGGGGTACGGCCCTGAGAGGAGCGAGGAGGGAGTTAGAGCATAAGTTGAAAATCTGGCCCGGGTGCCTTGTTCTGCTCAGCCCCTATCATGTCTGGAGGCGGGAGGCTGCTGTTGGCTCCCTCTGGATCTTGTGGAGCAATCTGGGAGGGAGGAAGTTGGAATAGCAATAGCTACTTGGAGAGAAACATTTGTCCGCCCATAATACTGCAACCCAAATCTGTTTGCGCTGCCCGAGAACTAAATTTCCAGGACGTAAGCAGACAGTGAAGGTTCTGGCTTTCCTGAAAAAGGAGTCTGATCAAGATGCTACATATGCTTTGGCATGTTTTCTACAGAAATGTCGTAAGATGAGGGGAAAAAATTGCTCGTGTAGCTCAAAAGGACTGTGTGAACACTGAGACGTGTATGACTACTGAGACCAAAACCAGACTCTTTGGCAAAGGACGTGCAGTAATTTGATTCGGAGGAGTTCTGACCCATTCCGGTTTGCAGGGAAAAATATCACCACAAATATTAGGATTAGCAGCCTTGCTCATCAATAACTGCAGCTTTTTATTTTGGTTAAATGTGTTCTGATATTTTTCTGGGATCTACGAAGAATGGCAGTGCTGCTTCAAAAAGGAGCCTTGTTCTTCCAGTATAACTTCATTTGGCAAGCTTTCGTTTGTCCCTGTTTCCTACTATCTGTTGCCAATTGTTAAATGTTTGTCAACAGAAACATTATCCCTCTCTTCCTCTGTTGACTCATGTCTCCTCTCCCCAAGCGAGTTTAGGGGAGCTATTTGTTAAAGCAGAGCGTTGTCATCATAAAGCGGCTGAGCTCTGCCTGCAATTCAAACTGGAGAAGTTCACTGGCTTAAAGTAGGCTTGGTGAGAACAACTGCTTAGAGTTGCTCTTAAAGAAGTGCTGTATTGCAGTACTTTTTTTTCTTTTCTTTTTCCCCTGGTTAAAAATACTTTCCTGTAGAAAACATTAGTTTAAGGAATACAGGTTTCTTTTTCAGCTTTTTAACAAGTTTAACGCCCCTTCTTTGCATTTTTTGGGGGTGGTGTGTTTATAATTTGATATGGTGTTACACAGCTGGTCATATCATAAAATCCTTTGGCCAGCGGCTTTCTATTCATGCTGTGAACCTTTTGAAGTTTTTGGTAGCTGTTCTGTTGGCAGCACTCCCAGATGTAAATAGATGGGTGCCTCTGTAGGGAAGAATTGCCAAACCTTTTTGTTCAGCATCTATGGCAGTTTATTTTAAAGTATAGGTAACATCCTGTGACTTAGGAGTGAAACATATATTTTTATGATCTGTTCAGTGCCTGCTTTTTAAAAGTATAACATAATCTCATCTTTTCTCCGGCAACTGGAGTACATGAAGAAATTGTGCATAACTTTATTTGCTTTCCTTATTGCAGAAACTGGGTATTAGTGCTTAAGAAAGTGTGAGCCCAGTGATGGTGAAAGAAGGAACCGCATGGGACCTTGCTGCCAGAAAAGGTAGCTTGCTGGCAACAGCAGTGGTGGGATTTCTTTGAACATAAGCATCTACAGTTGAGCTTTGTCCACTTTATTGTTGGTAGAGAAGAACAGGGAGCTTACAGATGTGGTTTAATGCAAAGGTGCAGCGCCAGCCTGATACAGAGTGACCAGCTCCCTTGTTAGCCCTTACATTGTAGTCGTATGAAGTTAAATGAGATCAATTCCACGTTACTGTCATAGTTTACCATCTATTTCAGAGTAAGTGTAGGACAAAGGGTATCAAATACCACTTTTAAGCCTGGCTGCCTGAAACACTCCTGAGTTTTCTGTAGTCTATACAAAAGATGAATCAGTACTAAACTTTGAAGTAATTTTTCTTCTGTTGATCAGGCCTACAAGTAGCTTGGTGATGAGATCAAAGGATATCTGGCTTGTGCCTGGCATTATTAACAGCCTACTGCATGTTTGGCTTTTTTTTCTCAGGCGTAACTGGCAACCATCATCACTGTTCCCTCCCAGCCTTCCACAGGCTGCCAATGAAGTGTAGAAATCCACAATGGACAAGGGATAGAGTGCCCGTCTCCTCTCTAAAATGGCCTCCATTTCTGTGTCTCTCCTGGTTGTGAATGATAAAGCTCGGTTGTTCCAGTATGATACTCAATCAGTATGATTTTCCTCCATAGCAAATTTGTGGTACATTATTTACCACAGTTGTATGTCACGTAATTCATTCTCTTAAGCTTTTAACATGCAAGTTGTTTTCATTGGATAATAGGTCCAAGTCCTCCTAGCTGCTGGGTGCCAAACGGTGTCTGCGTCACACACTAGTAATAACAGCTGCCAAAGGAAAAATCAGTACGGGAGGAAACAAGGAGCGAAGTGTGAGGAAGCAAAAAGGCTTCACAAGAAGAAGCAGCAGCCGTGAGAACCTGAGAAGAGTTTAAAAGAGCTTGGGGAAAGACAACTGAACCAGAAAGGGAGAAAAATGTAACAAAAGCAACAGATGTGCTCTCAGCCTTTCTGATTAAATTTTTATGAAAGTTACTTTTAGGTTTATTACTCTTTTAAATTATTAGTGATTCAGCTATGAAGAACTCTGGAGATGCTTGTATCTTTCATCATATGGGTTAGTAAACTGTGTTCAACACTTCAGGGATGGGACCAAGACTACATACTTCTAATGGTATTTTAATTTTTTTAATCATTACAAAAGTGTCATCTCCCCTTCAAATTAATCATAGCATAGCTGAGATGAAGTTATGTGTATTCCTTAGCAGGGTATTGAATTAGGGCTTTCATTTCACTTCAGATGTTTTTGAAATATGTTAATTCATTTTTTTCCTCTCCTGTAATGAATTGTGTCATTATTTAGCCCATGGTTAGGGAGGGGAAAAAACCAAAATGGATGCAGTTTTTGTTTGTTGTTTTGTTTTCTGCAAGTTGGTGGTTCTGGAGAGAGGTAGAAGGGAAAAGGGGAAAAAAGTACAACATAAGAACGTGGAATATTATTCAACTTCTTAACATTATTTAATTAACTGTTCAAGTTTTTTGTGAAGCAGCTGATTACTGCTAGCTTCTTTGCAGAGGTGTGCTTTTTACTGGCCTAAAGCAGCACAAGTGAAAAGAATGTGAGAGATACATGATACACTCTCGTGGTATACTCTTACGAGTACATGAGAGATCTCCCCTCTTCGGTCCCAGTGGGTAACTGAGCTGGCCATAAGCATTCTCCAGAGCTGTGTGCTTTATGACTTCAGGACACAGTGTTCACTACCTGTGCCAGTGCTTGAATCCCAATTCAGATGCTCAAGTGTGGCTCAGAACTGCGGTGTGTTTGCTGTGCCATGGCACTTCGGGTCATGTGCAGGCAATTTTCAGAGACAACTCCTTGTGCAGCTTCATAGTCAGTGCATTTCTTTTTGTCTCCAGTGGAACAGAGTCCCTCTGGCATAGCTGACTAATCAGTGATATGGTGTCAGGAAAGAGGAATGATGTGGGCTAAAGAGCTGTGATGTCATTGTGTAATGAGTTGTTTTAAAGTACAATATGGTTTATATGTACACATAGTCCAGGATGAGTGTGGGAATAGGTAACTCGAAATTCTTCTTTCTCATAAGAGCCTCCCTTCTTACAGCAATGTGCAGGGATTGATTTGGATACCTACCAAAAACTAAAACAACCAACTCCACTCTTTTTGGGTTCGTGTGCCATTGGCATTACTAGCAAAATGGAATTTTTACAGGTACTTTTCAAGAGTGTAGTAATTTGTTTTCAGTGATAGTATGATAATGATTGCTTCAGTCAGCTAAATCAGGAAGTTTGTGTTGGCGTCCTGGGTGGCGCTATATATTTTTATATCCAGCACTTAAATTTTTTTGAGACATTAAATTCCTTATCTATTCCTCAAATAATTCATAGCAAGATCAGAAAGAAACCAGGTTAATTTTGACATTGGGTTCTGTTGTTTAAGTAATCATGCAAAGTCATCTTAAATGTGTTCATGGAAAGGGATATAGGTGGGTAGAAGCAGAGTGTGTTTGTGGCTGCCTCTTCTCTGCCTTGGCTGCCATTGCTGAAGATAGCTATTGTCCATGATGCTTGTGTGTATTGACAGGACTAAAGCAAGTATTAAAAAAAAAAAGATCAATCCCGTTTTATCCTACTTTAGGTAGAAATATTTATCAATAAATTAGTCCAGTTGATAGTATTAGAAAGTAATTAGGAAGAGCCTTGTTTAACTTTAGCTCATCTGATTAATGCAGAGGTCTGGGGACAGGCAGAAGAGAAGGGAGGGAAGGCAGCACGCAGGGAAGGGGCTGTGGGCAACATGCTCTTCAGAACCATGTCAGCTATTTTTATTCTGTTCTTTTTCTTTCTCCCACAACTTTCCATTGTACCAAAATAGTTCAAAATGTTTATGGTTCAGGGCAACTGACATCACGAATTGTCATGCTGTGTCTTGCTGAATATTTCTGTAACAGGAGCTGATTCTTTGTTCAGTGACAGCCTTGCAGGACTCTCACCCAGCTACTCAGAAAGGACCAATGACACTATGGGGCCATAACATCTTGTGCTTTGGCAAGGTGTGACTTGTGCTTTGGCAGGAGGGGCTTTGTGGTAGCTCTTCTATGCATATGGAAGCATAGGTGTGCTTTTGGAGATTATTTGATGCAAGTGTCCTGTCCTCAGGACAACGCAGGTTGCAGTGGAGGTAGGCCTGAGTGGCATTGCCAGCCTGGTGGACTCAGCCAGCTGGGGTGTGCCTTCGAGAGGGGCAGCTCTCCCTGCTTCTGCATGTGGGATGTTCTCCAGCATACGCAGGTAGCTAAGTGTCTTCTGCTGGTGGCTACAAAACTTGTAGTGCTCTGCTTGACATTCAGCCCACTATGAGCTGTCATATACTTCTGTTAAAGACATTTAACAACCTGGTCTCCTGAAGCTAAGGACTTGATGCTGTGTCTCACTAGCAGTCCAGCAAGCCATGCATGCACTCCTCTCTTTGGGATAGTCATTCATTTGTTTGCTTCTGTTCACTGGGGAGTGTCATGACCCTGGTACATTTATGAAAGTGGGTGAACCATGTACAATATATTAACAAAGAAGTCAGTGTCTTTCTTCAGAGGTATTTACAACATTGAGCTATTATTTTGCTTATGTGTTCTACATCCTGTGAAGTGACAGCCAGCGGGAGAGGACTGCTAAAATTCTTCTGTATGTTGAAATAACCCTGTAAAGGTATCTCCAGAGCTAGTACAGGAAGGGTGCCTGCCTCAAGGTTTAACAGCATTTTCCCCTGGTTTAGGGGAAAAAGTATTTCTTTTTTCTGGAGATCCCTCCTGGACACGTTAAGAATAGATTTGATTGTAATCTCAAACTTCTGATATTATTCACCCTTCTTTTATCTCATTTCTTTGGTATGCATCTGTTTCATTATAGGATTCATTATAGGACTTGCTCCAGATTTTAGCTGCTTGTTTCTGCCTGGAAAATTATTTTAGTTTGTATATGTGCAAAGTATGGGTGTGCAACGTCTATCCCTCTAGGAGCTGACTATAATTCCTGGTTTGCCTCTCTCCTTCCTGTGTTCTAACAGCCCATTTTTCTGGTGCTGCTCTTTATGGAGGAGGTATCTATTTCACACGTAATTTCTATCTGCTGTTCTCTGGTATCTCAAGCTATCTGTACACCCCAAGGTCTTTACCAAGTAGGTTTGTAGGAGGAAAAAAAAAATCCTCTGTAGAAGAGCTGTTCTCTTACCATTCTTGGTGATCTTTGTGGAAGAGCTGTGGTGTTAGGAATGTGGTCTCCCAAAAGTTGTTGTCCTGTCTCTAAGATGGCTAAGACAAAATGTATCTGTTCTGCTACCATACATCTTTCTCTGGCTACACCAAAAGTGAGTTTGATAAAGTGGCCTTTTGTTGAGGAGGATCTTCTAATCCTTTTTCTTAATCCCTGGTTCTGCAGGGCGCAACAGAATCTTAACTAAGACTTCAGCAAATTGCTGTTAGAGAAGATGAGATGTTGCTTTTCTTTAAGAGCTGCCAGCACCTAGTGTCTGGAAAGAGAAGGGTATTGGATGTATGGATTAACCCTTTCCTCCAGCTTTCTGAAGGAAAAAAAAGTTTTTGGAGTTAATGGAGTCTATTAACACTGGAGCTAGGTTGTTTGAGCCTGTCAGAAAATGCTGCTCTGTTAATATTCCAAGTTCATTTCTGTCTGGTACTGAAATAAGTTTAGAAGTGCTTTTGCTCAGACAGCACGGACTGCTGATAGCAGATGCTCCCCAGGTGAAAGGAACATTGTGATGTCTGTGTAATTCCTTTTATTTTTAAAAAAGGAAGAATCAGCAGTGAGTGCAACTGTCCTCAGAAAGGCAGGTAGTGACAGAACATTAAAACTCTTAGGGCAGCTTAATACCTAAAAAAAATAATCCCGGCACACAGTACAAAGTACATGGAGTTAATGAAGAAAGAAGGCTTGGGCTTCTTCATGGTGATCTATCAAAATTCATACATGGGAGAGATAGCATTAGGTGCCCTTGGTAGCTCGATTCGCGCTCCAGACACAGAGATCTGCTTTTCAGTCCAATGTCACTACAAATCCCAAATTCAGAACACCACAGCCTTACAGGGATAAGTGCTGATGCATTTGGCAAGACGGGGGAAAGGAAATCAGTGATAAACTAGGTTTTGCTGATTCTTCATTATACAAAGTCCTCGGTTTTGATGTGAATGCCTTATTTCTTCAGAACAAACCTGTGCAGGTAAAAGATAAAGCTGGGGTCTTGAGACCACTGTCTGTATGGGACAGAGGGAAAACTATTCTGTCTCAAATGAAACATTTACTTCTCTGTTGTTTTTCAGCATACAAAGCTTTTTTCCCGTGTCCAGATATATCATCCAAATTCATCACAAAGTTTGGTTGTGGGTTTTTTTCTTTAAATCCACACATCTTATTTAGTAGTCAAGCTAACTAATCTGTGAAGCGATTTCAGTTACAAGCTTTTTGAGAAGGTTTCCTATTGATTTTTTGAAGTAGAGACTTAAATACTGATAAGTAACTGGATCACCCAATAACGATAGTCAACTACTCTATTGAGAGAGACTTCTTACTAGTTAGGGACTGTCTGTCTTCACAGTGAAACTACTAGTGCAGCTACGCATGACTAGTATGGTTACATCTCTGCAAAACCTGTATGAACTGTCAATTGCTGCCAGGAATTGAAACAGGGCTTCTCAGGCAAGCAATGCAGGCTGTGTTTGAAGAGAGTTAGCTGGTCATAACCATCCCTTGTTTTGAGGTTTGATGTTGGGTTGCAAAAGCTAGTGTAAAAGCGTGACTTCACATTGTGTTTGAGGAAGAATCTTAGATGTTGGTCTCTGCTTGTGTGAACTGGTTAACTGCAAATCCACATAAACAGTTAAAGATATTGTTTGTCATTTGCACGTGCAGCCAAGGGAATGAAACAAGTTCAGCACACAACTGGGCATCTAATTTTAATATTTGTTTTTGAAAATTACTAGTCTTCCTTAACCAATCTCTTAGCTGTGTTTTCAGCATTTAATTAAAAGAATGAATTTGTATTTCAGCAAGCCCTTGGAGGTAACATTACAGGTTTGAATATATCTGTGTTTTGGGGTTTTTCTGATTGCTAATGGATTAGTAAGCATCTGTAAAGGTGCTTCTACTTAAGCTTTTTGGTCTCCCTTGGTGTATCCTGAAAAGTAATAAATTAGGGTAGGGAATCATTGCTGTCTCATGAGCTAATTAACAGTGGTTGATCTAACTGTACCAGTAATTAAACTATTATCCACCCTACTATTTTTTTCAACCAGTCGTTCAAATATTCTTTACTTCGACGCATGATTCCACAGAGTTTGTATCTTAAATAGATTTTTCTTCCTGTGTTGTACAGAAAGCAAAACTTTAATGTGCTCTCTTCTAGGAAATACTGAAACAGCTGTGTGCTATTGATGACAAAACTGAACAAAAAGCATTGCATCATCATGTTACAAAGTTTAAGAATTAACTACATGGTTAGATTAGCGAATGTTGTACATATAATTGGTTAATGAAAGTTAACTAATTAAGACAATGCTTTGATTCCTTTTACCTTCACCTCTCTCACCCTCTGAGGAGACAACAGTTTGTGCCTTCTAACTATGGATTTCAGGTTTTTTTTGTTTAACAAGATGGTTCATGCTAAGACTGAAAGGCACTGTTTCTCATCACAGGATCGCATCTGTGGCATGTCAGGGGAGGCGGGACTTCCCTGAACTAGCTTTGGTTTAAATTAAAGCCAAAATATTCAGAAAGGAGAAAAGATCCATTTTCAAAAAGATCCATCTTCAAACCTGCCATTGAGCAAGAACTGACTCTGACCCATGGTCATTTCTAATAAATAAATACCCTTTCTAATTAAAATGCTGTAGTTAATTTAAAGTGTAAGTGATGAGTTTGTGGAGCTTGATACAGTGGATGAAAATTTCAGGTGAGACTGCTTCTTCACATTGGTATTTCTTTGCCCAACCTGTTCAGTAACTGATGACTGAGTAGGTAATTGAATTTCTCACAGCTATGTGTCTCAATGCAACAAGATGCACATGTCTGCTAGTACAAATGCTTTAAAAGTTAGTTTAAAGGTGCAGGCTTGCAAAATTGCTTATGAATTTTGCTACAGTTTTAATTGAGTTTATATTGTTTACTGAAGCTCCTACAAAAAAAAAAAACCCACCACCAAAACCAAAGATGTTTGAAGTAGCTATGTTGTTACTGGGTTTCTGTGTAGACTCTCAGTTCTGGTGTGCCCTAGAAGTTTTCTGTCATACTAAACCACACTTGTTAGATGTAAACCAGACTGTGTTTACGTGAAGGATTCAGCTGATGAAGTCCTGCCTACTGTGTGATCACATACAGATGACATTTTCAAAGGTGGAAATGTAGTAGTGAAGGCAGGTGATTAATTTTTCAGTCTCTTCCCGAGAAAAACTAACTTATCCTTCCAATGCAAGACACTATTTGTGCCTAAATAGTTGTAATTTGCCTGGTCCTGCCAGAAGTAAAAAAGTCAGTCCTTTACTGTTCCTTGCCTCTGGGAAGCTGAGGACGGAGACAACAACTATGACTGAGCTCAGCTGTAAGCTAACGTGTTGCACCCTGTTGAAAAATATTTATCTATTGAGAGCACAGACTTGTGTGGTGAGTATTCTCATTAACTGGGGACTCTCATGCAGCCCATATTGCCACCTTTCATACTGCACAGTATAATTATATTTTTAAACAATTTTTGTAGACTGTTAAAAGTTGAGAAATGTAAGATTCAGATTACATTAGGTATATGTACCTGTCCTCCAAAACATAGTATGTGGGTAAGGTGGTGAGCTTGACCTGCATATCTAACATTTCCTTCGTTGCCGGTTTCTTTAGGCTACAGTAGTACTTAAAAGTAGTTAGTATTGTATTGTTAGATAAATGTGTTTTGTTGTACAAAGAGAGCTTGTGAGGCAAAGAGGCAGTGAGGAAACTAAAACACTTCTTACAAAGACAAACCTGTCTGCAGCTTCTGAGCAGAGTAGACTGTCTGCGTTTGTATATCTTGGGCTATATAGCAAGAAGTCTGATAGCTGAAGCCAGGTTTCCATGGTGAAATAATTCCTAGCAATTAAAGCACAGTTCTATCTTGAAGAGCAACTCTGTGCAAGCTATGTTGTGAAATCTCACATTTACGAGGCCATGGGGTTTCCAAATCAAATTTGCTCAGTTTAGAAATAAAAAGATAGCTTTGCAGTCTGCCAGCTCTACAAACTTTATAAGGGTTGGAAGATAACAGTGCCTTCAGTGGTTTATGTGATCTGGTGGTGAACTCCCTCCACGCAAAGGTGGACCGAAGTGTACTGCATGTGCTCTTCTAGAAAGATAACAGGGCTGCATCAGAATAACCACGAGGAGCAGTTGCTGCCAGAACTTGAATTTAATCATGGTGCAGAAGTCAAAATGACTCTAAGTGTGTTCTGGGAGAAGATTACAGGATAATAAATAAACCACTGCTTAAGTTAATAGACATGTCTGAAAACACACAGGGTTACAGATACGTTAAGAAGTTTCTGTGTTTTTACTACAGTACATTTACATTTTCTTTCAATTTGCAGAGTCTAAAAACATTGAAAGAGAGGTTCGGACACTTCTGCCAATTATGTTCTTTTTAGTTTTTACTTGTTCTTTGCAAGCAGTTTTTCTGGCCTCCAAAATTTTAAGTCGTGTTGAAAAGACACTGTTCTGAGTATTGTAATAATAAATGCGATGGGCCTGTATTTGCCTTCCCCAATGTGAAAAAGGTGCTAAAAGCCATGCCAAAACTTAATTGCTTTTAAATCTTGATGCAGATCACTTGTCCTCATGGCTCTGTAGCGTGGGAGATCTCTTTACTGCGGCATGCAGCATCTCTTAACAGCACCAGGCTCTGTGTCTGCCACTGTCTGCTCTCAGTTGAGAGCTACTTTCCTCCTTTGCCTAAAGAAGTTTAAGGTGTAGATTTCTGCCTTGGACTGAAATGTTTTCTGCTATAGAGAAAAAAACTGTTTATCTCTGCTGACTTTAAAATGTCCTTAGAGAGCCAATTCGGATATGAACATTTACATATGCAGGTATCCCTGGCTAGGTGAAATGAATCCTGTTCATACTGTCTAGCTGTAGTATGGGAGTATATTTAGCAATGGAGGATGATGAGGAAGGCTTTGTGTTGCTAGAATACAAATGATATTTCTCCTCTAAGGGAGGCAAGGATACAGGAGCATCCTTATCTTGGTATTGTCTATAGGCCTGATGGGTTTGGGGTGAGTGTGCCTAGAGACTAAAATGAGCTGCACATTAACAAGACAAACCCCAGAACTCCAGCCTGTATTTTCCGCTGATGAACTGGTGACTGGGCAGAGATGCCCTGGAGAATTGGCATGGCATGGCCTCTCCTGTGCCTTTGTGCCCTGCACCAGGGTCTGCTCTGAGAGTGCTGTTCTAGGGGAGGAAGACTTGCAAGCAGGGGAGAACATACTAGACACCACCTCAAGCAGGGATTTACCCTCTTTCTGCTCAGTTTTTGGCTTCATTTGACAGATAGCCAGAGTTTGCCTACAATTGGAGACTTAAAACCAACAAAACCAAACTCAAGAACCACCACCCCATGCCTGTCACGGGCTCAGAACTTGGGCACTTATGATGCAGTGTTCTGCTGTATAGTTTGTTCTAAGCATTGGATAAATTAATTGTTGCAACACTGTTAATCTATGACCTACTGAGTCTCTCTTACCACAGACCTAACTTGGCTCCACGTAGAGCTCTTGAAAATAAACATTAGGAAAGATTTGTGTCCTTTTTCTTTCCTAATCCCCAAATTACAAAAAATCTGGACCGTAGTAAATCGCTTCAGAAAATAATCTTGCTGAGGCTTTAGGTTGGCACCTCCTGGTTTGAATACGAGGGCTTTTTGGCATGAAGGTAAAAGGGAACATTTAAAAATGAAGAACAAAGGGTATTTGCTTGGGTAGGGTGATTTTTTTTTTTTTCTGTTTCTAGTAGTGAATGTTTCCTTTTAAACTGCATCACTGGTTCCTAGAAGTAAATCTGTCTCCCATCTGACATCACTTCCCATGTGTTCCTAGGGCTCTGTCCCACTCGGCCCCTCCCAAGTGTGTTGACTGGAGGGCATCCTGGACCAGTGCAAGGATTATACAGTCAGAAGACCCTCCCCAAAGGCAACCAGAGAGGCTGGATACCTCCTTTCAGTCTGGTGGAGGAGTTCTGGCAGGTATGCCCAGAGAAGAAAGGAAACCCTAGTCAGTGTGTTTTACCACAAGAATGCTCTCTTTGCGTTTTTGTAGCATTAACTGAGCTGTTTGCAAGCCTGGCCTTGCCTCTGTAGCCATTATTCCCAGAGCTGCATGGAAGAGAAACTGGGGGATCCTGAGCAGAAGGGAAGGAGCAGCAGCGGTACCTGACCACCAGCAAATAAATACCTGGGAGTTTCAGCACTGTACTTCAAAAGGCTGTTAATATGCAGCTGATATGCTAGTATGGGCAACCAGCATGGCAAACACTGAGCTAGAGCTGGGAGGTGACATGTGAGGGAAGAGAGAAGGAAGGAGAAAAGTAGAATCATAGAATAATTTAGGTTGGAAAAGACCTTTAAGTCCAAGCCCAACCATAAACCTAGCACTGCCAAGTCCACCAGTAAATGATGTCTCTAAGCACCCCATCTACATGTCTTTTTAATGCCTCCAGGGATGGTGACTCCACTCCTTCCCTGGGCAGCCTGTTCCAGTGCTTGACAACCATTTCAGTGAAGAAATTTTATCTAATGTCCAATCTAAACCTCCACTGCACACAACTTGAGGCTATTCTTCTCATCCTGTCACTAGTAACTTGGGAGAAGAGACCAACACCCACCTTGCTCCAACCACCTTTCAGCTAGTTGTAGAGAATGACAGTGTCTCCCCTCAGCCTTCTTTTCTCCAGATTAAACAACCCCAGTTCCCTCAGCTGCTCCTTGTAAGACTTGCACTCTAGACCCTTCACCAGTTAGGGGGGTGTGTGTGTGTCCTATGAAGGGGAACGGAAAGGCCTGATGTACCAGAGACAGGCATTGTGTGTGCGGGTGCCCCATGTTCTCCTTACTTTGCCAGCAGCGCTAGCTGTAACTCAGTTTGGCCCTACAGAATGTTTTAGGTTTTCTGTTGAGAAGCAGCATTATGAAATAATGTTATGGCACTTGTCATCCTTAACATGCCTGCCATGCCTTGGCACCGACTGTTCACAGCAGAGCATCCGGAGGCCAAGCAAAGATTCCCTTTTAAGGCAAAGAGCCACTATGAGAATCCAGAAGAAAAAGTTTCCCTGGCATGTAGGGTACATTCTTCTTTCCTCCTCCTCTTAAATAAACTATTAGTGACTTTTAAAAACAGAACAAAAATGAAGCAGCAGGGCTAGAAATGCTGCCAAAGACATTTTATTCTGCACAGCCCCCTTAGACCTATGCAGCAGCCGAGCCCTGGAGCTAACCCAGGACAGGAGAGGGGAAGAATGAAACTAAGGTCAGAGGGGTCTGTCAGAGACCCGGGGTGAGAGGAAATTGGAATGGAGTCTGTCTTAAGTTTAGTCTCCTTTCTTTCCCCAGGCCCTGGAGAAATGGACTGACCACAGCAATCTGTGAAAAATTGTATTGTATGCTGCACTGGGATTTGGGCTTGCTTTGCAATGCTTTATACAGCTTCTCTTCTCATGCTGATGTTCATTCCTCCTTCCCATTCCTGAACATGGCTTTTTCTTAAAGGAAGGGCAGCTCTACTGCTATTCAAAATAAAACTTGTCACTTCTCTTTTCTTGCCTGCTCTACAAATAAATAAAGATGTTGAGTTACTAGGAAGTGATTTTTAAGCTGCCTAGCGCCTCTAAGCTTCCAGTCCTTGTACTTAACTGGGAAAAGTGTGGGCTGCTGGGTGGGAAACTGGAGAGCCTTCAAGAGTGTTGTTCCTGTCCTGTAAAAACTGGCGTAACCTGCTTCATTGTTCTTGGTGGGAGTTTGTCTCTAGGACTCATAAATTTTAGCTCATAAAACTGTTTCTTTCCTTCTATGGGTGAGTTCAGGACTCCCATACTTACGCAGAACATTTCTAAACAGAAATTAACTGATAATTTCTTTCCAGAAAGGTAACAAGTACATCTGTGAGAAGCTAACCTGGTTTTCCTTACAAAGCTGCAGCCTTCTGTGGATGGCTGAAATCTTTGGGTTTTTTCCTCTGGAAAGGGAGTATGTTAGAGTGAGAGAGCTTGCATATTAAAATTTTTAACCTTACCATGTTTTATTCCCTCTTTTGTTCCACTCACGTCCTATTTGACTCCTTACCCAAAGAAGTAGAGAGAAGCTAAACCGAAAATAGCCATTGTGCCTTTAATTTTGAATTATAAACCCTTATTTACTGGAAAATATAAAAACATGAAAGTGTTCATAAAGATTGGCCTAAAAGACACTGTTAATATGTTGTCTTACTGTGTCTCTAATTCTGTGTTGGTGTATATTTTAAGAAGCTAACCCCCATCTTCAGATTACCAAGAAAGTAGGTTTTGACAGGAGTACTTCATTCTATAATACTTTATCAGTGGAGGATATTTTAAAACATGACGCTTGAAAGGAAAAAATTACAGGATGAAAATCAAAGGCCAAGACAGTTTGATATATCTGGTATTTCGGTAGTGTAGAGGTACAGCTGGGTAAGGTGGAAGATGATGTTCCTGTTGGAGACTCTCTGTTTTCCACATAAATGTTTTGGTTAGGAATGTACCATTTCAATCCCCAAATTTTCCAGATTGTGAACTATACAAATTACAAAGCACAAGCTAGGTTACTTGAAAATAACTCCCAAAACGTCAAGTGACTTTTTAAATATAATTTGATAACATTTCTGTGGGCACCTTATTTTTTTTATCTTCCTTAAAACAGATTTTTCTTTTTGTGCCACTTGTGCATGCATTGCTATGAACTGGGGGCTTTTACTCTCCTCTCACCCATGCTGACTGAACACATCACAGCTGGACTGTCACAGTCGAGATGTACTCTATTCTAAATTTGCTGAGGATTGCTAGGATTATACTAGTTAACCTTAGGTAAGAAATAGTTACTAAATCCATAAATATTAATCACAAAATAAGCATCTTTGTCCCATAAGGTTCATAATCTGTGGCGATTTTCATCTCCACAGGGTTGAGATGGCTTGTGAGTTTTGAGGTTTGTGAACAGGGAGACAGATTTGCCATGTAAGGCCTGTTGGACTTGTTCTGTCAATTTTCAAATGGAAATCAGTGTGTTCAAGACTGCCTGGAACCTGAAACTGGGGCATGATCCAGAGGGAACAAAGTGATTGGAGTTTTGCCTGCAGCTCTGCTCCTTACCACCATAGGGTTTTTTAAATAAACTTTTTAACTTTCTAAAGTTATTCTTATATCTGGTACTAAACCCACTGTAATATGCCACATTAAAAAGAGAAAAGCCACTGATGACTTGTATTTAAAGAAGAAGAAATAAACAGCCGCTCACCCCAAGGGTGGTTAGTTGGCTGTGAAGGGTAGGAGATGGTGATTGAAGCATCATCATTCGTCCCTAACAGATTTCAGTGTCAGATGCAGTGTAAGAAACTGCAGAGCTTTGCTGGAGGCAGCTAGAAGTTGTTATAGCTTTGCTAGTTCCCTCTGGAAAAAAGGAATCCTGAATTGGTAGAGAGAATCTTAAATTGCATGATCAGTTTAGGGAAGTTTGGCATTTAATAAATCGCTAGTGTTCCCTCTGTGTGATCAGATTCCCATGACCAAAACCACAGATGCCTGGTACAATTCCAAAGTGATGGGAACTACATCCAGTTATGAAGCTTGCCCACATAGTGGACATTGCGTCTTTGATACTTCTTCAGCTAAATCAGATTCCTTCGCATGTGCTTCTTTCCCAACAGACCATATCAGTTTAAATGGAAGCATATCTTTAGTATTTGCACCATGAATAAACTTTGAACTTTACAGACAGTTTCTGCTATGAAGTGGGAATGCTACTTTTCTCATATGGTTTTAAAATGAAATTAATACCTGCATGGTGCTTTGAAGATGCTCCAAAGTGTGGGGTTTTTTAAACGAAGTAAGTACTGGGCATCTGATCAAGAAGGAAATGAGAGAGAGAGATTAGAGGAGTATCTTTATTAACTGAGATAGGACAAGAAAACAAGCTGGGAAATTGGCAGTTTTACTCGATCTTAACAAAGCAGTTAGACCAGGGGAAAAAAATCATCATGGCCCAGTAGGCCTGTCACTTAGTGGAGTGTCTTGTACATCTCTTTCTCCAGTGAAATCCAGGCAAACTTCCAGCTGCTGTGTTTTCTCAGCTGAACACAAGGCTGAGTATGAAAGCTCTGCTAGAAGCTTTGGCTGGAGCCAGTTTGCTGAACCTTCTTCTAAGACTTCAGACAAGTGATCTCTCTTCTGCCACCTGCCATCACTCTTCCCCCCTCTGAAACTTATTTGTGGGTGTGACTTCCCTGTGGCATAACATTCAATTGAGTGCCTAAAACCAAACAAACACAAACCTATCCTGGGAGTTATCTGAAGAATTAGTTTGTACTCTGGTTTGTCTGTCAATAAAAACTGCTGAGTGCTGTCTCCTTGGATTCCCTAAAGATGTTTCTTCCCGTAATTAGTAGTTAAGCATTGATAGACAGGTTTTGGTCTAACCTCTTGACTGACCTTCACCAAACTCCTGCGTAAGAGCTATTCCTCCAGCTGCTGTGGAGATACAGTTGATCTGACATGGACATATTAAGATACATTTGGCAGGATTCTCTTATTTTTTAAGAAAGACACAGGTAAACATTAATCGGGACTTTGGTTTGTTTTAGGGTCCCTGTAGCAGTGTTTTGAAAGGTATTGCCCTTTTTGTGGTCTTACATGATTTTTAGTTACATTTTCCAGTAAGTCATCATCGACACGTCAGGGATTTTGGTGTTTCCTGAACAGAACAGTAAAACTCTACTGTTCTTGCTACTCTTCCTTTCATTGAAAGCAGGCTAAACTGTTGCTGAATGTGCTTCTTTATGCCCACTGCTATAGTCTTCACTCAGAAGGGTGTTCTGGGACATCTCCAAAAGGGCCACAAACAACTTTTCATATTTGTGTACTTTAAACATAAAATGTAAAATTGAGGAAGGCACCTTGAATGTGAACAGCTCACAACAAAGGAAATAATAGATGCTTTGCTTTGCACATTTGGAGTTCGTTCCAGGTAGATGGTGTCTTCTTACAAGTCTTTGAAATGACTGAACTTGGAGGTAGGAGAGAGTAGAAGGAAGGAAGCTAACTTCTAAACTTTACACTATTTGGTAATTCTGGTAATTGTGAAAGTATGAGCTTTTGTTTATCTAGAATATGGAACTATTAGTTGTTGATTCTTAATCGTATGTAATCATGTTTCTAATACTGCTGTATATTCCAGCTTTGTAAATCTGTAAAGAAAATGCTTTAGTATTTAAAGTTTCCAAACTCAACCCACAGTTCTACAGCCTAGACTGAGCATGACTCAATTAAGATGAATAAGTCTGACTTTATAACCTAAGTTCTGCCTAACTGAGGGAAGATGTGTCATCCAGTTCAAAACTTGACATTTTTCAGACTGGAATTTTTTTACTTTGTACTTACAATATCTGGGCCATCCCAACTGCACTGCATGCAGTTTGTGAAAATCTTTTGGAGAAACAATTTCTGTGGTCTTGATTTAACACTCAGCAGCTGCAAAAGGTTAAAAAGACCTTTGTACTGCACATGGTGATTTCACATTCAGGTTTCAATGGTGTGAATAAACCCTTTGATATCAAGTGATTACGGGCATTTTGCAGGTTCAGTGATAATACCTGTGAGTCAGGTTCTTTTTTAAACTGAGCCACAGCTTTGGAAAGAGACAGAGCATCGGATCCTTCAGGAAGTTTCTGTTTGAAGTACTCCAGTTCCAGCACGGGCTGCAGTGGATTTACACAATCTGTTGAAAAGGCGCAAAGTGGCTGCATGTACTAATCTAACAGAGAGATGACATTTGTGTGGGAATGCGGGGTTTTGGTTTTTGCAAAAGGGCGACACATTAGTTGTTTGCATTAGCAAACTTGTGAAATATATTTGGTGTTGAATTTTTGTTTCTTTTCTTGAAATGGGGAGAAGATGTTGAAGTGAGAATGAGGTACGCACTGTCCATTTCTATTCAGTGGAAGGCTTGCCTCAGCCTTGTATGTCTGGCTTCCTTCTGTGGTTTCCCTTCAGAGCCTGGCTCTATGACAGGCTGTCTTGACCTCTTGGTCTCTCTCTCCTCCCCTCCTCCTCCTCTGAGAAGGCTGCTCTTAGCTGACGTGGCACAGCCCTAACCTGAGGCCATTGGTTTAAGTACCCAGAAATAAAGCAAAGACACAAACTCTGTTCTATCCAAACTATTTATCACTGATAACTTTTCTACCCAAGTGTGCTTAATGCAGTTTGTCAACCAGTATTTTCTCCAATATTGTTACTGGAAATATAACTTTCTCAAAAGGTCAACTTACCCTTGAATGCCTGAATCCTGGCCCCCAAAACAAAACCCAAAACTCACTAATCCCAACCATCTGAAAGAAAACCCTGAAGAGTATATTCTGAATAGACCGTAATATTGTCTGTCAGAGGCCCAGCAGTATGAAGGTGCTGTATGGAGCGTGCCTGGCTTGGTTTCAGCAGCATAGGCGTAAGGCAGCCTGTGCTGGGAATTAAGCAAATCGGTGGCCTGGAGTATTTTTTACTAGCTCAGTGCCAAGTGCATAGTTTCAACTGGGTTTATGGTGGTGACTGTCAGGGTAAGATAGTTGCAAGTCTTAACGTGGTATTCCTGCAAAAGAAAGAGGTCAAACATGTTGCTTTACCTGCTATAAAGTCAGGTTATAGGCTGTTGAACGAGACTATTTTTTATGCTACTACATTTTCCTTGAATATCATCTCAAGTTCTGTGAAAATCTGAAGTCTCGGGCCCAAGCATACATTAAGTATATCTTCCATAGCTTCTTTAAATCCCTTTAAGTCCATCCTGCAGTTCTTGCTTTTTTTGACTTTTCTTTCTTACCTGTAACTTACTTATATGGTGAGGTTCAAACAGATCTAGTGAATATAAGGGGTTTGAAGACAAGAATAGTTAGCTGGCAACTGGGAGCTGTTGGTCTAAGAGCAACCCCTCTGTATTAAGAGCCTTGTGCTGAGGAACATCTGACTTTGCATGTCCTAAAACATCCCTTTGTGGAGCAGCTATGAGAACTAGTACAGGTTACTTCATTAAAAAAATGAAAGGGACAAGTCTTGCAGGCTTCATTTGAATTGGAGCATGCTGCTATGGAAAAAAGACACGGTGGGAAATGTGCAAAAGTTAGCTACGTGCTAAATTCATCTTCACATATACTGTTTTTAGTTTATTCTCATACTGTATTTGTGTTTTTCAGCAAGATGTTATGTCACAGGTGTCCTCTCTCTAACCACGAAATCCACCTTTCTCATTAACATATGGAAATACAGTATGACCATATTTTCCCTACCAGAGACCTCCTAGGGTGCTTTCTGCACATCTGTGGTTTGTAAATATTATTGTGAAGGTGTGAGACTATATCGTGCTGCTGTCACTAAGTTTTCCTTGATTTTTCCTGGTGATGGCCTTCCTGAAGTCTTAAAGTTCCCCTAGTGTTAATTTACCGGTTAGACAGACATAGGACAAGAATGAATGCAAGTTCAAGACAAACAGTGGCAGTGCTGGTGACCGAATTGTAGTAAGTACAGTGTAAGTTGTAGTAAGTTAGTTTACCACAAAAATAAGCCTGCATGTATCTCCGACAGGGGCATAGTTGGAAGATTATTTAAAGTGTGTTAAGAGCCAGAACGCAAGGTCAATTTCCTTTGGATGGGATCTAGATGAGTTTCAACAGCAAACCTAATGCAATCATCTGCAAAGGTGGGCTTGCCTTGGTTTTACAGATCCTTGAAAACCTCTTTAACTAAGAAAACCTGACATTAAAAAATCCTGGCATCTCCTCCTTGTATTCATGTGGCGGTACACAGCAAGTATTGCCTTACTGTCCTTGTTCCTCACCATTAAATATCTCTTCTGTCTCTGGTTAGGTGGATTTTATAACTGTAGAAACACATGGATATGCAGCTGCTTGACCATGTAGCCTAAAAACCAAAGTGCTGACCCGCCGTCCTTCCTCAGAAGTCCTTACTGAATCCCCGGCCCAAGAGTACGGGTTGGGTTGAGAGTCTGGTTTGAGGATGTTGGAAACAGAGCACGAGGAGACCTCTAGTGATTACAACAAACACCTTACAAATGGGAGATGAAAAGTCACAATATGCCATGGAGATAAATACATTTTATGGAATGTGGTTTGTCTCCTTTTATAAGTCCAAATGGAAGGTTATTTCATAATGCATTGGATTTTAAAGGATTTTCAGAAAAAAATGAACTCTGATCTTTCTGTCTCAGGTATCCCAGGAGTTGAGAAAGCAGGTGTTCTTGTGGTTATCAGTGCTTCTAGCTGGAGTTGCAGATGCTCACTTCCAGAAGGTTTCTGGTACCTCAGGGAACTTAGGGCTGGAGTAGTGAGGAAGGCTGTAGCTCTGAATGAACAGTGCCAGCACATTATGTGGAAAGAGCATTTCTCCAACTGAGCGCTATCTTCAGGAAGCAGCCTGCTTTTACTGTTCCTCAAACGCCCATTTTGCAGGTGACAGTTAACTGTATGATGTAGCAGATTGTTAGTATACTTGCATTAGAGTAGCTCTTTCAGGGACAGTGCCATTCTGCTGTCGCGATTGTTCTCAGGCATAGAGACTGTCTCTCTCCCAAGAATTTGCAATCTAAACTGACAAAAGGGCAATGGAGATGGGGCAGCTCAGTCTCAATTTTCTTAAAGCCATTCGAAACTTCCAATGTTACTTGAACAAAATGACTGAGTTCAAGTACACTTTTTGAGAAAGTACCTTTTGCCTTAATAAAAAAAAAAATTAAGCTCAGGGGAGGGAAGGCAGGAGGAACAGTGTAAACACAAATACAGGAGTTTGGATAAACCAGCTTCTTTCAGGTTTTTGTAGCTGTTCATCAACAGTGAAGGTAACCTTTCTTCTCTCTTTTTAATTTCTTGCAGGAAGTCCAAGGGAAAGCCAAATGGTAAAAAGCCAGCACCGGAAGAGAAGAAACTTTACCTAGAGCCAGAATACACAAAATCCAGAATTACTGACTTCGAATTTAAGGAGCTAGTGATGTTACCTCGAGAAATAGACCTCAACGAGTGGCTAGCCAGCAACAGTGAGTATTGTGATCGTACAGCTCTGAGCTTGCTGCCCACACCCAAGGAGGCATTCATTCACTCTTTCTTTTTATACTGTTTTAAGTGCTTAGAAAACCACTCAATGACTATCTATGCTTACTGCATAATGCATGTCATTATACCTTAAATAGTAATTAAGCTGTCTTATGTACAAACCACGTTCAGCAGCAGGGAAGCCTTGATACATTTCCTCCTTCCGCCTCCCTCACCGTCGCACTGCAGGCATTTAAGATTTTGATGCTCTTTTGAGGATCGTCGGATTCCCTTTGACTATTTGCTAAATCTGGCTGGTTCAGCATGTTTCTGACTCAAGGTATTGGTCTTCCAGAAGCATTGTAAAAATGGTAGTTTGTTAAGAGTTTTATGTAAAGCAAGTTATGCTTAAAGCCAAAAGTTTTGAAGTCTTTTGGGTGGATTTCTTCTCCGCACTCCTTCCAAGCTTTGGTGGAATACTGTGCATTTAAGCTGTAGTCAAGCTGGAACTCAGAAGTGTGACTGACTGCTGTGACTGAACGCTCTGTCTGTGCATCTCAGTTCTGATTTACAATACTTTCCTCTGCTTCTGCTTCATCTGCCAGTCCTAACCTGCAGCTATGACCCAATCTTGTTTACATTTTTTAACAGTACGTGGTAGTAGCAAGAAATGACTTTAAACTGCACACTAGGAAAATTTATAGAGACTCATTAAGAAAAAGTGAGGTGCCGTCTGAGGAGTATTAAGATGTTAAATTCTCAGGAGATTTTTAAAAAGTAGAAGTGTACTAGTTTTCATGCTGGTTTTTTTAGAAGGAGATATGTCTTGAGAACTATTAACACTGTTTTTTACCCACTGTTCATTTTAAGTCTGACTTCAAAAGAGTATAGCAAATAGTTTGCTTTCAGCTTGTAGTAGAGTATTCTACTGTAAAGGTGAGGCTGATGATGGAGACACTTTCCAGTCTTGCTGCTTAGTGAGTAATAAGAGCTGATGCATCATGGTGCTTTCATCTTAAATCAAAACAAGAGCTTTTATTCTATGTACCTCTGTTCTGCCATTCATCATTAGACTCATTTAGCTAAATCATGTTTAAATTTGTATGCAAGCTCAAGACTGAGGTCACTTCACTTGTTCTATTTAAATAATTGTCTGGAGGATAACCAGTGTTTGCAAGTATTTTACTTCTAAATGTCTTTCTTTTGTGTTTATTTTTCAGCAACAACTTTCTTTCATCACATCAACTTACAGTATAGTACAATCTCAGAATTCTGTACAGGAGAGTCATGTCAGACCATGGCAGTGTGCAATACGTAAGTTGATATTTACAATTACAGGGTTTCCATGAAGTCTTCAGACTTGCTTGGGGGAGGATATTGGTATTAGGTGGCATTGGACAAGTGTTTTACAGCAGATCTCTACTTAGTGAGAATGTGGCAGCTGTACATCCTCTTCATTCCCCTCAGCAGTGAAGGGTGGTGGGAATCTGTTTGTGTGGAGGACTAGAAGGACGAGAACCTTTGACTGTTCTGAGATGGTTTTATAAGGTCAGATCGGAGAGGCAAATTATCCTGTATGTAGCCTGGGGAGAGGGGAAGAAGAGCAAGGCAAAACTGTACTTACTGGTAACAGTACTGGGATCCCATAGGAGGCCAGGGAGGATAAACGAATTGTGAAAGCCTTAGAGGGTGCTTTTGATAGCTGGAATGCTGACAGAGCACCAGGCTGCTGACGGATAACCTCTAGCCTGATGTGAGCCACTGGCTTTCTGCCCGAGTCCCTGGGCACAGAGGACACAAGTGGCAGCTTTGCAGAGAGTAAGGAAAACATTTTGGTTTGGCACTTTCCCCCTGTAGGACTTACTAGACTTTTTTTAACAATGACTAGCTGTCACTTATGAGAGAAAGCTTTGTAGTTTTACTGTACGTGGTGAATATGAGAAAAAGTTACCATAAACTCCTGCTCTTGATTAGCAGAGTCCAACATGATGGAATATGAGACCCAGTTGAGTATGAATAAGCCTGTTGTGTTGTGGAGTTTTTTCTCCAGCACATGTGTTGATAGTCCTTTTGTTTCCTCCTCTTGCATTTCCTGGGATTAATTTAGTTGAGATGGATTTTAAAACAGAAGACTGAGCAGTTAATGTTATAGCACATCAAACAAACATGCCAGGGAATGTATGTAACAGAACCAGAGCAATATATTGTATCTCTGACGATAATTACATAGTGCTTAGAAAGGAATCCTTGCTTAATGCACTGGGCTATTTTGTACACTTGAAATTAATATCAGGGGCTTTCTTTGAGAGCACTCTGAAGAATGCAAAGTGTATGGAGGATATTTTTGCATGTAGAAGTTGGAAAGATAACTGTCAGTAGAGAATTACAGGCCATGCTAGGGGCTTTGGAAGTAGGCTGGAACAGAAAGTAATAAATCTTTGCTGGACCCAGATTTTATCAAAAGCAGACAGCATGTCTCTAAATGAGAAATGGTGATCAGTAAGATGAGTATTTTGTTGACTCTTGCTCCCAAGCTTTCTCCTGTTTTAATTCCTGATTTAGCACTGGCTGTCCAAAGGTCTGAGTTTAACTGTTTATCCACTTGGCTGATGGGAAATAGTGGCTAAAAGGAGGTCATGGTAGGGAACCTATGTAAGTGTTGCTCCATTCTGCTCTAGTGAGTCTTAAACAAGAGTTCTCTGTAAGCAATTTATCCTGCAGAATAAAGAAAGGAAGTGCCTGTAGGCAGCTCCAGCTGTAGTCTGCATTTTTTGTGGTGAGGACCGATAGCAGAGTGTTCCTATCCTTTGTTTTGGGAAACTGAAAAATTGTGCTACTTGGGAATAACAGGAAGCTTGTCTACACTTGGGTGAAGCACTTGAAACGGTTTGTGTTTAGCTAAATCATAACAGCTTAAGTATCTTCCTGTACTTGGGGGCAGACGACTGATTCACGTTTGCAAACTGTAGGCTGCATATTTCATTCTTCTATCAAATGTGCAGGTCTATGAAAAAACTACAGAGGTGAGATGACCTAGCTGCCTACCTCAGTACAGTTCAGCTTTGAAGGCCTTGTTCAAAATTGTGTTCTCCAAATATCTCTAGTGACAACTTTGGATAATCCTTATGTTCTGCCCTTCCTAGCCCTTCCCTTTTGGAAGAGGTATGCCTAGGTGGAACATGGGGAACTGCCTCAAAGATACTCCTTTGTTCATATCCAGTTATGCAGTTATGACTCTGACAAAGCCACGTCTCACTTCCCAACTCCCTTTCTTTTTTTTGTTTTCCCCCCCTTTTTTTTTAATCTTACCCTAACAAAGTAAGGTAAGGACATGCTTATTGTGTTGGAGAAACACCAGCTGATATGATTTATTGTGCCTCTGACCTGTCTCCAGTATATAGAGAGTATCACCTCAACGTTAGAATCAGTTGTTGATTAACCTGATGGATGCTCCAGATTTGACCTTCTGTGGCTGTGATCTGTTTATTCAGGTACTTTGGAATAAAATAGCATCTACGTATATTAGATTTTTACAGAATTACGGTACCTTGGAATAAAGGCACAGTTTCCCATTTTTGTCAGTGCTGATTTCTTAAGTAGTTCAGTATGAAGGCCTGCATTCTGTTCCTCTCATGTTTTCCCTGCCTAGTTCTCTAAGGTGTGTTTTGGTTCTGGTCATACCTAAGGAAGGCTTTTTGTATTTATGGTGGAGATGCTGAAGTAACTGTCGAGAACAGGTTGTTTGTCAAGGTACTTTGCATTCAAATGCACTGCAAATACTCAGTCCTAAGTTTAGAGGACTTACTGGCAAAATAAATACCAGTTGCAGTTAAATATTTGAGGTAAGGTTTTAACATCTCAGAGAAGCCCCCGACAACTGACAAACTGCAGACAGATGCAGCTTTCAGCCCCTCTGTCAGATATATGAGACAGCACAGCCATCTGCACACAATGAGGAATGAATTTCTGCTTAGGGTTACTAAGAGACATCTGACCAAAACGTAAGTGTCCTTGTAGAACAGATGGAAGCATTTGCTGGCAAGGTGGGATAATGCCAAGAGAAATACCAAAATGGCCAGTTATCTCCAAAATATAACAAGGGTGGCACGAGTGTCACTTTGGGAATGACTTAATTTTGCTCATTGATGTTTATCACTTGCTGTGTAAAGCAGGTGCTATTACTTTTACACAGTATTTACTCTTTAGAATTAGTATGCTTTACAGCTTACTATTACACAAACTAGCTGTACAGCACCATGAGCTGTAAACCGGTTTTCGAGCTGACATGTGGGCAAAACTTCTCAAAAGTGCTGAACTGAGTGGAGTAACTAAGAGCATGTATAAGTGCTGTACACTAGGCTGAGACTACAGAACTCCTGTGACAGAAATGAAGGACGGATGCAAACCTCTAGGGAGCTCACAGATAAGAGAGAAAGGTCTCGTTTTGGTCCAATGAAATCTCTTTATTGATAATTCCTTATCACTCATTTTTTCTAATCTTACAGTCTCCTTTCTCATGTCTGCCTTGCCCTTAGTGTTTCTGCATATGTACTTCCTTTTAGAAATCGTAACTCAAACTTACATGTTTTGCATTTTCTTATATTTAAGTTCCCCTGGCTCTATGCTTCTACCTGGTGGCTCTTCTCTTCCACCCCCCACCCCCCACCCCCCCTCTAAACACTGCATTGCCCCTATCAAATGTACTGTAGTGCTGACAAGCACTACATTACTGCCCTTGCATTTGATACAATTTGCTACCCTGCTTTCTTCATAACCCATCTTTTGGTATTTCTAGCAGGACTGTCTCTCTTCCATTTTTAGTCCACATCATCTCCTCAGCATTTGCCTTTCCCTCCTTCCAGAAGCTTTTCTTACCCACTGATGTAACTTCTGGCCTGCCTTGGCTTCTACGTCATCGACACAAACCCAGAACATTTTAGAGGAAAAGGGATAAAACATGTACATACATTAAGATGCAGCACTGTGACTTCACATGTGTTATACTTGAGCTGCAAATTCCTCATGCTGTCCATATTGGGCAAGTATAAATCTGTCAGAATTTTACATAGGAAATAAAATAATCAAAATCTGTGTCATGCGAGCACTTTTTGAAGAGTGTCTTTAAGTGTCGTCATCTTGTCCCTTTTGCTTCCTGTCCATTGCCTAATATGGGACTGTACTGTCACAGTGCCAGCAGTGGAACACTCTTCGGCTTCTGTGCCCAACTGAGCCCTTCAATGGCCCCAACCTGCCTCCTATCTTGTTAAGGGAGATAACGCCAGCACAGGTGGGAGCGGCGTACCAGGTGTGAGGTGGTGGTGATGGCATGTCAGGAGCTCCTCTCTTCCTCCAAGGCCTGGGAAGACTCTGTTCACAGCACTTGAAATGTGAGGAAGACATATGATTCTAATCAACAGGACAACCCTGGTAGTTATCCATCCCCTTATGCTCAACGATTCTTCTTTTAAATCCCTATTTTGCATAATTAGCCTAATTTTCAAGGAAAGGCAAAAAGGGTATGCAGTGGGATGTTACAGCAGATTTATTCACTTATATTTTCATGTAAGTGAACTTGTACAGTTGCCAAACTGTTTCTTTCAACTAAAATCCAATTATTCAGATTCATTTTTTGCGCCTAAGGGCAACTCTAAACTATGCTTTCAGTCTTGCATTTGAGGATTTCTGCAGCATGAGAAAACTGCTGAAGTACAGACAGTCCAGTCTGCTTCTGCTCTTGGCAACAAGCATTGTCTTAAGACACAAAAATATGTCCAAGTTGCCTAGAACTGTCTTGTTCCAGCTTACTGCAGGACTAGACAAATGAGGTGGCTGGTGTTTGTGCCCTACGTTGTATAATTCCTTATATGTGGATTGTATAAAGGAAGTAAGCAGTGATGAAGAGCACAGTCTATGCCTAAGGGCCCAAATGCTACTCTTGATGCCTGACATAGCTCTACAAAGAGCCTTTAACCCCTGCTGTTTTCATCCACTTGCTCACCTTTTTATGCCCTTTTGCAGTCAGTCCTGCTCTCTCTAGTAAACCACAGAATGACCACGCACCACATGCTGAAAGCGAGCTGAAAGAAAAATTCTACATCTTGTGTCTGCAGAACTAGTTTTCAGTTGTCCTTCCTTTCAAAGTTTGAACTAATAATTTCTATGGCTTCCTCTTGTTTTCATATGGCTTGGGGCATGAACAGTGTCCTTAGTGTCTTCACCTCACCACCCTCAGGTCCCTAAAGAATCTTTTGGGGCAATAAAAACATATTGTACATTAAACCTTTTCTTTTGCTACTTAATATTTTTCTTTAGCTGCCTCAGGACTGTTCTGGCCAGTGTACATAAAACTTCACCCTGCAAGTGGCATGTACAGATCCTTCCAGTTTAATTCAGTCTGGTCCTGTTAGGCACAGAAAAAACTTTTAATCTTTATCTTCCATGCTAAAAAAAAGTGGCCAAAGGTGGCTAAGCATCACACTGAAGTGGTATTTTGTCTAGGGCTACAATGAGGCTTGTTTAGTGATTTGTATGAGCAATGTCAGATAACAGATCGTTAGCCAACAGCGGCAGAGTTGGAGCTGAACAGACAGGCAAAAAATGGTCCCTTGGCTTTATGGGCTCATGTTGGGTGGGGTGCCTTTCTAGCCAAGTTCTGACCACTTCCAACCTTGCTTCTGAAGGTAGTCAGCAAACCCCACCTACACTGTGTTCTGGGAAGACCAATCCGACAAAAGGATTTCTTATCAGTCCCATAATGGTACAGGACAACACCTGGAGCTTGGACTGTTTGAAGGAGGCGTTCAGGAGCTGGAACTCATGACACCTCTAATGTGACATCTGGGGTAAAAAAAAAAACCACCCCTAAAAACTCCTTTGCCAAATTCCTTATCTGTAAAATATTTCTCACTGTGTGAGCCTAATATGACAGATAGCTGCTCCTGGTAACAGTTAGAGGTGCTTTAATCAACCATGACTTAAAGGAGGAAAAAAAAAAAAAGTAACACACCTTCATTGCTTTTGTAGCCTTCAGATTCTCCATCAGGTGAGGAATGGCTGCACTTAATCAAGATGGTTATGACTAACTGATTGAACTATGGTTGCTTTTGAAGAGCCAGGCAATATGCTAATGTCTTCTGTTCCCTAAGATCCATCAGGATTATTCACCAGTGGCAGAGTCAAATGTAAATTCAGATGTGTTGGGGAGTCTGTAACCAAAGGAGCAGAGTTCTAAGACATGCTGGTAGGGATGTGCAGAAGGGTCCTGAAAACTTTCCTCAGATTGGATTTATAGTGCTTAAAAATGCTGCCAGTACTTCAGAGCACCAGCTTGAAAAAGCTGGTGGTTTGGAGCCACCTTCTGTCTCTCTAATAATATTACCCTACAAGACTAATTCATATTTTGTGGTGTTAAGCATCAGAAGATCGCCGGTTAATCACTGTGCAATGTTGCTGCCCTTTAAAAATAATTCTGTCATGCTTTCCTGTACAGTTCTATAGACTGTAAGTAAACCCTCGGTCTGTCATGGATAAGGAGTTATCTCTGCTCAGTAGAGCTCCGCTCTATGGAGACTCGTCAGCAGGCTGTCTGTGCTTCGTGCTACTACTGAACTGATGGGGAGAAATAAAACTGGGTAACAGAAATTCAAGGTTTTTGATGTAGAAAGATACCCTGAAGTGAATATCTTCTGTAGCAGCTAAGATGTATTTTGGTAATGTGGCAGCTGTTGTTTTATATTATTTAGACACTAACCTCTTAGAGGAATTGAGCTGAGGGCCAAGGTATAACATGGTGACACTGTCACTTCTCTCTACAGACAGTACTACTGGTATGATGAGCGGGGAAAGAAGATCAAGTGCACTGCTCCTCAGTATGTTGACTTCGTCATGAGTTCTGTGCAGAAACTAGTGACAGATGAGGACGTCTTTCCAACAAAATACGGTATGTCTGCTTTTGGACACATGCTTCCCATGCCTCTTTGCAGGTGCTGCAAGTAAGGTGAAAGCTGGCATTCAGCGTATGCATTAATACTGGACAGCTTTCTCATTTGTTTTATTTTTTTTCTTTTTTTAAGGGAGATTTTAAGTTTGGTTCATTCTTGCAGTAAGAAAGACTTGCACTGTTGGCACATGAACTGGGCTGAAAGGCTTACAATCCTTTCCCCTTGGCTTACATTTTGTCATCAGTACATCTTTTTCTTCAAGCATTTTGAGATCTTCTAGCCTGTATTCAGAGAGGATGAAAATTTGAAAACTGTCAGCACGTATGTACTCACTACAGCCTGCTGCTAGGAAAATTTAACCTTCTTCTTGCTCTATTTCCTTTAGAGCCCTGATGCATTAAAGGGGAAATAAATGGGATTGCCAGGAATGTGGCTTGTCTTCCTTGCCCAGCCAGGCCTTGTCTCTTGGATTGTTTGCAGTCTCCATTCCCTTCCAAAGATTAAAAAAGAATATGATATTTTTAAGAATCAAAAAGCTATGGGAAAGAAACTTTTAATTCAAATTTGTATCCTAACAAGACCACTACATGCAATGCCTTTGCTTAAGGGGAAAGAAATAGAGACTGTTGTTGTGGTAAGAGGACTTAAATCACGACTAAAAGCACCTGGCTTCCTGAGCCCTTTCAACAGATCATTGGAGAACCAGGACATTTCAGTATAGCAAACAGTAAGCTAGTAGCCTTTGCATAAAAGCATCTTGATCTGGAAAGAGGCCGCGCCTAGTAAGCCACCTGCAGCTGACCTTTCGTTTTGTTTTGTTTTGTTTTTAATACACTCATTCAAGGGCAATGAGGGCCCTTCATGCAAGTGATTTGTCCGTATGGTCACAGTGTACTTCAGACCAGTAACACACCTCATATTGTGCATCACGCACAGGATGGCAGGCATTGCTTTTGTGCTTGCCTCAGTTTCACTTTCAGGGTCACCAAAGTAGTTGTCTGATAATCGTCTTTTACTAGGCAGGCACAATAATGCTCCAGCAAGCACAGTGTCAGCTGCACCTGGTAGGGACACCCAGTATTTCACAGAATCACAGAATGGTAGGGGTTGGAAGGGACCTCTGGAGATCATCTTATCCAACCCCACTGCTTGAGTAGGGACACCCAGAGCAGGGGGCACAGGAACGCATCCAGGTGGGTTTTGAATGTCTCCAGGGAAGGAGACTCCACAGCCTCCCTGGGCAGCCTGTTCCACTGCTCTGTCACCCTCACAGGAAAGAAGTTTTTCTTCATATTGAGCTGGAACTTCCTGTGTTCCAACTTGTGCCCATTGCCCCTTGTCCTGTCGTTGGGCACTATTGAAAAGAGCCTGGTCCCATCGTCCTGACACCCACCCTTTTAGAAATTTATAGGTATTGATGAAATCCTCCCTCAGTCTTCTCTTTTCCAGACTGAGCAAACCCATGTCTCTCAGCCTTTCCTCATAAGGGAGATGCTTCAGCCCCCTGATCTCTGCTGGACTTGCTCAAGCAGTTCCACATCCCCCTTAAACTGGGGGGCCCAAAATTGGACACAGTACTCCACGTGTGGTCTCACTAGGGCAGAGTAGAGGGGGAGGACAACTATTTCCTTCCATTTCTTTTCCCATTTGATAGAATTCAGCAATGAAATGAGGGAAGTAATTTCATACAGTTAGTCAAACTGCTGCACACTACCAAGGCCTGGGTAGCTTAGCTTCCGTTTCAGGATCTGTGAATTGGTCTCCCAAGCATTATGTACTTCCAGGGGAAAAATCTGCTACTCCTGGACAAACTAGATAAGGACGCAGAAGAACCTCACATTATTTTTACAGCCAGTGACAAAAAAATGTGGCTTTAAAGAATGATTACACTTGCTTCCTGATTTTTGAACCCCTAGGGTTTAAAACTTACTTAACTTCAAATGAAAAAGCTAAAAACCTCCTTAGATTCTTCCCCTGAATTCCTGTGAAAAGAACAAGTTGAGAGGATGTTGAGAGCAAATTGAGGCCCCATGAGCTGTCTGCTGTACAGGGGGGCTGGTTGCTCTTAACCACAGCTCAGCCCAAATAAATGCTGCTGTGGGGCTGAAGGTGAGCAGCTGGAGCTATCATGGTGTTTCTCTGTCTTTCTTTCAGGCAAGGAATTCCCAAACTCGTTTGAGTCTCTAGTGAAGAAGATCTGCAAGTACCTGTTCCATGTGCTGGCCCATATCTACTCCTCACATTTTAAGGAGACTTTGGCACTGGAGCTGCACGGACATTTAAACACACTCTACACACACTTTATCCTATTCATCAGGGAGTTCAACCTCGTGGACCCTAAAGAGACCACCATCATGGACGACCTCACAGAGGTCCTCTGCAGCAGCAGCGGGAGCAGCAGTAACGGGAGTGGCAATGGGAGCAGCAACAGCGCAGGAGCACAGAACCACGTGAAAGAGAGATGAGCCCTTCTACAGGATCAAAACTAACATTAAAAACAATATTATATATTCTGTGTGTATGTGTATGTATATGTTCAGATATACATACAGACATATACAGCAATGAAAGCTGAAAGAATTTATGCTGCCACCACAGGACGTGTAGTCGTATGGGACTGTATGGAGCTTTGGGTTAATGCGCCACCTGGCGAGAAGTTGCACCAATTTATTTTTTTTTCTGTCCACTCTTCCTTTCACCTATTCAGATGGATGATGAGTGCTGTTTTTAGAGAAGAGCCAAGCTTGAGAGTGGGGCCACTCTTGGGTTTTTTTTGGGTGTTTTTTTTTTTGTTTGTTTGGTTGGTTGTTTTTTTGTTTTTCTTTCTTTGGTCTTGAGTGCAAGCCCTTTGTCTTTCTAGGACGGCGGTCCTGCCATTTAAAAAATATCTATTATATTGTAAGAAATAACTTTTACTTTGAAGTGGCTTAAAATTCAGGTTTGTTTTGGGGGGTGGTGGTGGTTTTTTGTTTGGTTTTACATAGACTGCCCCTTACCCTGCCAAAAACGCCCCAGTTGAGTGCATGTTGCCTTTTGTTAGCTTGGAATGGGAAGAAGCTCCTGGCTTGACTAGAGTAGCAACGACGGGCTTGCTACATGTTGAAAGCAGGCACGATTCTCCAATTGTGCCATCTACCTGGTTGCAACATGTGAACGTGCAAGAGGATCCACAAGCCTTTCTGCTTATTGCTCCTACAACATATATACTCTTTTCTCTGCTCCCCTGCCTCCTCTTTTCCCAGGCACATCCCTACAAATAAATAAAAAGAGTAAGATCACTGGAGTCCAAAACCCACATGCAAGAGCCACCACCATTTGCTTCCCACTGAACAGAGGCCCGGGGAGGGGGGAGAAGGGTGCGTTGAGTCAGTCACCGCCTGTGCTAGAAAGATGGCTGTTGGCATAAAATTATATTGTTGGCTTATTTTAGTTCATCTGTTCTATAATAATAAAAACAAATCTATCTGCCATAAGCTCTGTTTTTGTGTTTGCAGCGTCAAAAATTAGTGGAATCCACCCATACAGCTTGCCTTTCACCACTGAATGTTGTTGGTCCTGCCCTCAACCAGCTTTATAAATAATTGTTTGTATTCCACCCTGTAATCTTATATTTATAATCAACTCCTTTCTCTTTCTGGTAGGGCTAGGAACCTCCTTCCCCAGGTAATCTGAAGGTAAGCACTCTGAGAGAAGCAACACTTGGAAAGGAGCAAGTGTCCTGTTTGTACATACTTGAATTCTGCAAATGCAGTGGGCTCCTGGATATTTTGTGGCAAATATTGTATCACAGTATCTGTGGATACAGTACTGTATCAATAATGTGTCTGGACGGTGATATTACTCTTTCTTTCACATTGTCACTGAATTCTTGCAGTCAAGTGTTTCTAGTTGGGAAAAAGCCAAATTTTACTTCCAACTGTGCTTCTGTCAGATCCGTGGCAGCCTCTGAGAATTGTTTGTTACTGGTTTTGGTCGTTATCCTGAGGTACATACATCATTAATAACTGACCTGGCAAGAATCCTAGAAGGTTTTCCTCAGTGAGCTCTGTAACTGTAGTCGAGTCAGTAGAGAGAAAAGGAGAGCAGGTGCAAAGAAAAGAGGAAAAGCACAGGGCTGGGGGGAAGCAGGAGCAAGAAAGGAGGGGAAAAAAAAAAGAGAAAAAGCACAAGCAAGGGAAAAAAGCTTGCGAAGAAGCATGCAAGAGCAACAACAGATAAAGGAAGAAAAAGGTGCAAGTGAGAAAAAAGGAGCAAAAAGGCGCAAGCACCAGGAAAAGGGAAGTGGAGGAGTGAGAGAAAATGACCTCGAACATTGTGAGCCTAGACTTGTCCCACGTTGTGTTTCCAGATTGTGGGTGCCTTCTGAACCTGCAGGCAAATGTGCTGGAGTCTTGCTGACTTGCTCCCCTGGGTGCTGGTAGCCCAGGCTGTTCAAGAGCACATGTTCCCCACCATGTCCTCGTGCCGTGGCCTCCATATGCAGGCGAATATTCCCATTTGGTCACGCCGCTGCCAGCCTTTCCATTCCAACTGCCTACACTAATGTCTAAAGGGAAAGCCAGAGGTGAGCAGCCGCTATCAGAGTAGTGCCAGTTGTAAGACCCCGTGTTACTTGCAGTGAGAGCACACAGTAGGGTTCAAGGTAGTAGCGAGGGCAACAACCCAAACCCAAGTATTTCTGGTAATTTATTACCTATTTTTAAAAATGCATTTGCAGTCTTAATTCTAAAAGACCACTTAGAAAAGATACACATTTGGGAAAGGTTTGACTTGAATGAGAGGCAGTTCAACTCGCTCTGGAAAGACTAACTTCAAGACTAACTAACTCCAAAGTTTCCAATCACAACACAGTGATATCTGTATGAAATGCAAGGGTGCCCATACCTTAGCTTCCCATAGGAGAACCGACAGACTTCCTCGTAGGAAGTCTGGGAACCCATGCATTGATGCAAAGCAGCAACCTATTAATTCAGCTACCAGGAGAACATTACCTCTAGAAGAGTGTGATGCTGTTGGTGGCAGCTCTCCTGTGTTTACTCTGCAGACATTTGATATTCCTAAAAGCATAGATGCTTCATCTAGAAGCATAATTTCTTTTTTATATTTAACAACCCAGTAACAAGAACACAAATAATTAATCCTATTTTAGTGTAGCTCAGCTCATTGGTTATAGAAGTGGACATAAGGAAATCACTGAAATAGTGCCAACACTAACGTTCTTGTCAGGAGTAAATGTGACTGTAAAGCTCAGCCTCAAGGCATCCAAGCATATTGCAGAGGTTACTGAAGTATGCTGCAGTAACATTAGGTGTAGAAATGCCATGACATCTTCAAACGCTGCTTGGTTGATGCCTGAAGCCTGTCAGTGCCAGTCTATGCTTGCAGCATGTCACTGACAGGCCAGGCTGTTAGCACTGAGCCTGACTCCCCGGTATCTAAAAGACAGGCTTAGGTCGTCTAACACTGAGGAAATGGTCATATTGCTGCTTTGAATGGGTTTTGTAAGGTGTTTAAAGCACTGTGAGAACAACAGAGGCGCCTTAATTATGCTACATTCAACCCAACCCTAAAAATGGTGATGGTCTAAGTCCATTTTTTAAAGGTTGCTAAATAAATAAAACAAAAATAAACACCAAAACAAACAAAAAAAACCACAAAATGCCCCAGGAAAAAATAACCAAACACTGTTATCAGAGTCTCAGCTTTACAGCTGCCATTGCAGAATGCCTTAGCAACTTTCAGGCCTAAAACCATGGCAATGAGCACCAGCCATCACAGCACTAACGTCTTTCCCTTAAAAACCAACAATCGCCCTATGCATGTTTTGTAGAATTGTGCTCCTGAGGTCTGGTGCTCTGGACACACGAGTGATGTGCCAAAGCGCTGAGGTGGCATAACTTTTAGCTTGCTATAACGTTTTACCCCCTTACTATAAATGCCTCCCCCCATCCCGTCATTATCAGTGACTCTCTGAGGTTGCAGCGTCCTTAGGAAATTGAAGCATAAGTGCCCGTTTTAAAAAAAAAAAAGGAGGAAACCAATGCCTTCATACAGCCCCCCGGAATATCCACCAGCAGCAGGTAAGCAAGCACCAAGCTCAGCAGCTTGTGTCCATTACGTGGGCTACCTCTGGCCATTCACGGGGACCAGATGCAGGAACAGGGCCACCAAGTCTTCCGCACAGAGAACTGTCCAGCTTTACCACTGACTGCGAGGCAAGGAAGCTGTGCAGAGATCACGGGCCCAGTTTAAACCCCAATGCTAAGAACAGTCCTGATGTGGCAAGCTGTAAACTGAGCCAGGCATCTTCTACTTCAGCCCAGCAAAATCAGAGCTACGTCCTTCTTTCTTGCCAGTAAACTGCAGAAAGTTATCCAGTCTGAGATCCCACAGAGCACTCATTTTGTGTATTAGTAACAACCTTTTAACCAAGAATTTTGAGAAAATTGACCTTGTTTCTTATGGAACACTTTCTGACGCGAAGATCTGAGAAGGGAGAAGGATGTGTTCTAGCTCTGAGGTAGCACCTGTTCTGGCCAAACATGGGCATACCGAGGGGCTCCTGGAAGGGCCTGGGGGCTAGAGGTGGGTGCGGTTGGGTAACAATGTGCTCCTGCACATTTGCAGAAGACTAAAAGACTGTCACAGAAACAAGCAATCTCATAAAAGAACAAGCCAACTTTATGAGCACTCACTCAGTATGCTGATCTCATACAAAGCCACGCTTCATCAAACAAGCCCTTACGCACATCTGCCACGTAACTTGCCCCAGCCAATCTTTAGCTCGCCATTTCAGCTGTTAACAGAGCAACTCAAATCCAGAAATACTCTTCTATTATCTAAACAGAGGACAGAGGAATAGGTTGTTGTTTTATTCTGTTCAAACCTACTAAACAAATGAAACCAATGGTCATGTCTGTAGCACAAATGGCAACCCCAGTCAGTTTAAATCTAGCGCTAATGCCTGTGTGCTGGCAGGAGTCACAGCAGCGTTCTGTACCGCTGAGTTACCCATGCTGCTGTGGCAATACTAGTGCCTGAATACAAGCTCAGTACCTGAAGGATGTACTTCCAGATCTGGTACCATTACGTGATAATAGCAGTACGCAGTACAGACAAAGCCCAATATCCCTAGTGGAACTGATGATGACATCAAGTGAGAAAACCACCAAACAAACAGCTGGAAAAAACCCCTCTGTGTGCTGATGGGGTCTCCATTCTTTTCATGGACGGAAGAACTGTTCTGGTTGTGACAGCTGACATGAACAATAAGACTTTTGAAAGCTAGGTTAGCATGTGATGCAGAAAAAACAGAAATTGTTGTGGCCAAGCACTTGGATGAGAGAACATACATTCAGAGAGCTTTGCCTAACAAAAAAAGAAAAAGAACTAGCCCCACTTCTCTATGTGTTGTCACCTGCTAATTCTTTTTATTATATCTAAAAAAAAGAGGCATTAAAATACTCTGATGCGTTCCCATACACCAGCGCAGTTAACATTCTCTCACAAAGTGGTGCAACATCCCTTACATAAAACTCCTCCTTTCAATGGTCTCTGGGATAATTCAAAAGAAAAGGTACAAACAGCCTGGGCTACAGCCCCATTCCACTCAGTGGCGAGCAACCCTCTGCAACACCAGCTCTGCTACAAAAAGGTCAAATGCCATCTCACAGAGGACTTCAGCTCCTGTGAAACCATGCTTCACCTGACATCAGTAAGGCTTAGATGACACCTGTCCTGAAGCAAGTGCTGCCCTCAAGGGCTGCAAAAGGAAACCAAACTGGCCCTTAGCACCAGCCAGTAGTTTAACTACCACACTGAACCAATGAAATGGTCTGGGGTTCCCCCAGAAGGGCTTTAGTGCAGAGGTACAAGAAGTTGAAGGTGAATCCTCAGTCTGGTAAAGAAAAGAAAGGCTGCACAGGTCTGCAGCACCACACACCCAGGAGACCCCCCCCTAAGAGCACACAGCGGTTACAGAGTCCTGTTCTGCTTCCTTCTGTATGGACTGAATTCCTTTAGGAAAGACTTATACTTGAAGGCTCTATTTCCAAGCAGATGAGATTTCCTAAATGACCTTCCCCCCCAACCCCAACTGCACTTGATCAAGCATCAAACACAAAAACCTGACTTCCCATAGAATTCATTCCCAAAACCAGTTCAATAAATATTCTTTCTGTTTCTGAGCATCAAAGCTTATGGAGCAGTTTGGGTAGAAGAGGTAACTCTCATATAAAGTCTGGTACGCAATGAATAGCCATTAATACAGAAATTCCTCCCAATTCTCTGTCCTGGCCAATCTGGGTTGGTTTTCTTTTTTGTTTTATTGCAAGCTAATGCTAGAGTCTTTACTGCCTCTGTCATGACAGAGGGCAGAGAGGCAGACAGTATGCCTGGTTTTGGATGACTAAATGTAAGCGATCATTTTACTTTGCAAGGTGGAAATACATTGGTTTTTACAGTCTTCTGTAACAAATCTGGGGACACTAGTCTTGCAGACAGCCAGAATACTTACATCTGCCTATTAGAAGAATTTACTTTCATGAATAAGGAGAACCCTGTGCTTGGCTCCACTCAAAAAGGATAGTCCAGACCAGAACTGGAAACTGATATAGAATAATCCAAGATTTTTACATTTACATGAAGTCTATATAAAACCTGTAACACAAAGAACTCTGTGTCCTTTTCAGCCAGGTTTACTGACACTCAACAATTTAGGAAGGTTAATTTCAGTCCTTGTGGCTATAAAACCTGCCTCAGGAGGAGTGAATGCGGGAAGTGGAAGACAAATTGTGCCTAAAGACCCCCTGTATGCACTGCAGCAGAACTGTGGAAACTTCAGCTACTTTAAGAACATTTTCAAGAGAGCGCAAATAATAAAAAATGTCTTTGAATAATCTTACCAGTTTAAAAACTGTTTTAAACTGGCTTAAATGAAATATACAGAACAGGTGATGTGCTATGATCAGAATGTCATGGTCCCAGCATGTGAAAAGGACGGCAGCTCGGACATGTAGTTCCCAGCAAATCTTAAAATGAGATGTGCATCGAGACCTTAATATTATTCATCACTGTGAATTCATTCACTGTCATACCAGTGACACTTATGATCTGCAGAATGGCAAAGAACCAATACTTCCTTGAATTTGCATTTCTTGACCCAAAAAGGTTTGTGCAGGGAGTCCCCCACTTCACTCCCAAAAGGATGACATTAGGAAGTAGAGAGCAGAAGGTAGTAGGGCACTGCAAACCAATATTTGTTGGCATCCTGCTGCCAAACAGAAATCACAGGTTGAAACCCAGTTACTTGGGAAAAGTCAGATGAAATCTACAGAGCAAAAGAAAGCAGTCACACAGTTCCCAGCTGAACAGGTAAGGCTCCTTCCACATGAGATTTAAACCACAAAGCCACAACTTGAGTTCAGGGCTTAAGCCAGATCAGTTCAAGCCCACACGAAGCTCAACACTGAGGCACCAGAAGACTGCATCACCTGAATCACAAAGCCTGGCCCCATGCAATCAAAAGCAGTTCTGCAATGGATGTTCAGCACAGAGACCCATGGCACATAAATGTCCTGCACTCCCAAACCCAAACTCCCCATTACACACCGTGACGGACTGAAGGTCGAAAGCCACGCTTACAACATGCTGCAGGAAAGAACAGGAGGTGCTCAGGAAATGATCAGTACCTGCCTTGCTCCAAATCAAGCAGGCTAACTGGCAAAGGGAATCATGCCATGCTGTGCGTGCAGATAAGGTAGCTCAAGCAAAGCCACTGAGGGGGGAACGTATGTTTTGCAGACCTTCATGGGAACACAGCCTGAGATAGGCTGTAATCGCTCTTCGCCACTCACAGTCGCATTGATCTGTCTGTGCTTGGGGGCCAAACCAGAACTGCTACAAACCTGTGGGTGCTGTTAGGACTGGATAGGACCCAAGTGCTGGTCTTGTGGACTCCTGTTGGTGCCTGGCTGACGGCTGGTTTGACGTCTTCACAAACCTGGCCCTGCCACACAGATGTTCACAGACCATTGTGGAGATCAGGTACCCTGGAATCACCTTTCTTCTGCTTACCTCAAACCACTAAGCTAAATTTAGTAACAAGATGGCAACCCTTGTGAATGAAGTTAATCTTGTGCCACAACCACTGCTTAAATGTGAAAGCACGACAAACACTCCAATTCATCAAGGAATTTTGATTGGATTAGAAGCCCTCTGTGCTTCATTATAATCTCCCTGATGAAGGCAAAAAGCAAAACTAGAGCTGGAGAAGAAAGATTAAAAAACCCATTATACTGGTTTAATTATCTGTTATTACTGGATTAACATTAATTTCTGATCCAGGTGCTCCTCAGATAAATAGGTCAGGTGGTTTATAAGAGAGTGGTTTTATTTTGCAGTGAAAGACTTCTGGCCCATTAAAAAAAGGCCATGGTTTCATTTTGAGCCAGATATCCAAAATGAAGAAAGCTTAAGCAACACTCCATCTGCCTGTCCCTTCTTTCTTGCCTACCCCAGACTTTTGAACTGCTGGCTGATTTCAACCAACCTGGAAGACAGGTAGGTGTCTCAATGCAATTAGGAAGTTTCTACAAGTTTTGCAGAAACAAGCAACCATCACAAAGGATGAGAGAGCCTGTAAATGAACCCTTAAGTTTCCTGAGCAGGGAAAAAATTGCAACCTGTGCTCCCATGTTACCAGATGCCAAAGAACCTGCACAAGGACACAACACTCATGAAAGTCCCCCAACACAAAGGGACAGAAGAGCTCAGAATCAACTACAAATTTTACAGATCTAGCTTCTGAAATGCAGGCAGTTGTTTCACTGCTTGCACAACTGGGACAGGGGGCATGATCCAGACTTCCTCTGCAGTCTCTCAGTTTGCAGATAGCCTGCTAGATCTTAGTACTATTCTACAAGAGACAGAAGAAATGCCAAAATAACTTTTCTTTCATTATCAAAGAAAGTAACGTAGCATTTGCATGTGAAAAGAGCTACTCTAAATTGCTGTGCTGAGAAATGAAAGAATGTGTCTTTAGCAACAGGCCACTGAGGAGGTTTGCAGACCTGCTCACTGGAATGTGCTGTTACCAATCCAGGTTATCATCTGGATTCAAGTTCCAGCCCAAGAGTCGTAGCTTTCATGTGCTACTGAAATAAGCCCAATAACATGCCACAGTATTTACCTGCCCAGGCTCCTGTGGTAGCAGGCTCTACTTCACCTTTCCCTTTGAGAAGGACTAGATTTTGCATGGTCCTTCCCCTCATGCAAACAGACTGATGTTTGGCTGTGTCCCTGTCACACCCAGACTGAATGCTGTCACGTCTCTGCAAAGCTATGTAGAAGCTACACAGGCTTGACAGAGGCATATCCACACCTCTCTTTCATGCTCTCCTGTCTCTGCATAGTACAACTGACAGCAGCCATGTGGTACAGCCTGTAAAAGTCTTCAGGAAGCAAAGCGAAAAGACAGTGTCTGCTACCCAGACCCCTCTGACGAAGGTCCTGCATTCCAGACATTGTTATTCTCCATACTAGCTAATCAGCAGGGCATCATACAAGGCCCAGCGCTCAATCCACGAGGCACGCAGCGGCAGCAACAGTAAGTCCTGTGACTGGGCGCTAGATCGGGGTAGAAAAAGGGGTTTCCTGTGCCAGGGAACCCAATAAAGAGCCCAGTGGGGCCCTCGCGCCAAAAACAACCGGCTGCTCTCGCAAGCGAGGCAGACAGGGCTTGGGCGTTGCTGGGGCAATGGCGGGAGATTTAAATGCAGAGATCCCGGATGCAGCAGTGATGTGAGAGGTGGAGGGGTAGCCTTGTATGTTAGAGGGTGTTTTGACTGTCTAGAACTCAACGATGGTAATGATAAGGTTGAGTGCTTATGGGTAAGGATCAGGGGGAAGGCCAATAAGGCAGACATCCTGGTGGGAGTCTGTTATAGACCACCCAACCAGGATGAGGAGAAAGATGAAGTACTCTACGAGCAGCTGGCCGAAGTCTCACAATCTCTAGCCTTTGTTCTCGTGGGAGACTTCAGCTTACCAGAGATCTGCTGCAAATACAACACAGCAGAGAGAAAGCAGTCTCAGAGGTTCCTGGAGTGCGTGGGAGATAACTTCCTGATGCAGCTGGTAAGCGAGCCAGCCAGGGGAGGTGCCCTGCTGGACCTGCTGTTTACAGAGAGGCCTGGTGGGTGATGTGGTGGTTGGAGGCTTTCTTGGACTCAGCTACCGTGACATGATAGAGTTCTCGATTCTTGGAGAAGTAAGGAAGAGGGTCAGCAAAACTGCTACCCTGAACTTCAGAACGGCAGACTCTGGATTGTTAAGGAGTCTGGTTAACCGAGTCCCTTGGGAGGCAGTCCTGAAGGGCAAAGGAGTCCAGGAAGGCTGGATGTTATTAAAGAAGGAAGTCTCAAAGGCGCAGGAGCAGGCTGTCCCCATGTGCTGTAAGTTCAGCAGGCGGGGAGAAGACCGGCTTGGCTGAATAGTGAGCTTTGGCTGGAGCTCAAGAAAAAAAGGAGAGCTTACCGCCTTTGGAAGAGGGGCAGGTGACTCAGGAGGACTACAAGGATGTTGTGAGGTTATGCAGGGAAAAGATTAGGAAGAAGGCGGCCAAGCTGGAACTTAAACTGGCCACCACCATTAAAGATAACAAAAAATGTTTTTATAAATACATCAGTGACAAAAGGAGGGCCAGGGAGAATCTCCCTCCTTTGCTGGATGCAGAGGGTAACCTTGTCACAAAAGATGAGGAGAAGGCTGAGGTACTTAATGCTTTCTTTCTCTCAGACTTTAATAGTCAGACTGGTCATCCTCGGGGTTGTCGGGCCCCTGTGCTGGGACATGGAGATAGCATGCAGAATGAAGTCCCAGTTGTTGAAGAGGTGGCAGTCACCGACCTGCTCCTTCACCTGGATGTTCACAAGTCCATGGGGCCGGATGGGATCCACCCAAGGATACTGAGGGAGCTGGCAGAGGAGCTCGCCAAGCCACTCTCCATCATTTATCAGCAGTCCTGGTCAACCAGAGATGTCCCAGATGACTGGAAAATGTGACACCCCTCTACAAGAAGGGTCAGAAGGAGGATCCAGGGAACTACAGGCCTGTCAGCCTGACCTTGGTGCCGGGAAAGGTCATGGAGCAGATCATCTTGAATGCCGTTTTGTGGCATGTGCAGGACACCCAGGGATCGGGCTGAGCCAGCATGGGTTTATGAAAGGGAGGTCCTGCCTCACTAACCTGGTCTCCTTCTATGATAAGGTGACCCGCTTAGTGGATGAGGGGAAGGCTGTGGACGTTGTCTACCTGGACTTTAGTAAGGCCTTTGACACTGTCTCCCACAGCATTCTCCTGGAGAAGCTGGCTGCTCACGGCTTGGACAAGTGCACTCTGCGCTGGGTTAAAAACTGGCTGGACGGCCGAGCCCAGAGAGTGGTGGTGGATGGAGTCAAATCCAGTTGGCGGCCAGTCATGAGCTGGGTTCCCCAGGGCTCAGTGCTGGGGCCGGTCCTGTTCAATATCTTCACTGATGATGTGGATGAGGGGATTGAGTGCACCCTCAGTAAGTTTGCAGATGACACCAAAATGGGCAGGAGTGTCAATCTTTTCAAGGGTAGGAAGGCTCTGCATAGGGACCTGGACAGGCTGGATCATTGGGCTGGAGCCAACAGTGTGAGATTCAACAAGGCCAAGTGCCGGGTCCTGCGCTTGGGTCACAACAACCCCATGCCACACTACAGGCTTGGGGAGGAGTGGCTGGAGAGCTGCCTGGAGGAAAAGGACCTGGGGGTGTTGGTTGACAGCTGGCTGAACATGAGCCAGCAGTGTGCCCAGGTGGCCAAGAAGGCCAACAGTATCCTGGCTTGTATCAGGAATAGTGTGGCCAGCAGGAGCAGGGAGGCGATTGTGCCCCTGTACTCGGCACTGGTGAGGCCGCATCTCGAGTACTGTGTTCAGTTTTGGGCCCCTCATTGACGACATTGAGGTGCTGGAGCATGTCCAAAGAAGGGCAAAGTTGGTGAAGGGTCTAGAGAACAAGTCTTATGAGGAGCGGCTGAAGGAGCTGGGGTTGTTTAGTCTGGAGAAGAGGAGGCTGAGGGGAGACCCTATCGCTCTCTACAACTACCTGAAAGGAGGTTGTAGCGGGGTGGGGGTCGGTCTCTTCTCCCTAGTAACAAGTGATAGGACAAGAGGAAATGGCCTCAAGCTGCGCCAGGGGAAGTTTAGGTTGGATATTAGGAAAAACTTCTTCACCGAAAGGGTTGTCAAACATTGGAACAGGCTGCCCAGGGAGGTGGTGGAGTCTCCATCCCTGGAGGTATTTAAAAGAAGGGTAGACGTGGTGCTTGAGGATATGGTTTAGTGGTGGACTTGGCAGTGATAGCTTGGCGTTTGGACTTGATGATCTTAAGGGTCTTTTCCAACCTTAACGATTCTATGATTCTATGAAACCACCATAGTATGACTGATCCCCAGCTGCTTCACATACCAACTTACAGTGTCACCCATTTTCTGCCTTGCTACAGGATTTTTGCATGCCACACGCGTCATCTTGTTTCTCCACCCCTCTCTTGTGGAGAGTGGTGCAGCAGCAGCTGCGGAAGCAACAGGAGGACTTGGGAGTTTATCTTCATACAAAACACACTAGTAACATGCAAACCACACTGTCCATACTTGCAAGTGACATCATGACACTTGGTTCTACCTATTACCACTCACACCTCAGAGGCTGCAGTAACCTTTTACACTGGACATGGCCAGTGCTGATGTGTAGGTTCTGGCCAACTCCATCCTACTGCAGCCCATCTCCCCAGGAGATAGAGCAGGCAAGTGCAAGCAGAAACTGTACATGAACACAGCCTGGGGTGAACTAAACAGAGACCAAGCACAAACTACACGCACGGCTTAACAAGTGTTTATTCCTTTCTATTACATGACAGTATAACTTTAGGAGACCAAAACTCTCTCCCCCTTTCCCAAATAAGATCCTTTTGCAGCAGTGGCCTTCATTTGGGCTTGCAGATCCTGGCAGGCTCTCCTCTTTCTTCCCTTTTCCTAAAGTGAACTTGCCGTGCAACTCCACTGAAATTTGAGATCAGGGTTGTATCTGCTTTCATACCTCTGTATGATCCTGCAACCCACATACTTCCAAACCTATCTGGCAGAACTACTGTTAGAACTATTTTTTTTTTTAATTAATGGCTGTAGCTGGCCCTTGGTTGGGTAACTAATGAAAACCAAGCCCTCACATGCTAGCATCATGATTAAAAACTAGAGCTAGTATGTCAAACAATTAAAATTGCTCTTATACCGAGAACTTTTCTAAAGGTTTTCATTCTTCTACAGTGTAAATCGCTCAGGTTAGACCATCATATAAACTCAGCTGAAGTTTACTGGTTTAAAGCAAGTCCAGTTCCATTTATAAGACTCTTCATGTCAGGGTCAGAAGGGAACACTGCCAGCTACTGCTCTGAACTCCCAGGTACCCCAAGCCACAACAACAGTCTCAAAGAATCCTGTATTTTGCAACGTTGCTTAGAGAATTCTCTGAGCAACACAGTTTTGTTCTCTGCTTCAAGTTGACAGCTAAGCCAAAACCCAAACATTTTCCCTGGAACTATTTGATATTCCAGCAGCTATGTCAGCTGCAGTACTCTGAACTGAGCACACGCCACAGCAAAAGGAAAGAATAGCAGGGCAGAAGTACAACCTGGAGCCAGAAGTATTGCGCATTCAGTGTCAGATTTACAGCTAGTTTAACCCAATGAGGCCATTGGCCTTGTACAGATTTCTACCAGCTGAAGCAACAACTATCAGTCTGTCTTGAAATACTTCTTACTAAGTTCCCTTTCTCTGTCTTACTGCCATTGCCATGTTGATTTGACCAACTAAATCTACTCAGTCTTTTCTAATGCATTTCTAATGCACAGACATTATTGGTCCTCTTTTAAATATCAAGCAGTATAGACATGATTCCTCCTTCCCTCAATGTTGATTTGTGTCTCAGTTGTCTGAATTGACACAGGCAGCTCCCTGATGGGAGTGGCTATGGGGAAGCCTGTACTGCTACTTCCTATGAGTACCTCTTCCTAGGACGGGGCCAGAAACACACACACAGTCTCCACATGCTCCTTAAAAGAATGGCCTAACACTGGCCTAAGACTGTGTTTTTCACTGCCTCCTTTAAACCATCTCCCTGACTGATACACTTCCCCAGAGCAAGGGAGGTGCAGCATGCTGTATGGGCACACACCCTGCAGAACACGCAAGTCCGGGAGCTTGGATGCACACTGATAAAAGGCTGCAGAGACAGGTAGGTACTGCATTCCTGATGCATAGCAGGATGGAGGCCAAGCCAGAGCACAGCATGGATTGGCTGGGGATTGCACAGGCACAGCAAGATCTATACTTAAGTCCAAAGTCTCTCCTTGTAATCATCCTCTTCTCCCTCACTGACTTGCGGATCAAGCGTACCTGAGTTCAGGGCTTAGTTCAGCTACTACAAGCACTACAGTAACATGGGATTTTCAGAGGGTTTGAGAGTTGCTTAACTATGCTCCCACAGAACGGTGGGAAAAAATTAAGCTGCCACTTAAAAATCTCAGCCATGGTACCTGAACTAACCACTAGAACCAATTCCTTTATGCAAGGCAAGGTGCTACAGGTTCAAAGATGTTGGAAATCCAAAGAGTGCCCTCACACTACCTAATACCTAACCAAGAACTGGTGTATCATCACCACCCTCAATGACTCAGCCCTTAAGTGGGGATACCACTTGGTAAGTACACAGAGCACTGTGCAACTGGACAGCTTGTAGCCATGCCACTCTGAATCCTAATGGTATCAGAGGGACCTTCATCAGCCAGAGAACTTGCTAGTTCTCTCTTTACCTGTGCGCCTCCCTGTTTTCTGCCAGGATACAAACCTTATATATGCCAGGATTTTATAGGGAACAAGAAGTAGAAGACCACAGGGTTGCTCAGACTTCCCCTACTGACCCATGCTCCCATTTGATCGCAGAATCACAGAATCACAGGTTGGAAGGGACATCAGGGATCATCTAGTACAACCTTTCTAGGAAAAGCACTGTCTAGACAAGATGGCCCAGCACCCTGTCCAGACAACCCTTAAAGGTGTCCAAAGTGGCCGAGTCGACCACTTCCCTGGGGAGATTATTCCAATGGTTGACTGTCCTCACTGTGAAAAATTTCCCTCTGGTGTCCGACCAGAATCTCCCCAAGAGCAACTTGTGTCCACTCCCCCTTGTCCTCTCCATGTGACTCAGTGTAAAAAGGGAGTCTCCATCTTCTTTGTAGCTGCCCCTTAAGTACTGGTACACGGTGATGAGATCCCCTCTGAGCCTCCTTTTCTCAAGGCTGAACAAACCCAGTTCTCCCAGCCTATCCTTGTATGGCAGGCTTCCCAGTCCTTTGATCATCTTGGTGGCCCTTCTCTGGACCTAGATCTTCTTGATCTAGGCTTCTTATCTTAAATTGTCTTAGGATAAAGTGAAAGACTCGTTAAAATTTACCCCACCAATGAGGAAGACACCTCCAAGCCAGGGAGAATGTCTATGCTGCCTCGAATGCCTTCAGCTCCTGGGAACTCTGAAGCACTAGTGAGTGAATCAGTCCTGCATCACACAGTGATACCTGAAGCACCTGCAGACAAGCTGGCTCGGGTACTGGATCCAGCTGAGATGCATTAGCCTGGAGCTGTGCCAGCTAACATAGCTCAACCACATCCCGCACCCAAACCAGATCATTTACAGCAAGCTCAGGCATCCCTAAGCAGAGGGTTGTTTCCAGCCTCTCAGCAGACACGTCTGCATTCTCTGCTTTTGGCACCTATGGGAAAAGCAGGAAGCTGCCTGTTCCTACTGCAAGAAAATGAGTTACCAGACTCACCACAAGGCTTACTATCAGGAGCTCAGGCTTGCTTCTTCATTGCTTAGTGAAGTGATAAGAAATAACAGGTATTTTGCAATATTTATTATTTGGATAATAGCAGCATTTAAAGGCTGCAAGGCCAATGCCAAACAAACATCGTTCCCAGACTAAGTCACAATCCTTCTGCTGAAGGCCTTTACAGACCAGCTGACAAGCCAGTTGAAGGAGACACCATACAGGGAAATATTACAGAAACAAAAAGGATGAGGCAGACTGGCCAAAGTCACCAAGCTTATCAGTTTTAGGCAAAAAACAGGTCTCAGCTCTCCCACAGGCTTTCTCCTTCAGCTGCACCCTTTGCATTGTCAAGTATCACAGAATACGTGCACTGCAAACACTGTCCTTAAAAAGAAGTACAAACTTAGCATCCTTTTATCAGAAACAGAATAAGCACAATCCCCCTTTCCATGGGGGGCAGAAACTCACTGGCCTGGCCCTCCAGCTCCATCCACCAGCAGACCTGCTGTCCAAGGGGACCCAAGCTCCTGCAGGCACATTTCTGCACTGGCAGAGGGGCTGCTGTGCTATCCCCAGAGCTCCCAGCACCTGACCACTCACACTGCTACTTAACAGGATGATGGCCAAGGGCTGCTCCTACTTCCTTCTCTTGCTGTCAAACCAGACGGCATCTCACTAATGTATGCCTAGTCAAGCTGCAGAGGACAGCATTTAGTCAGCAGCTGCTGAGTCAGTATGTGTAAATGAATGATAATCATGCAAAGCAGAGAATCAGGGAAAGCAGATAAAATTCAATATAACTGCTGAGGAAAAATCTGGGGGTGAATAACATCATCTTGTGCTGGAAAGTCACCTATGCGATAGATATGCTATGTTAATATCAATGTACAGAGCAGGGTTATCCTGGTAAGCAAAACACATGCTAAGCAAGGCACTGGCATAACCAGAACTGAAGAACTTGGCTTTGCAAGGGGGTCAGTGTCAGCATGCTGCGCACGAGCCCAGCAGGCCTGCCCCACGTGTGCTCCCTCCTACACACTCCCCTGCAGCCCTTGCTGTTGGCTGGCAGCCTGGCACTGGGATGGCGGCCTCCACAGGTCACCCTCCCAGCACAGGAAGGGATCCGCCACTTCATAGGTGAAAAACACAGTCGCAGAAAAAAAAAGATGCATAGGGAACCTAATGGAGCAGCAAACAGGTCCCATTTTGGCCAGGTCTCACCACCATTGCGTGGGGCTGAGGCAGTACTTCAGTCTTAAATTGAGCACTGACTCCTCCAACATTCACTGTAAGCATTGTCACTTGCAGCACCAAGACCTAGCAAACTAAACTACCTCTAAAAATAGAAACAAGGAAATAGCAGCATGGACCTTTACCTCCTTCTTTGAATGCAATCCTTAATTCAGCCAATACAGGCATCTGCCAGCTGTGGCTGCTGGGGCCCTCCCATGGCTCTGCTAGCACCAGGAAAACCACCAGCTCTGATGTCAGCCAGACTGCACAGAGTCTCTTTTACAGCTGTAAGTTATGAACTATTTAGCCTGTGTCCCCACACACACTTACACACTTACCAGGTTATACACACAAGGCAAGGGGCAGAGAAGGGAAGAGAGTCGTGCTCTCCCTCTCAGATACTTGCTCTCAGTTACAACCTCTGCAGAGCAAGAGGCATCCTTCTTCACTGCTCTTATCTAGCCCAATTAAGATTTCAGTCATCCCCTCCGTAAAGTGCTGACAAAGCTGTCATCACTGTGCCATCCAAGTATCTGGCAAATAAACACCTTCACACTGAATGGTTAAGGTTAATTGTTATCTGAATCTTCATTTGGATTCCCTACAGGAGACTAAACTTCAGAAATTTAAGACCAGGACGCTACCAAGCCACACCATGTGCCCCAGACCCCCGTGTTGGGTCCAGGTCTCCTCTCCACAGGGTCACTCCAGAGACATTTCTGAGCTACCTCAGTACAAGCAAAGAACATGCCCAACTCTCACATGAAGTATAACAGCATCTGAACCCCTCACATCGAGATGTCTCTATCAGGAGCCAACAACTTCAGGGTCCCACAGCGAATATGCTGTGTTTCAGACAAAACGTCAGCTTCCCGTTCAATGCCCAGTTTCTGATTCTCAGCTGCAGTAAAACAGGAATAGTCTATCAAAATTAATTACTTCTTGTACCACACTTTTAACAGTGATCCTCAAACCTCTTTGCAAAGGACATGCTGCTGCCTTCCTCAGCTTCTTCGTCTCTGCAATGGTAAGAAAGGGGAGTTGCCCACCGCCACAGAGCAGGCAAAAGCCAAAGCCAGACACATCATAGTCCCAGCCCAACCCTCTTTTCATGATCCTGCGCAGCAGCCCTGCTGCAGAAGGGTATCACAGCCCATCAAAACACTGGCCTAAAGCTCAGTAGACAGGGGCCAGATTTTGGGACCGGACTTTAGTCCCAAGGCTTTCTTTTTTAAAAAAGCTTTTCTGTAAACACAGTTGCTTTTTCTGACAGCACTTGTAGCTGGAAGTGCTTCCTGTACCAAGGCTTGCTTCTTCCCTAGATGAACCTGTTTTCCTTCTGTTCTGGACAGCATAGAAAGAAACATGCCACAATCCCAGGGCAGGACCAGTATTACCTTCTAGTCCCAGTTATAGCCACATGAGAGATAACACTCAGCAGAAGCCCAAAAGCCAGAACACAGAACAGGTCAGCAAGAAGCTGAGAAACACATTTCTCTCCTCTCCCCAGTAGCTGTTTCTGGAACAGGCTATCCAGAGAGGTTGTGTAGCATCCACTTTGGAGACACGGAGAACCCAACTGGACAGAGCAGTGAGCTACCTGTTTTGAGCAGGTCTCCAGAGGTCCCTTCCGACGTCAACCATTGTGTGGTTCTGTGATCCACATGTAGACCCCTCTGCCCAGGCTGAGGTCCCTGACTACATCAGCTACAGAAACAGTCACCCTGACTGCAAGCAACCTCTTCCTTCTGGTAATGCTGTTGATGAAAGCTTGTGTCTTCCCCGACCTTGAAACTGTGTTATCTGCTTTGGCTGTGAGAAGGCGATAACAGCTCCTGACAATGGCAAGAGTCAGCTCTGAGCCAGTGGAACAGGAAATCCCATTTCTCAAGCCCTTCAAAGCCTGCCAGCCTGCCTGGCACAGTTCTCTCAGCAGCACTCAGTGAGATTACGGCACTAAAAATAACCCACACAATAAGTTGTGCATTTAGAAAAAGAAAGGATTTGCCCGTGATGTGGGTTTCCCTTCCACTTGTGGCCTCAAGTATCCCCAGATCCTTGAACTGCTAGGGTTTTGTTCTCCAAATTAAACAGAAGCTGCAGCTGTTGAAGTGGTTTTAAATGAAATGAGAAGATTAAAGGGTACAACAAAGAGCTAAGATACTTCCCAGTTTTTACACAAGTGTCTCTCTCCCCTCCCCATTTTCTATAATATGAAACTCAGAGTTAAATCTGCTTCCTTACCAAAACACTCTGCCCTTCTAGCAGAAGCTCACATACAATTGGTTGTATACAGCTGAAATGAAGCAAAGGCAGGGGGACCAGTCCTGCAGACTTCCATACGGAAGACAATCCCTGCAGCCATTCTGCTGCAGTATTTAAGACAATGTCCAAGTCTGTTGGCTTAAATGCACTGGGCAAATCAGTAGGAAAAAAGGCATACCTCAAAACAGCAGGCACCAGAATTAGCACTACCTAGAGGCCTTACACAAGTTCCACCATCTTTACAAACACTGGTCTTTGCCTAAGCCTAGAGTGAACCATTAAAGCTCAGTCATTTGTATCAGATCACTTTTATTAAAGCCAGCCTGACTACTGAGGAAGTTTTCATGCATCCTTTGCAAGGCCTGGACAATTTGCATTAGCGCTCTCAAACACAACTGACTTCTTTCTCAGCCCCCAAACAGACTATATGCTGACACGTGGCCATGAGAATTACCTCCATGACTATGGGCTCAGCTGCTCATTGAATGCATATACACAATTTACTGGTTATATAGCACATGGCTCAATTAGTAACAGCTCACGGTGAGCACAAATACATTTTTCATGTATGCATATAGCTAAACAGAGTTAACATCCACATGCATGCAGACACAGTAGAGTCTTACATACTTGTCTTCAATTTATACTTGGAACGTCACGCGCTGTGTTGTTTTACCCAGAAAAAATCAGAGAGATGAATGTTAAACATAGTAGGCTTTTTAGGTACGGAATCCAAGGGGCTGGGCTCTCTAAGAGACCCAGAGAGTTGCAGAGCTCGGAACCACAGCAAATGAAGAACAGGTGTCACAGCTCACGGCACCTCAGCAGCCACCACCTGGTAGGGGGTTTGGAGGAGGACAACAGCCAGCACCTGACAGTAGAGATAATCCAACAACCTCAACCACAGAGGCCCACCAACATCCTCTACTGCATTTACTACTTGCCTTTGGATTTTGTAGCTTAAATAGGTGTTTTGCAAAGAACAGTTTAAATACGAATGTAGTTCACTCAGAAGCAGTCCATCCTGTGTGCTACTGATGACAATATAACATCACGTAGCTAGAGACTGTGTTATAATATGGCCAAACAAGAAGGCAGACTAAATGTGGGTACACCCTAAGCATGAAGTCCCTCACATTGCAAACTTATTATTTTCTTCTTATAGCTTTTGGAGATCATAATTAGCAATCCTGTGAACCCTAATTGTGAATACTATTGGAGACATAAAAAGATCATGTAAGTTTATAAACGCTTCTGAAAATATAGACAGAGAGAAACAGCTATAGAAGAAGCGTACACCTGCTGCCACACTGCTGCTAAATCCCGTTTACCTGCAGTACACTCCAGGCCAGCACATTCTTTTGCTTTCAGAGCTGCAAATGATATGCTGTTATTTCCCAGTTCTGGGTTTCCAGTGTTAGAGACACCAAACCCTGCCGCACCTGTCACTCTCTTCATCTTTTGATCTTTGTCAGCTTCTCCACTCCCCTCATGCTTCTACTCCTCCCTCTCCTGCAGTTTTAGCAGACCAGTAAGTCCCTCAAAAACCTTACAAACACTCTGGCTTTTTCCTAGCTAAGAGCATATTTTGTATGAACAACATGCATGATGCTGAAATGACTGCACTTCTGTCCCCCTTTGCCCCTCCAACACACACACCTTTGGGACCTCCAGTGCACCTGCATCTCTCCTGCATCCCTGGGAATGCCACCTGCAGTGCAAGCCTTCACACCCTACCGCTGCAGCAGGTGCTGACGTGAACACCAACCTCCAGAGATGCTGCCTGCTGGAACCACAACCTCGCAGGAACAGGTCTGCTACAGCTGTGAGCCTCACACCCTGCTGAAACCTTACTGCAGCAGGGACGTCCTTGTGAGGCACCTCCGTCAGCCCTGCCTGGAAAGCTTGAGCTTTATCAACATCTGCACTACTCCAGCACAGAGCTCCTGAGGCTGATGCACACATCTGTAAGAGATGCTACAGGCCACAGCCATCCCCACGGCACCTCTGAAAGATAACATCTGCTGCGATGCTCCTACCACCTCTGAGGCGCCCTCCCCCACCACTGTGCGCACCCTCCCTGGTCGCTACTCTTCACAGGACTGCCCGGTGGGAGAGGTTACCGGCCGCAGGCCGGGAACACAGACGCTCGGGTAACGGCTCCAGCCGCAACCCGCGGAGATGGGCTAGAGACTCCAAAGGTGGCCACAACAAGAAGGAGGTGGCGGCGCAGCGACTGTTCCTTTTGCTTCCTCTACAGGGCCTGCAAACGGGCACGGCCACACCTCGCCCGGGGCGGCCGCCGCCGGGGCCTGCCGGTGGTGGTGGAGGCTGCAGGGCCGCACCCGCCATTGCCCGGCCGCGGCCCCGCCGCCCTCGCCCCGCCGTAGCTCCCCGCGGCCGGGGCGGCACCACCGAACCTTCCAGACGCCGTTTCACCGCGACGCCCTCCTCGCTCGCCCGGGGACAGCGCTGCCCCAGCCCCGCCAGCCGCCCCGCTCCCGCCCACGGACCCTACCTGCTCCGCCAGGCTGGGTCCCGCCGGTGGCTGCCTGCCTCCCTCCGCCACACCGGCGGGATCCCTCTTCCTTCCCTCCCTCCCTCCACACCCCGGGCGGCGCCCGCCCCTCGCAGCCCCCGCAGTCGAGCAACCCGGCCGGTGTCAGGCCTTCTGCGGCGCGGGCGGCGGGGCCGCGGCTGGAAGGGCCGGGGCTGGGGGCCCAAGCGCCTCACGAACGGCGCCGCAGGCCTCCCCTGGGCTTGGGCCTGCTGCGGTTAGGCCGGGCCTGCGGGGAAGCGCCCGGGCAGGTGTCGGTCTCTCTTGGGCATCCAGCGGCCAAAGCTTGGAGCCCGAGAGGAGAACTGCCAGGCTCTCGTGGCGACCTGGAAGAAGTTACAAACCCAGCGCCAAGGTGAGCGCCCAAAGCTGAGACAGACGTGTGAATTGACCAGCCAAGAAGCACAAAAGCCCCCAAACGCAACGCAAGCGAGGGACATACCTGATGAGCTTTATCAAATGTATGTGACTGAGAGTGTTTCAGGTGGGGAGGGTGCAGAAATCCTTCCTATGCTAAATCTGGAAGCAATGTGAGAAGCTCAGGTTAGAGATGAGAGTGACAACAAGCAGCAACACTTTTTGGTACAGTGGTTTCCATCCAGATCACATCTAGGGGCTGTGTGATTGCTCGGTAATTTGGATTAATATTTTCCAACACCTTACTTGTGGAAAACCAGGCCTATGGGGCTGAGCTGCCCTTTCTCTTTGCCCGTTCGTGGCATGTCTGTGTTGTGAGGGTGGAGCACACCAGCTGCAGTGCTGCAGACCCCAGTGCTGCGAGGAGGCGATGTTAAATCTGTGGCCAGGAGGACGCTGCCTTACATGCCTGGCATCTTCAGCTCCTCTGGTGCAGAAAGCCATGCCGTGGTACGGTATTTACTGGGTCTGGTGCTGGCGAGAAGTTCGCTTTCATGGACATAAAAACAGGACACTCAACAGCTAGTATCTTTACTGAATGAATTTATTGGTTTTTGAACTAAAGTTGCTCACAGTTATTTAACAAGGGATACATCAGATTTTTTGTCCATTTTAAACCATTAAATAATGTCAGTTTGCGTCTGTATATGTGTGTGTGCGCGTGTGTGTCTTCAAAGTACAAAATAGGAAGGATAACAAGAGGTATTGCTTTCATTTATTCTTATATCTTGTGTAAGTAATCCCCTTCCTGCTTGTACCACATGGGTTTTGCTGATATAGGTATTTTTAAATTATTATTATTATTTTGTATTGAAATCCCAGCCTTTTGTAGAGGTACAATGTAACAGAAGCATCAAAATCTATACACAAGGGAAGAGAAAAGAGGGAAAAGAAGGATGGGGGTGATGGGAGGGGAGCTTGGAGGAGAAGTAGAGAGAGGGTGGAGGCAGGAAAGACAACGAAAGCAAAAGAGACTAATTTACAGCAATGTCATGCAATTAAAACTGCCCCCCTCTCCTGCACCCTTGCCTCCCCCCCTCCCCAGCCATCACCCCCTGGTGTCTGACATGCACACAGCAATACGAGAGAGAAAAGTTTAAGAATAGGGAAAATAAATAAATAAATAAAACAAAACAAAACAAAACAATCCCTCCCATTTGGGGGAACGGGGAAACGGGGCACAAGTCAAAGATCTTTGCCCCAGTTGTGTCTTTAAAAATCCTTTTTAATCTTCAAACCTATGTACAAGTAAAACTGGTCCAAGAAGGGGAAAAATGATTAAAAAAACCAACAACGACAACAACAACAAAAAAGAACTCATCCAACATTATCATTAAAAAAAAATCTTGCGATACAACATACACCCATAGGAACCCAACGAGCAGCAATCGAAGGTCATAAAAGAGCTGAACACTAATGCTAAGCCTACATTCTTAAAATCTCAGTCAAGAAGTACTTCTCACTGTGTTTTGTCTTCCACGCGTAAAACCACGTTTGTTTCTTTTTGTTTGTTTAACCTTTGAGCTTGGGCCAGAATAAGTTACACTTGGTCACATAAGTCTTGAGGAGGAGGAAAAAAGGCGGCGATTCTTCTTTCTCAAAGTCACAGGATGAACACTTATGGAGTTTCTGTGTCTTTTTTCCCCCTCCGCGCCAAAATAAATAAGAATGCATGTTGCCTCTACACAGTTATTAAACAGAAGATATATCTAACAGCTTATTTTTTTAAATATATATATATGTATATATAAATAACCAAGACCTAATAACTGAAACACAAAAAAAAGGTCCCTATCCACCCAGTCCCACCCTCCTCCCCTTCAAAAACAAAACAAAACAAAAACTTTATAAAAATATCTTGCAGTAATTTTTAAAGTTTACAGTAGCTTCGTGATTAAGTCTCCCATTGCCCTGACTCCACCTTGTCTTGCTCTGATGAACTAAGTGCCAGTGAGATTTGCACACACACACACAGAGGAAATAAAACCCAAGATAAGTCTCTTTTCTTCCTCCTCATCATCTTTTTTTTCTTTTTTTTTTTTTTTAAGGAAAAAATCACCCAAGCCAACAAATGAAACTGGTAACTTAAAGAAATAATAATACTGATATCAACGCAGCACTAGCAACACAACAATTGCCTCTAAATGCAGGGTGTGGTGGAGGATCCAGCTGGTCGAAGAAGGTCCCAGCGCGGTGGCACAGTGGCAGGGAGTTGACAGGTGAGGAGGAAGGTGTCGAAGGAGGAGCAGCAGCAGCAGCAGTGGCAACTGTGCCTGGTGGCAGGAGAGACAGTCCTTGGCAGAGTCTTGTCTCTCTTCTTTGCTACCAGAAGTTGCCTTTTCCCTAAGTTTTAATGTTTTGTTTGTATGTGTTTATTCATTGAACCCCCTCTCCCTCCTAAGTTTACTCCTTTCCCCTTCCAGCAGGTCAAAAAGCAAAATGATACAGTAGAAAAAAACCAATTATTTTGTATATATATGTATGTATGTATGTATATTTATATAGAAATATACACACATATATACATGTATATGTAAAAGGGGCAAAAGAAAAGGAAAAGGTGGTGGGGAGAAAAAGAAGGTTAAGAAAATCCCATGATGAAGCTCCCCAGTATTGTCTTGGTTCAACGCTTAGTTTTGAGTTGCTCCTGGCTGGTTTCTGATGAGAATATGCTCTGGGTTCATGAAACACTGCGCTCCCGCTACACCCATCTCCTTCCCCACACCCTCCCGCTCCGGGCTGAGTTCACCTGCGCGGACAGAAGTTGCCAAGGGGAGAGGTTTCACTCCAACAATTTGCAACCTCCTTTCAGCCCAGACTCTGCAATCCTGTAACTGAGCAGATCTCTCTTGTGGAGCACCAAAAAAGAAAAAGAGAGGGGGGAGAAAAAAAAAAAACCAGGCGTGCACTGGGGAGGTGTGTGGGGGGAAGTGGGGGAGAAGCCCACTTCCTGAAGGGAGAGGGGAGGCTGGGAACCTCAAACAGGACTGGTCCTTGGACAGTCTACATCGGTTGCCTTCCGTCAACAAGTGTCCGCAGAGCACAGAAGGTGAAGCCGTGGCTGACATGTTAACTTTTCGGGATAATTCCTGGTAGCAGAGCGGAAACAAGTGGTGTCGTCAGAAACACAGAGAGAGCATGAACAGAACAAGAAACAAAAGAAAACAAACAAAAAAATAATAATAAAAAAAAAATCAGGAAGGAGGAAAAAAGCAAAACATTCAAAAAAAAGGGAGGAAAAAAACCAATCCAAAAAACCACAACCCAAGATCTGATGAACTGGGTTTGTCATCTGTGCTACCTTTTCTTTTCTTTCTTTTCATCCTTTCATTCGTTTGTTTTTGTGTTTGTTTCTGAGATATATATTATATATCATATATAAATATATATATGTATATATATACACAGTCATTCCTTCATACAAAATTTGTCTATAGACAGTTTTGTACTGTTGTGGCAAGGTATATACATCCTTCTAGTTTAGAGGCTAGCTTGCTAAGGAATATTCTTTCATTCTTTCTTGCCTTTTTTTTTTTTCCTAAGTGATTTAATTTTTTATGTGTTTATTTAAGGTTGGTCTTGTAGGCCGACTGATGAGACCATCTTTGCCTTGTCTTTGCCAGCAGGGTACTTATTGTCTCCTCTAGACCCATAGTCATTAGAACCGGAATCGCTCCGCTTGCTGTTTGCGCTATGCTTGGTTGGCGTGCCGGGGGGGTGGCTCACCTGCCCGTTCTTCTCGTCTGAAAAAAGTTGTTTAATTACGTCAAAGAAGTTACTCAATGGGCTGCCTGGGTACACAAAACAGAGGAGACAAAAAAAGAAAGAAAGAAAGAAAGAGAAAAAAAAAAAACGAGAGGGAAAGAGAGAAAGAGGAGAGAAAGAGAGAGAACAAACAAACAAATGAACAATGGGGTTTTTAACGAGAAGAACATGATGAGGAGATCCAGAGCCACGTGCGTGGGGGTGTGTGGGGGATGAAGACAATGAGCAGGAAGAGGAAGAGTGTTTAGGATGGGACACCTACAGAAGTAAAGAGGCTGGGAGCAAAAAGCACCTAGGGGGAAGGTCCTAGGTTTCTCCTGAGTGGGGGAGCGTTGCTGTCCCACCTAGCAGGAGGACACAGTACCATGTGGCTGAAATTGTTCAGTGAATGTAATGCTGGATACAGGCAAACCCCATCTTATTGCTGCTGTAACAAACATGGGTTATTTTTATGTGGTTGCCAATTGACGCTTTGCAGCCTTGCTAAGCTCTCTGGCTACACCAGGCATTAGGCTTTCTTTGCTTGCATTTTGTTTCTTTCTGAGTACCTCCTTGCTCACCTTTTAGTCAGTAAGCCTGAAACACCTGAGTGCTCCAAGGTAAACAGCATTTGAAAAATGAGCTATGGCCGACATGAGTATTGCCATCTGCGTGTGTGGTTTGTGGCTTGTACTTGCAAGCTTCTAAGCACCTTCAGATCCTTCTTACAACACAGACCTGGAAATGAAGATGCTGAATGCATTGTGGGAGCAGGCTGTTATGCATCTAACTATTTCTGGGGCCTATCGGGGTCAATTCCTCATTGTCCTGAATTTATGTTCTCTCTACAGCACAGCCTCCATGACACTGACATTCACTCCAGTGGAGTCAGGAGCCAGAGAGGGTTGCATGCTAGTAGAATGGGTACCTCGTTAGAGCAGACCGCAGTATTAACATGGGTTGGGCACTGTGCATATGAATACAATCTTGCATGCCATTTGGACCTCCAGGCAGCAGGGCTGTATGCTGTTAATCTAGTCCTGTGTTAGAGGATGTGTAGAAGGCCATACCTGAGGAAAGGCTTGGGGGTGCTAATGAGGGAAAGGGACCAGCAACTACTGGAGGGTAGCCTTTTTGGGGCATTTGTAGGCCCTTTTAATTTTCTTGGATTGGGAGATTAATCCTGATCAGACATAGGAGGGGGGTCACACTAAATTCTCTGAACATGGATACTGAAGGTGTTTTTTATCTAACATACACCGTGGAGGTGATGCCTGTTTGTGATCATTAAAACCCCATGATGCATTTCTCAATATTGGGACTGTTAGCTCCACTGTTCTAAGAAATTCAAATAATTTATATCCCACCTAAGTAATTTCATTCTCCAGCTCCCAGAAGGAAACGGGCTTCTTGTATCTGCCATCCAATGCCGTGAAGAGTGGAACCTTTCATCCACGAGATGGGAATGTTCAGTTGGGAGCAAAGGGGTTTCTTCGTAGCAGAGATTGCCATTTATCCACAGTTGGTGGACACTGGTGGCTTGATAATATCGTATTTCCCTTCGCTTTCATTATAAACATAAGCAAACCAGTTACTACAACAGGCAAGTACTTTCTGTGCACAGTAACTTGTCTGAAGAGCTTGTTGAGTGCTTTCTTATTCTCTAATGGAAAATGCTAGACAGACATCAACTGCTCTTATACAAAGAAAGAGGAAATACACAGTATTTCTACCCTGCAAAACTGAATGTATTACTCTTTTTTTTCCTGCCCCATGCTAACCAGGTAGTTGCCGCTTTCCTCTGCATGCTAACAGGCATTGAGAAAAATCAAATGGCTGGAATATACAGTGAAGGATCTCAATCTTATTAATCTAATTCATTCCTTGTCTTCCTCTACTTGCTGCTTTGTGGTTAACTTACTGCTGGCCCTGGTTCTGTCTGTGCATTCAGTTACACAAATGCCACAAGCAAATGGCTGTTAGTTTCTGGAAGGGCATCATTCACCTAACTGACTGGAGCCTTAGAGATGGGCCCAACCAAACAGCCAGGCAAAGCACGTATCTCAGTTTCCAGGAAGAGAAGGGCTATCAAACTCTCAGTCGTTTCAGGGTCAGACCTCTGTGAGCTCCACCTGCTTCCTTCCACATGCATGCAAATGCTTTAGAAGGGGGATATCCGTTCCACATCTATGACTAAGCCTCCCTAAAACTGTTTTAGGTTTGTGGGTGCATGCTTTGCTCAGACTCATTTCTATATGCTCAGGCTCAGTTCTACTTATTTTAGGTGCATACTCTTTTTCAGTGAAAAGAAAGAAAAAAGTAAACACTCAGCCTTGAATGCAGGAATGTGGGTAGATGTGGTTCTTATGTGGCTTTGGACCCCTCATCTTCATAAGCAAATGGAGTCAGCAGAGAGAATGAAAAAGAGCACTGAAAAAAATGCTGGAGAGGGAAAGACTGCTAGGTTGGGAGGAAAGGAGAGGGAAATATCTCTAGTTATTCAGCTGAGCAGTTTATTCAACAAGTTTATTCAACAAGAGGGAAAGAAGAGGGCAGAGTAAGCAGGGCTCTGCAGGAATCGGGGAAGTTTTTTGTTTTCACGTAGACAGGAACAGTAGACAAAAGTACAACTTGCAAGAATGAAGCAATAAAACATTTTTAAAATTATATATCTTGTACTTGCTGAGTCCTGACACAGGATTTGTAATCATCCTATTAAAATATGCAGCCCCTGTTTCATCCACCTGTTCTCCTCCCCATGCCCTACTGGCTTTCAAGTGCCTGGAGATTTATTAGAGCAAAAGTATTTAACAGTCTGCTTTTCTTTGCCTGTATTACTACTGGATTCCTTACAATCAGCATTTTCAGGTAAAATTTTAATGGGAGGTAAGAAATCCTTAGGGACGTTTAAAGGGAGCTACTGAAAAATAAAATAGGACATTTCACTAACCCTTTCCTTCCTTCGCCTTTTGTAGTATCTGGACTTGTAATTAAATACTAGGAAATAATGCTCTCCTATCATGCAGTCAAGAAAGAACAGATCCTACACCAAGCATTAAAGACAATCACTGCACTGATGTTGTCTACATGACAGCTTGTTAGCCCACTCTTGGGCTGGTCTAGATATTGTCTTTGGATAGACAAAGAGTCTTCACATTTTTCTCTGGAGATATGGGTCAGCTATGCTGGAAGCATGAAAATGGTGCGTGGTGTTGCTCCTCTTAGTTCTCAGTTCCCTTTGGGCTTATATGTCCAGTAAAACAAGACTTGAGAATGCAGGTGATGATGGATTAGAATAGCATTTTCAGCAATCTTCCACTCCTAGCATTCAATGCAAAATGTGTTATAGGCTCTTACACCTGTAAGTCCATTTGGGGGCCTCAAAAAGGCTGCCTCTCTTATTTCAGAAAGTGAGATGACATCCCATTTCCTCTGAACAGGGATGAAGGTTTGGCTCACTGGTTCTTCAAAACTTCCCTGGTGTTTCATGCTTCTGTAACTAAGGTCTTCTTTTCCCTTGAGAGCAAATGTTCATCAACACAGAGCAAAGAAGGCATGAAGGGTAGCAAGGGTGAGAAACTGTGAGGATCAGAGGCAGGAGGGGAGGTTGAGAGCATTAGCTTTACATCTATTAGGAGGAGATGGATATGTGCATTTTTGAGTTAGACCAAGGAGCTGTATGCTGCAAGATGGGGAAGGGGAATGGGTTTGAAAACAAGCACTGAAGCTTATGAAAGGGTCATGTATTGAAGGGATGCTAGAGGAATATATTTATGGAGAAGGCACTGGTTTGTGGCACCTGTGTGCAGCACTGTCATGGCCAAATATGAGAGAAGTCAAAACTATGAATGCATTTGTATACAACAGGCACTAAAAGGAAGAAACAGGGCTGGAGACAAGACACAAAAATATAGAAGGAGGTTGGGCAGGTGGCTTGTATCAATCCTCACAGTCCTCAGTATTTCATCTGCTGTTCTGAGCAAGTCTGTCTGACATTGACCTAGCCCCAGTAGCGTCACAGGTTTGAGAATCAAAGTGAAAGTGGAGTACCCAGGTAAAAGGGGAAAGAGAAAATGAGATGATTCACTCCAGACACCAGAATTGACACCAGGAAAGGAGGCATCTTGCAAAGACCTGCTTTGACATTGCAAAAACTCTGCCCTGACCTTGCAAAGACCCTCAGGGTCCTCCACAGAAAATAACAGGAGGTGGTGAACAAGCAGCTTCAGGACAAACCTGGAGGTTTCAGTCACTGATTAGAGCCTGCTGTTCTGTAACATTTTAACAGTCAGCTAAGGACTCGGTCCTATTTTCATTGAGGAAAATAGCAACACTCCCATTGACTTAATGGAAGAAACCCTGAGGCACTTCCTTCTCCTGTGAAACCATCTTGCTCAAGTCTTTGTATTTTTAATGCACTAATCCTTGTGGTGCTGAACACAAAGTTGCACAAACCAAATATGCTGCCTGTGGGATTATCCTCTGCCTTTCCTTTCTGTATAGCCTGAGAAATTTGGGGTTTCTGCATATTTAGCTTAGGCTTTTGGAGAAGGTGAATGGGAAACAATAGGTCTCCACTGGAAACAGAGACACCCCTTGTCAACCTGACTTCCATATTCCTTCCCTTGTTGCTTTCACATCCTTTCTGACTGCCTTCTGCCTACCTCTTCTACTGAGGTTTTCTTCCTATATTCATTCCTTTCTCTGTAACCCCTTGTCTTTTTCATCCCTAGCTTTCTTTGTATTTCGATAGCAGCTGTGGTTTCAGTGAATCATGTAACAAAACTCCTTTCACAAAAAGCAATGAAAAACTCTCTTGATGGGTGATAATCCATTCTCTTTCAAATGCATTTCACTACTTTGACAGTTCTAGCCATCTTTGTTAAGACTAAGTATTTTTTGCCTGCTTGCTTGGTTTCTGTTGCAGAGTCCCTTCTGCCTTCAAAAAAAAGACTTAAAATATAGAATCCAATCCAAGAGTATATGCAGTGAAAGGGATGACAGAAAGATAAAAGTGGCCTATTCCTCTTTGTTTAGTTGTAATATCATATAGGGGTCTTCCTCCAGACTAAAGAGCCCCTAGCCTAGGCATTGTACAAATACAAATCAGAAAGATGCCTCAACGAGCTCACCAACTATTGAAGAAGGCTACAGAAAGAATTTTTTCTCATTTAATGGTTGTATGTGTGAGGCTTCCATCTAGAATGGAGAATGATGACAGAAAGGCTATTGCTATGTCTTGCTGGAGGCCATCACACAGAACTTCCTCCTAGTATATGAACCCATTCTAGGCCACTTGAAGTGAGCTGAAGAAACTGCAGAAATCCCAAGACTGATACTTGCCTAAAAATATAGGAGGTCAGGAAAGCATTTCAAGAGACACAGATGTGTTTTTTACTGGATTTATAAATTGTCACAACAGACTGACCAGAACAAGTTTTCTCATTTATTTTTTCCCCGAGTTTGTTACCTAATGAAATGGTTGTTTCTATTTCATTTCAGTTTAGGACTAGAAAATCACAGAATGGTAGGGGTTGGAAGGGACCTCTGGAGATCATCTTGTCCAATCCCCATACTTGAACAGGGACACCCAGAGCAGGGGGACAGGAACGCGTCCAGGTGGGTTTTGAATGTCTCCAGGGAAGGAGACTCCACAGCCTCCCTTGGCAGCCTGTTCCACTGCTCTGTCACCCTCACAGGAAAGAAGTTTTTCCTCATATTGAGGTGGAACTTCTTATGTTCCAACTTGTGCCCTTTGCCCCTTGTCCTGGAGACAGACAGTCCACAGAACAACTCTAGTTTCTTAGCCAGACACCTGAATAGCAACTGGGAAAGGTGACTTCAAAAGGTAAGAACAGAGCTTATTTTCCAGGGTCCTCGGACTCTGCCAGTAAAAATGCCAGCTGAAAACAGTGTTTGCAGAAACAGATTGCTGGTAGGAACTACTCAGATTATCACACACTGTTAGCACAGGTGTCCGTGTGACCAGCAGAAGGTGGGAACTTTCAGCTGCTACACACCTGGGCAGATCTCAACAAACAACCTGACATTTAAACGGTCTATAATCCATCCTTGTTCCTACTCCCCTAAAACATCCCATCTCCTCTGCAGGAGGATGACCCAATATTTGTGACTAGCCAGATGCATCCAGATGGCCATTCTGCCTCTGTCTTGCACATTTTCTCTCTTGTATGCACACAGAAAAGCTGAGATCCAGTTCAGCCTCCCCTGTCACAGACAATGTAACTGAGGCAAGTAGCTATTGGGTAATGAGTTAGAGAATGGTGAACACAGGCAGCAAAGACCCAAATAGATGAGGCATATTTCCTTGCTGCTACCTTCTGCAGAGCTAAAGCATAAGTAATTAATTAGAAGACAAACGTGCCCACTACTGATGAATAGCTCTGGCCAATCCAGCACCACCACATAACATTCAAAAAGGGAGAGATGAGAGGGAATCATACCTTTATTTGGACAGCTGGTGGCACTGAAAGAGCAGACAAGGATAGTGGTGGGATGGAGAGATGCCAGATTCTGTTGTGGAATCATGCTGTTCTGGCAAATTGGCTGGTAAAGGACTCAGCCCAAGAATTCTTTGTATCTGCCTGTCTTTTTACAAAGATCTGCCTGCACAAGTGTGTGCTGAGAGGGAAGCTGACGACCTACACTAACAAAGCCACAGCAGATGATAGTATTGCTGCTACCCATTCTCTTAGACACTTCTGCTGCTTCATTCCCATGTTTTTGTCTATAGAAATGTCAGAAATTTATCAGCATATAGTAATATGATTTTGTCTTTCCTGCCAGATGGATGTTCAAATATGATCTTATAGGTTTTAAGTTCTCTGACCTGCTCCTGAGTAGAGAAATGACCTGTGTATGCTGGTGAAATGTTGCCTCCTCATTTCCTCTGAATCAATCCCTTCAAAATATGATTTAATCTTCTTGGGAGACCATCTCAAATTTAGCTAAGTACGGCAAGTAAATATTCACATGGAGTATCCTGAAGCACTGCCTGCCATAAATGAATTCTATGATCTTAAGAGAGAGACATATTTTTTTTTCTGCATTAGGTAATATCGCAGAGAAAGAGGAAAAGATCTTGTATTGGACAGTAAAAATCTAGCCATAGCTGTCAAGACAGGGTCTGACACGTGCCGAATAGTTCAGTACATCTGGACTCATCTGTACTGCCAAGTGGCCATTTTTGTTGCTACCTTCTTCTACAGTGCAAAAACATGAGTCATGAGTTGGAAAAGAAATGTCTCCCCATCACAGCACCAGAATGAAGAGATATGACAACAATGTGGGAGGAGTCAGCAAAGGATACCAGTAGAATAGGCAAGGATAACTTAGGAAACCTGGCTTGAACACCTTGGAAAGTCTGACTTTTCTTACTTATCGTGATCCACCCATTATGAAGGAATATGTGATCTTTCAGGTAGGTCTTCTTCCTTTTATCTCTCATTTGGGTCACAGATCAGACAGAAGAACCAGCCATGCTCAGAAAGACCAGTAGCCAGCACATTTTTCAGAAATGCTAATAAGAAAATAATATTGTTCTGACTACCTCATAGTGTAACAGTGGTGAGAAGAGCCCTTCAGCTGGGAAGGCAGCATATGTGTTTTTCTGCAGGTTTCAGCACCTGTGTTTCTGCCGTCAGTTATGGCTTTATGAATCACCAACCTCCTCTTCCATCAAACAGCTACTTTGTGAGAAGCAGGATTACTCTAATTAATGCCAATATGGATCAGCATCACTTCCAAGAGCACCGAATCCAGATATCTGCTGCTGCTAGTAACACCAACAGTCTCAGAATTAAATAATTTAAACTGTCACCAGTTTTAAACTACAAAATGACTCCTAATTTCTCAAGTAGCTTGGGATGCTATTGAAATGGGCTTGTATCTATATGAACCAAACTGTGATTGCAAGGAGCTATGAAGAGAAGCCTTTACTGCAGTGCAATTGCTCTGTATGCACAGGGGATGATTGGCCAGAGGGAACAAGGTCAGATGGCTCTGAATAGGAAGCTATGTCATGTACTGAATACTGGAAGCAAGAGACTTGAGTGAGATACATTGGAAAGATATGAAAGACAAATGGATTTGCTGTGCTTCTGCTTTGATCAGGTCATTTTGGTGATATCCACTGGTACACACAAGGATCCATAAAACTTTTTGTTTAACTCTGGTGCCAGGAATCAAAGTTTTGAACTGTAAGCAGGAACATGGGATGTTTAAGAATAAACATGAGGTCTTCTGGCCGGTCTGTTACAGGGTTATGGTCTAGGACTTTGCAGGAAGGTACGATTGTGCAGTGCCTAACACGATAGCATGATTTGGCTGGAGCTGCACTAGTTATACATACTAACCTTTTCCTCCTCTTATCATCACCCAGTTCCATGGAAGTGCCACTGATGTAACTGAAGACTTTCCTGAGAGTCATGAGGGATGGAAAACAACAAGCAAAGATTGCCTTCCTTGGAAATAAAATTCAGCCCCAGACAGCTACAGTGCAGAGACTAGTGTTTCTCAGACAGTAAAGTCAAGAATAAGGCAGGGTTTTCAGAGCTTTCTGCCAGCAGCCAGCACCTTGGCGAAATGTACTTCCTAAGGACTCCAAAAAGCTGGGGATTGCTGGGAAGGCGAGCTATCAAAGGCTATACACCAGCTTTACTACTGAGTCAACCACCCAAAGAAATTCTCAGCTCACTATTTAAAGGACTTAAAATCATTGAAGTTTGTAAAAAGAGACTTTTCTGAACAAGGACTACTGAAATGGCACTGTGGGCTTCTGTGTGGTGTATATCAACGGCTCCAGATCCAATGTGCTCAGTCTGCAATGATTACCAGCTTTGTGGTTGAAGCTGGAGGGCTTTCCAATTTATGTATTATCTTGATTTTTTTTTAATGTAAAGGCTCTGCAGAACCTATTAGAAATTAATTGTCAATTATACAACCTATTCGTCAGTGAGATAGACATAAATACCAGATTAGATGGTAGCAAAAAGTTCTCTCAATCCTGACTCAAAAGAAACAGAATCCAGTCCAATCTTTTACAGCTGTGTTGATTTTATAAGGCTTAATGGCAGCACATAAAGTGGCAAAGTTTATTTGTCACAAAAATTATTTGGCTCTGGATACACACAAGGAAGTTAGAAGGTATCACTCCTATAGGCAGTTTTCAGGTTACAGCTGCATTTTAAATGCAAAGGTTTTAATTTTTACAAGGTAAATGTAATCTTATGAAAGATATGAAAGACTTCATGGAAACCAGTTAGGTTTTTCTGACAACAGAAATGCCTATTCACCTGCTCAAAGAAGTGGAAACATAAAACATTCCTCCCCAATATGCATTTCAACTTCATATGAGTCAAATTATTTTCTTCTGTTGTGAAATATTCAGAGTTGGCAGCAGTTTTCTAGTGTGCACAGGTAGGGCTGATATGGCAGCTGTTACGTCATTTGGCTATTGGCAGCTGCTCTGACATACCCTTGCTGTTCAACATTAACTTGTTTTTCAATGCCAATGCCTATATGCAAAATCTTCTCAGATTGATGACCACTGCTAGCAGAAGACGAGATAACATTTAAAGGACTAAATAAATTTGCCTTGCTGTTAATTACAACATTCAATGGTTTATAGTGGGTAAAAAGATCTTCCTCATTCCCACCAGAGCTTTCACATGGCTGAGCCAGGCATAAAGCATCTGATTAACTCTTCCTGCTCCAGTGTTAACTCTTTTACAAAAATTACCCCCCGTGCTCACTTTCAGAATATGGAACAACGATGTGGTCAAAAATCCACATAGTATATTTCTTCTTACACTATTTGTTGTTTCTAGATGAACAGTATGTCAACATCACAGGGCATTCCCTGTCCCCAAAGTCATAGAGGACAGTTTGCTGATAATAGGCTAAATGCTGGCATCATTCCCTTTCACTCCCCTGTCTATATTTTGGGTGAGCTCTCCTGCACATGAAATAGCCCTCCACTCATATAGGAGGGTGGAATTCAGCATGGTGCAGTCAACACTGCTTATGTTGTATGTGAGCACACCAACAGGAATATGATTTAAAGGAAGTGGCTCCATTAAACCCCTATAACCCATCCTTTCTCTTCTCTGGATAGATGTGCTCTGTCTGTGCTGTAGCTGCCACAAAATAGTCTCCCTGCTGGTCTTCACCTTGTACTCTTTGTCCCTTGTCAGATTGATGCTGATGCTGTGACAGCTGGAGGGCCTGCCTGAACTGGGAGTAAGAAGTAATGCTCTCTATCTAAAGAACACAGAGTACTAGCTGGTTACCTGCATAGCTCAATTAACTTGCAAGCAACCAGTAGAATCAGAATTTGAATATTTTCATATGATGTGAATGCCAGATCCAGGCAAGAAACAAAGGCTTGAGTGAGAAGAATGACTTGCTGTCTGATGCCTTCAAGAAGAAGCTGGAGGTCTGCCTACAACTTAAATGAGTCTTCATGAGGAGATCAGAAATGGTATAACCCAGAAAACTCAAATAAGAAATCAAATTAGCTCCTTTCAGAGTAAAGGAAAAACTCCCACCAGCAAAGCTGCCACTTAAAGGGAAGAGATCATCTGAAATACAGCACGTGCACCAAATTCTGCCTCAGTCACACATGCATAAACCTAATATTATCTCCACCATGACAACTTTCCTTTGTTGTTACAGACTCCACAACAACTCCAGAACAACTTTCCTCAGTTTATGAAAAGATGACACAGGAGTTACAGGCCCAGCTGGAGAGCAGTACTAGCTAAGTGATCACTGCCTCAACAGCTTGTGTTCCCTTTCACAGAGACATCTGAACTCAACCTAGATACTGGAATGGAAATCTAAAGAGAACAGAGTTCCCTTATACAGAACCATTCTGCACGAGATATAAGGAGCAAGACAAAAACCTCTCTTATTGTATTTGGGTATTTCCACTATTGTATTTGGAGGAGTCAGTAGGGGCACAAGTAATGAAAGAAAGAATATAGTCCATGTGTGCATAGAGGGGAGGGAAGGCAAGGGACAAGTTAACGAAAATTCATGGAACCCCAAGCAAATTGAGCTGCAAGTTTTGCAGGAAACTCTTTTGGTTTTTTCTGACCTCTAGCAAAATTCTGAATCTCCAGTATGTTCACTACTCCTCCAGGTAGAGACACAACATCCTTCCCCAAGACAAGGCTAGAACTATGACAATTTACACTAGCTAAGTGCCTGACAGATAATATGCAGTGTGTCTTATGGAAGATTTAAAAGGGTCTTACCACAAGGATATCTGGGGAAGAAGGGAGTGGATGGAAAAGGAAACTAAATAACATAGCAATCCTGTCTCAATAAATAGCAGGAAACCAAGGGAGATGGCAGCTAGCAGGGCAGCATTCAGCTTCACTGCAGAAAAGGGACTGAAGAATCATGAATCAAAGGCAGTAAGTAAACAAAAGAGGAAAAAAAAACAGGAAAGAAAAAGAAAATCGTTGGCCTGGGTTACAGTGAGGGAGGGATTCTCAGGTGCAGCACCACACACTTGTGCTATGAAGGGGAATGCCATGGTGGAGCCTGTGCATCTGTGCATGGATTGGGAGGGACAGAATAAGGGGTATATGCTTGTGTCCACCAGGTAAATGAAAGACATAGTAGGCTGTTACGGGGTGGGTAGTCTTGAAAAGAGCGTGGGAGAGCAGGGATAGGGAAGGGGAACAGGTAGAAGGGACAGGACGGCGCATTAGTATGTTGTTGAGCAGGGGCTGGGGAAGGAGAAAAGGCAGAAGGGAAGGAAGTTCTTACCACATTTGGAAAGTCTGCCAGTCATCAACTCCATACAGTTAGTGGTGTCTGGATCATAGAACGGAAAGAGGAGGGAGGGAGGGAAAAACATAAAAAAAAGGTTTCCATACCTCTGTGCATAAAGTAGTAACTTAGCACATTATTACCTGAAGCAGGAAACATATACACGTCTTGGTCTTTACACAACCCAGGCCAAATTCTGCCACCCACTGTACGCCAGTACAAACCTGGCCCTGTGACTGAGTGTGGACACTGCTTCAGTCCTGCTGCTTCCACTCACCTCTTGATCATAGCTACAGGTATTTATGAGATTGTGGGAAATATTCTGCCACCACATTTGCAAACTAAAAGCCCTGAATACATTGTTTCACCTGGCTGTTTTGCAAGTTAGCCTGCAACAGCCAGGAAAAGCCCAGCCAGCTGACCTATGTACATCAAAAACCTGGTGAGAGGGACAAAATACAACATTGTGCTATTGGACATGGAATGGGGAGGCTACTCACATAACTCAAAAACATCTTTTAGACCCCAAAGGATAATGTCCAAATTCTCAACATAACTCTGCCTCTCTCATTCATGTGTAGTCTCTTACTCCTCTGCTTTCAACATCACTATTTGCAGGCAACAAAATTACTTCTGGAAAGGGTGGCAGAATCTGGCCCTAAGACATTACTGTCCACTTTGTGTATAGCTCCCAATGCCACAGCCTCTGAGTGCTTCTTACTCAGATGCAATAAGCAGAAGGAGCTCTACATGTCAGCTTTAAAGCAGAAAGGACCAGCCCAGCTGGGCATTTCCATGCGGAACCTTCTGGCAAGCCAGATCTGCTGCTGTCAGCCAGGACTGCCTTGCATTTGGGATCTAAATCATTGCGTCCATGAGTGCTGGGCAACGTGGAGCACTTGGTGCTGAGCAAGTGGTTAACAGTTAGAGCACTCAGTTCAGTCTCAGATCTCCTCTTGATGAACACTTGTGTATTCAAGAAATAGGCTTCTCGGAAACATGAACACACATGCTGAAAATCCCCAACTGCTAGGAAGCTCTAACTTACTCCTTATGGGCTGAAAAGTCTGCAGAGAGAGGGACGGATAATTTCTCAGCATTCCTTCTCTTAAAAACTGAGAAAAGTAATTTCAAAAAAGGGGAAAGGGGTGCTGAATGTGCTTGGGTAAGCTGAACCCATGCTGGAAGAGCATGGATATGTATGTTTTCTGATGCAGCCAGGCCTGTGCTGCATAGATCATGTAGGAAAGCATGGAGCAGAGAGGGTAGGTGCTTGGTCCAGTCATACTGGTCAAAGCATCAAAGCATCACTTATACACTCTCCATCACCAAGGTTAGAAGCAGGCTGGAAGAGGTCAATGGGAGATGATACCCACAGGAAGTCTCTCAGAAAGGCACAAGATTGAAAGAGAAAGGAGAAAAAGGAAGGAGGTGAAGGAGAAGAGAGGATTCAAGAACTGGAACAAGGTATCAGAGGTGTCAGAGAGGCCAGGAGTTTACCTGCCTTTGAAATTCTTTGGCTAGTCTGAGTGAGTGAAGGCAGATTAAGCTTCCAAAATACACTTCTCCCTGAAGATGCCTAACAAGTTTAAAGAAGTGCCTACAGCTGCTGACTGAGCCAACGACCAGAAGTCACAGTCACGAGTTTGTACCATTTTTTTTTTCTTTAATAACTTGTAGAAGCTTGTTGTCTCGTGCCTTTTAGTGATTCCTGTCCAGCTCCCTCTGAGTCAACTACACCTTGTTGTAACGCTGTATAATACAGATCTATAGCAGCACAGCTCAGAACATTCACCCAATCATTAGCAGAACTTATGCTTTGAAAAAACACATAAGAGCAAAGAATTCTCAAATATGACCAAAAGATTGTTTCTGACTCCCACCTCCAACACCTGGAAATTTTCCCTCAAGTGTATCCAGACTGACTGGCCACACAGTAACTACCAGTCTGGAAACAAAAATGGTAGTATTTGGATAGTGTCAGAGTAGGTAAACATTGTGGCTGGCTTACTAAGATTCTTCTGAAATTGGTATTTCTGTTTCCTTGTTAATTTTAACAAATTAAAAATAATCATGTCTCATTAAGTTAATACTTCAGAATACCATCTTTTTTCCTAAGTCACTTGTAGTCAGCATAGCTCTTTTGAGTATTTTATTTAAAGCTAATTGTGTATCGGGTCCACATATATTGATCGTGTGATTAGAATACAAACTGACAGGTCTACAAAAGGATTGTAACATAGGCTTTTTGGCAGCATAACATCTTGGGCTCTGCGCCCCATTTTGTTCCTAAAAAATAAATTCGCAGGTTATAGAATTGGTTTTGATGGATAGGAAAAACCACGAACCCTCTTTTGAAATAGAAGACCATGGAAAAATACCAAAGGAACATTAATAAAACCTCTAATTGATCTAATTTAGAGAACTTTTATGCACAGCTATAATTGGCATTCTCTATATTGCAATGGCCAGTCCCAGGAACTGCACAGGTATTTGTTTTTATTTTTAATGTCTTTCCAAGACACGATCAGGTTGTTTTTCCCCCATTCCTGAGGCGCAGCAAACACGAGCACACCAGAAACAGTAGCTCATACCGCATCGCTTGAAAGACTAACAGAGTTAATGGGCCTTCAGCCTCCCTGTTGTAATAATTACTTTAATACTTTGTTCATTTCCATCATATTGTAACATCTGCTTTAGTAAACACTCCATATGATAAAATATTTCATAATTTTAAAATAGAATTTTCATTCTAATTAGAAAGCCTTAGATTCTTGGCAGCCAGCTTCTGCTCATGGATAATAATCCATAACCCAGTGACTGTGGGATCCAGGTGTTATGTGAGGTGAATAAAGCCAGGGTCCAAAGGCTTTTAGCTGTCTGAGAGCATTGATGGGTCATGTAACTGCATTTTTAATGTGTGCTGTTTAATTTTTTAATTAAAGCATAGTGACAGTGTCAGATCTCAACCCTTCTGGTGATAAGGCAATTCCTTATTTAGAGCTGGCAGTCACTCATGCTTTGGATTTGACCAAGACTCTTTCATAAACAACATCCAGTTCAGTTTATGAACAGATGGCAAATGCTTTGGTTAAAGTAAGACCTTCCTTCAGAAGGCCACACAAGCTCTGAATCCATTAAAAAATGCTAGTGTTCTGCTGAATTTTCTTTCCTGATTTTCTTTTTACTTTAATTTCTGTGTTTCCATCCTACATAAATTTCACAATCAAGCTGCCTGGTTTGTGATGCTTCTGATACCTCTGAGACTGGGACTTGTCCCAGCCCAGGAAATCTCACCCAAACAGCTGCTCCTCTGAGATTTCCAAATCCAGAGCTAGATAGCAGAAAGCACTGAGCATCTCCTGCCAGATGTTCATAGTCTGCAATAAACATTTCCATTAATGGAGATGATGTCAAGGGAGCCACCAGTTCCTCTGGTCCAAGGCAGTTATCATTTAGATTAGAATTCCCCAGCGTTTGGGTGCTTATTTGAAAGTCACCGTTCTCCCATCAAAACTCTGGAGAGCTTGGACTTTTTTCCACATAGATAAAACTGACTTGCGGTCCAATTCCAAACTGGCATTTGCACAGCCCTGTTTTGAGTCTGTGGCTGGAAGTTTACCTTGCAAAGCACTTCATTTGCTCCTTACTCCCTTTTCTGTCTTGATGATAAAATCCTTTGCACATTTGGAAACTGTAAGTTTCTTAATAAATTTTCGTAGCAAATTAGTCAACCTACAGCTCTCATGAGCCATAAAGATGAACACCCAGAATTCACAGATCAATACTCTAGCAAAGTTTTTTGAGTCACGTGAACATGTTTTGCTTTTTGAGATATACACCAGCACAATAAAAGAGCTTGGGTGCATATACAGAAGATACATGCAGTGAGCAAGAATTTGCACTGCCCTATTTCGAAGCTGGATATGGTCTCTAAACACTTGTTTATGCTGATGAAAGGCATTTCCAGCAGTGACACTGAGCTGCTCTGAACTTTGAGATGGCAATGGTTAAAATCTGTCATGAAGCCAATAAATATAATAAAGAAACAGAAAACCTATTACAAAGAAGTTATGAAGGCCATTTCAGTATTGCTGATTGCCCAGAACATGGGAAAATGGGAAAAAATAAGAATATGCAGCACCCCACACTTAAAATCAAAGCCCAAAGAGGCAAGAAAATATTAGGGAAATAAAAACTGACACCCTGTGAATGATCACAGATGGCTTTTGCATGTCCCTATTTACCAGCTGTTTCTATTACTTTTTTGTGCAAAGGTATTGGAGGAAAACAGATTATGATTTAATGGAAAGAGTATTGGGCTGAAACAAAAGCACGAATCTGAGATATATTCTTCCATGAAGAGAGATCCTTTTGTCCCACCAAAGGGCAGTCCTGCCCGGGGATTACCTAAGCAGAGATTCTGAGTATAAGGCTCCTGGATGGAGCCATTCATGGATGAGCGACAAGGCCAGCTGTCTCAGAGACAGTGATACTCACTCTTAATCCAAAAGGGACTGTCCTTTCATGGCCTCACTGGGCTTAATGGATTTTGTGATACCAGTAACAAGAACATATGGACAGCTATTCTGCTTCAGATGAAAGACCAAAACCATCCAGTGCTCTGTCTCCATCAGCAGCCACACACAGATATGCAAGAGTGTAACAGCATGCCAAGCATCCAGAACACTTTCTTCTAATACTACCTCACTCTCTCACCACTTTCAGGTCAGAGATTTGCTGAGCCTGCTATGGTTTCTCTGTTTAGCAATCCTCATGAAGATTTCTCTTCCAGGGAGTTGTCCAGCCTCCCTGTGAGTAAGGAGTACTCAGGTGAAGATGAGCATCTGCAACCTCCTCATACTCAGAACCTGCTTCAGTAAGGAGTTCCACATTACATTAAGAGATGCCTTCCAATATTTTTTTGCTACATGGCTTCCACTAGTTTCATATGATGGCCTCTAGTTCTTTCACTGGGAAGAAAAAACGAACAATCAATCCCTAGCTGCTTGTTCTGTGCCAGTCATGAGTCTGCAGACCTGATATTGTCTCAGCAGTTATACCACAGAGGATGTAATGTCCTGAAACATTAAGGTAGAAGGCTGATATGTTGCACTAAATTTGGCCAACTAGACAGTGGGTTTTAGAAGTATTACATTAGGTTTTGGGATAGATTTCATTCATTTACACACTTATTCAGGTAAGGGAGGGAAGCTATTTTCCTGATTCAGAGTATGTCAGAAGAAATAAGCACAACCAGTCTTAGGAAAGAAAAATGGAAGTGAATGAAGGGATATCCAGGGGAAAGGGAGATTATAAGGTGCTCAGGTGTGACACAGAAACACATCTGCCTAAATCAGGTACATATCAGGCTCACATACACACACACACAGATGCATGGACAACATGACATCTACAAACACTGTTGTGAGCTGGAGGAAATGAGAAAGAGGAAAGTGCGTTCTGAAACCCAGGCAAGCCAGCTTAGTGGGCTGGCATGCTGCATAACAGATCAAAGAGGGGCAGGAGAGAGAATGACTATCAGTGCCATATGCTTATTAGGTCTTGCTGTTGTGCTTTATACTGTGTTCATTGAATCTGCCCCTTCTACAGCTCTCACTTTACATGCATGCACCTTTCACAGATGGTTTTCATCATCCTACCTGCAATGACATCTGAACTAAAGGGCAGAGGAGACAGCTGCACAGAGGATATGTCTGCACACAATGAGATAGGAAAATATCCAGTGCTGGGCCAGTATTGCTGGTCAGAGCCAGCAGTATCCTCAGAGCCATGGAGGAGGAGAGTCAAAGTGAACTGTGAGCTCATTGTATTGCAGCAGTGGACTGCCTACAGAGTATCCTCAAACCATGAACCTGAATAAGAGTCCAACAATCACAATTCCTGTGAGGTGTTCAGGGCTGGGAATGTGGGTGAAGAAGAGAAACAGAGAAGAATTTGCCTTGTTTCTAGTAAGAAAGGCTGAGTAATTCCAAGGCAATTTCTAGGAAGATCTTGCACACATCTTCCCAACTACAGCCACCCAGCTAAACATGGTGCTGAATGTGAACTCTTGCTGTCCCTTTATCCCTTTATTTCCCCTCACTCTCTCACTGGTTGGTGATGTGAACCACAGGGCCTCCCTACTTTGATGTACAGGTTGTCTCTTCTTGGTAACAATCTCCTCCCCACTTTCCTCTTTTCCTTGTACTCTGCTCCAACCTAAAGTTTTCAGGTTGAGTTACTTCTCTCTTTTTCAAGAGACTTGCATATTGCTGATCAGGTCAGTTGATATGACACAGGATAGCTTTGTCACCCCACCTCTTGTAAGCTGTCTTGCCTGGATAACTTCCTGGCCAAGGGAATTCTCATTTTTAAGTTTCAAGAGACCATTCATTTTGGTTTTGCTCCATGGGGAGTTATCAATTCCACTCTGGCATTAAGGATCAGGCTGAGTTTTCCCTGCTTGAATGACATGCTCTCATGTAGCTTTAGGCAATAGAAAGAGATTCTGTGTCTATGATTCCTCTATTCCAGAACCAGAGCAAAACTGTAAGTCAGATACATTTCTCACAGTACAGTTTGCCCTAAACATCTCCCTGAGCCTTAGTCAGATGAATGGGTTTTATTCCTGCTTCAGGAAGACATCCTGCTTCACATCCAAGTCTTTCTAGAGAGCCTCAGTAGCTAGCACATACTAGGGTGAAGATGTTAAGAGAGACTACCATGTTATTTAGATTTTTAACAGTTTTTTTCCTCACCAGAAAGCAAGGGTACACTCCTTTCCCCAAGAAACAAGGAGTACTTGAACTTTGTTCATGCACCAGGGGTAATATGAACTAGACTCAAAGTATGTTTTTTTATCTAATTCCCCTCACTCCCACTTGGCCCCAGCATTTCCTAAGAGGAAGGGCTGGCAGAAGATTCTGGCTGCTTCCCTGAGTTTGATTTGATTTCAAAAGTCCAGACAGCAAAAATCTGAATCCACCCTAGTTCTAGTATCCTCACCTTTTCTGTTTCCTAACAGAATAACCCATGTGCTGGGCACCCTTGCAATCCAGTGTGCAGAAGGTCAGGCATTGCTGGAGCGCAAAAGCAAAGTAGAAAACAGTATTTCCTGACCTAAGCATACTTCTTTGTCATGTAGTGAGCACAGACCCTTCTAGATGGAGTTATTTTATCTTCAGCTGTTAAAGCCATGCTGTTAGACCAGAACTATGTATGTGCAATGAGCCAAGGGCATCTGGGATTTAATTGAAAGATGCAATGCTGACTTCATTCCTCCATTTTTGTCTTAGTTGGTTCACACAAAGGTCAAGCATAGAATTTGGCTTTTAGTTACTTATATTTATACTTATATATATATATATATAAAAGTATATATAAAGTATATATATATATATAAGTATATATATACTTTTTTATATATATATATATATATACTTATACTTAGTTACTACCTTCTCATCATCATACAATGGGAAAATTCTTCCCACTCCTCCTGCCTCTTTGTCCTCTTCCTGCAGCTTCTGCTCTCTGCCTTGCTCCCATTTCTTCCCTGTGTCTGTACATTCTTTCTGCTTCTTCCCGTTTTTCCTTCTTGAAGCACTCCCAATAGCTAAGCTTCCTTAAGTTTTCAATTTTCAACTTCTTCCTTTGTTTTGTACTTTTAAAGGATGGAAGGGTTAAAACTGATAATTTTTTGTGTGTGTGTGTCACCCCTGGTGTTCAGGGTCAACATTTGCTACATAATGGTGTGAGGCCAGTTTCTGTATTATCAGTTCAGGCTGCCTGCAGATTCAGATTGATGTCACTGCACAGGGTCACACACGTAAGGGTTTCTTTACCACCATGAGGAATTGAAATCTACTTTAAAGATAGATAAAATATAGCTTCTGCAGAACCTTAGTATATGATTTGTGCTACCACAATATTGGGCCAAGAATTTGACCACAATACTGGAAACTATTAGCCACCTTCTGACCATCTGAAAATGCTTCTGTTAATGGCTAAATTAAAAGCAGCTCTCAACTTTGTTCTGGGACCCTCTGAAGTTGGATGTTTCTAAAGCATGCCCGAAGGGTTTGAAAATCAGGTATCTTCTACAGCATGTCCCTATTCTGGGAGATTTTGGAGTAGCGGAAATCTGGAATATCTACTGATGATGAAGCTTTTGATGGAGAAGTGGGCAAATGGCTCTTTGGGCTGGAGGAGGGCAGAAGCTGTTCAACTGGGGAATGCTCTGGGAGCACTGGAGTGGGAATGAGGGAGGGAGGGGTAGGGTGGGTGGGGGGAGTTACTGCGCTGTCTGAATGGAGCTCGTTTCTTGCTGTAATCAGAGGGATGGCCTCTGTCAGCCTCCTGGTACGGAGAGGCTCTTCAACTTCCTGTCCCTGCTGAAGCAAGGTGCTGAACAGTAGAAACTACTTACCTGATAACTGCTGCACTGAAGGCTGGTCATGTGTGCTTAACAACTGTGCCTGAATGGTTTCTACTAC